>NW_028277178.1:7553333-7909166 GCF_051122295.1 Plectrocnemia conspersa | reverse complement strand
TTTATAATAATCATCATTGCTATAAAAATCGTACAGAAAGCGCAATTAAAAATGGCCTGAAATATTTAATTTTAAAATTTGTAAGGATTCAAAGGTTTGACTTTACAAATCACGTGTAATTGTTATGCAAAACACCTTTTATATTAAATAATTTTTTTTTTAAAAATGATCAATTAAACATTCTTACAGTAATCTATTCATGAGTTTCACTATAAGCTTAAAAAATTAAGATCGCCCAAAAATTACCACCTGGAAGTTATTATTTTATCAAGATATGTACCTGAAGCAGAGTTAAATAATAATAATCTAGATCCTAAATTGTTTTATTTTTTTATTGCAACCAGTAAGTAGGTATTGATGTAATACTTGATCACATCTATACCTACTTATTCATAGACTATCGTCACTAATTTACGCACTCACTCACTCAATGAGAATCAGAGACCAGATATACTTAATTTTTTACTCTTTTTTATCTGTCACTGCTGCCTAATACTGACCTCCACATTTTTATTTTATAATGGTTTAATCTTATATTTATTCTATAAACTGTACATATGTCTAACAGCTCTTAAAAAAATATTTTACAATGAACTGCTTAGTTTAGCTTTGTAAAATACCATACTGATTAAATTATTTGCTTTTTAAAAAACATTTAATTTACAAATATTGCTTGGAACTGAAGCACAACGAATATTGCTCGGAACTGAAGCACAGTAGAGCAAGATTACGCAGTGTCTGCGATCGACGAATAAATATAATTTATTCATCTTGAAGATAAGCTTACAAGATTTGTATAATAGTAAATTATATACTGTCTTTAATTATCTATATAATGTATTGTTTACAATAAATTCTGCAATAGATTATTATCATTGTAATTATAAACATCAATTACTTTTTATTAATTTTTACGCGCTTGAAAATGCATTTTCTCACTAATCGATTCGAATTCTCTCCGTGTGATGTCTTATTTATGGCCATTGTGTGCCCTGTCGTGCATTACACGCGACCGAATTACGACATGCCATCCTTGGGTACACCACACCGAGTACCTACCCCAGTACCCATCGAAGTACCTACCGCGTTCGTGTCCCGCAGGCGCGCGATATGGTAATACAGTTTAGCTCCAATATTCCGCAAGATGTGCTTCGAAAGGAGACTCAATTTGCTTCGATTTGCAGCCTCCGGATTGCTAATTTAAATACCCGAGCGGAGCTTTGAAACACTCCGCCTCTGAGGCTTCTGGGTAGTGGCAACCTTATGGGTATGCATTATGTACCTGTGTACCATGTGCCTCATACACTCTTAGTTGACTGATCGGTAATCGACTTCTCAGAGCGGTGAGCTTTATTTAAATTCAGAGAGTGACTTAGCGTTTAATTAAAATTTAAATAAAATGAAATTGTTACCTAAAGCGATATATATGGAGATTTAACAATATATGGAAGCTTTAGTGATCGATTTTTGAGGATAAGCTCTCAGGCTTAAAAGTCCGGAAAATGGCGGTAGCCGAAGCTTTTGTCGAAAGGCACGTGGAGCCTCCTTGACGGATTATAGGACTTTCTTGCTTGTTGAAGTTGAAAAACACTGACTAACTTTCGAGGATGCTTTAGGATGAACGGATTTTTTCTCGCGTTCATCATTTATGAAAGTGCCAAAAAGTTTTTAAGCGAAAAGTTTTCTCATATACGCTGCTGACCTAAAGTAAGAAATTGATTTATTTTACATTTTAATGAAAAAGGATTTATATAATTTAAAAATCATCGTATTCGTTAAAACGAGGGAGTCTTTATAATGTAAAATTTATTACATAAACGATTTATATTGTAATTAAATTATCTATGTTTATAAAATAATCAAATATAATATTTGCAAAATATAAAATCCTTATAGTAGCAAAACTAACTTATACGAATATACATATTTATATATATTAAGTTAATTTTGAACGTTACATATATTAATAAGTCGCGAAATAACCATTTACCACAAATCTTAACAAAATATTTTGCAATCAAAGTTTTATTGGTAATTTAATGGTAATTAATAAAATTAACTATACGAAAATGAAGGTAGATTTACAAATTTTCTTACGGCAAAGCCATACATTAATCAAAATGATTTTAAAAATGTGAACTTCTTTATTAAATACTTCAAATATATACCAAAAGGGTTAATATTTATGAAACAGCAAAGCCCGTGAAATATACTAAAATTAAAGGTATAATAATAAACTTAGAACAAAAGCTTAAAAGTAAATTTTTTTCTACATGTTTGATTGTAACAAATATGTCGACAGCGAAAGTTTTTTTACAAGAAGACATTACTGCTATGCTTTTAGTGTATTTTTAATTTAGAAGACATGTTAAACTATTTTTTATTTGGTCAATTTTATAGGGTAAAAGAGTGGCTGTGGAGTGAATAGGTTTTTCGTATATATTATAAATAGCAATGGTAATTTTATTTCGATTTTTCTCTTTAAGAAACCGAGTGGTTAACTGCTTAAGTTTTGACAGAAAAACAAAAAGGCTTTTATTTTACATTGAATCTAAAAAAATTATCGCATACAATTTACCGCCAGAAATTAACCGCTAGCAATTTACCGCCAGCAATTAATCGCTGTCAGTTCAGCGCCGTGTCAAGAATTTGCATAAATAATTTATAATCTATAAATTATCGCTAGCATATTTTACCGCCTAGAAGCAATGGGATGTATTTGTTCAAATCATAAAAAAATATTTTCTAGGATATGTATACTAGCAAATAAGTTATATTCTTTTCTGGACATAATTCTAAAAATAACATTTAATTTAAAATGAACAATGAGTTTATATAAATTTTATGTATTGCCTGGCGATAAAATGTGCTAGAATTGATCTATAAATTGACGCGGTGTTAAACTGCTAGCGATAAATTTCTGGCGGTGAATTGCAGGTGATTGATTTGTAAACCACTTTTACTGGACAAACAAAAGTGATTAAAAGCTTTGACAAATTTCAAAAACACCTATGAAGATACGTTTTAACACTTTTAGTTGATCGGTAGCAGAAATTATGCATTTGAAACCAAATTGTGGAACGAGAAAAATGATATTGCTATTTAAGCGTAGGCCATATAATATCTATATAATCTGAATACAAATATTGACTGAATATTCAATTCAGTTTATCCCAAGATACTTAAAAATGTTTGATTTTAATCAAAATACAAAGTAAAACACTGCTAAATTTGCTTTAGACTCCCAAAAACTAAGAAAATGCACTATTTAGTGAAAAAACAAAAATAATCTTGCCCCATTTTTAAGACGAATCCCCATAGTGGGTACATACATACCGACAGACGGTAATAAACGCCGGCAAAAAGAAAACTTTTACCGGTATCGAATGCCAGTAACTAAACCAATAACGGCCAACCCCTGGCGGCCATGGCCGTAATTACGGTGTTCGTCCAAAGCTCTCCACCGATCGCTTTTTAGCCAGTGGTTACAAAACCGACGCTTTGAAAGCGCCCCATTATCCGCGGAGCCTGCGGGCCTTGCGCAGAAAACGCGTCGGCCGAACAATATCAATGGCTCGCATGATGACATCTTGCCTTTAAGTTAATGCATATACTTACAAAGCCATTACCTCCCATTGCCAGCGATTGTACTTGTAAAAGCTCTCATAGAAGCTTTTGTGAGTTTTGCACTATATTTTTTAATATGGCAGTTAAAATGATATATAACGATGTAGAGAGAATTAAGTATATCTAAATTTCACTCAAAAACACGGCCGAAATATAATAACAATAACGAAATATAATAAATATTACAAGTTGTCTTAGTATAGAAAAACAATAGTTGACAAATGTGATGAACATATACACAAAGTTATATTTATACTAGATAATATTATATATTCTTATAAGGCTTTGTATTATAAGAATATATGTATTATCTCGTCTTTAAGTAGATTACCTAGCATTGCTGCTTCATTGCTAAAGATTGTGTGGCAAATATCCATTTTGTTAACAATAGGCTATTACTAAATTAGAGATTTCAAAAGTAGTATAAATGATTTAAAATATTTAAGGATAATTTTTGATGATAATTATTTTATAAATATTACTATGATTATTGTGCTTAAAAAAATTAAGTACGATAAGAAAAATTTTAAAGTATAGATTATACAAAAATACTCTTTAATACTGGCTCATCTATTTTATTTTTTATTACATCTGAATTAAATGCAAAACATACTATTTTCAGAAAAGAAAATAAAATAAATATACAAGAATTAAAAGCGTTGAAAACAATTTTTCGTTTTCAAGAATAATTTGAAAACAAGAGTTTTTTATAAGCAAATGTATACAATAATTTACATGTTTTGATTAAGTGGTATTAATTAAATATAACATCAGTTAGTTAATTATTTATAATTTAAGGTTAGCTCTGTTATTTTTTCAACGGATTAGATACTAGTTATATGTATAGCATTAAACCTCAAATATAATATTTAAAAATTAACTTGACTCAACAAAAAATCAAAATAAAATCGTTAGTACCGAGCTGTGCTGACAATGAACGATTTATAATGCGAAATTAGTTTGGTTATCTTAACACGATCTTTCTGCTGCCGGTAACCGAGCCACAATCCCGAGGCCATATACGAAAACGTTTTTTTTTTCACCTTTGAATCGTCCAAGACCGCTCTGCGATTACGTGGCAATTTATCAATGGCACAAGAATATTTGCACTCGTTTTAGTGCTAGCTATTAATTCATTATTGTGCGTCGTTAATCATCTGGTGATATTTACGTTGATGCTCTGTAAAAACAACGGGGATCGCCAATAATTACGCCGGTTTTATACATATAAATATAAGTGACTGCCAATAAATTATGTTCGAGTTTTATTGCATGCGTGATAAAAAAATATTACTGTGAAAGTTTTCAAAAAAAATACAATGTTAAAAAAAGGGAATGATATTCGATACGTTGATGGTGAATTAAGAATCATATGTTGAATGTTGAAATGATATATGCATACAACCTGCGTTAGTATAAATATTTTTTTTTTCAATATCTTATTAGTCGAATAGTTTTAAAACACGATAATGCGCGTCCCGATATGGTAAATAGACTCCCGATAAAATTAAGCAACTTACATGGAAGCTTTTATCTCATCCACGTTGTTTTCCAGAACTTGTTTCTTTCGATTTATGCAGCACTTCCTAGACAGAAAAAAAATAAAAATTCAAACGATGTTAAAATGGAGTTATCGAAATATTTAAAATCAAAGCCTCCAACATTTTATGATATTATAATTAAAAATAATAATGAGAGGTGCGAGAAGGCTATATCGTAAGAAGAAAATTATATACACAGACTTTGAAAAAGCATTTGATAAAGTTAACCATGCTTTACTTGTAAAAAAGTTATCTAATTTTGGGTTTTCTGAAGATCTCATAAATCTATTCTCAAATTACTTGACCAATAGATATCAATTCGTCAAGTATAATAACTCTTTTTCAGAACGATATAAGACCCCTACTGGAGTACCTCAAGGATCCAATTTGGGTCCATTGTTGTTTTTATTGTTCATTAATGACATAGAAACAGCAATAGAGCATTCAGATTTTTTATTATATGCAGATGACTTGAAAATTTACAAGAAAATGCATTCGATTTCTGATTCCCTCGACCTACAGGAGGATCTCAACTTTATATGGAAATGGGCTTGCTATAACCAATTGCCTTTCAGTGTAAAGAAATGTCACACAATTTCATTTTCAAGGTCGTTAACGCCGGCAAAATATTCATACCATCTAGGTGGATATTTTCTGGAAAGGTTTTCTTCAACTAAAGATTTAGGAGTGACTTTCGAAGAACGTTGGAAATTTAGCCAGCACATTGCAGAGACTCATAGCAAATCCTTAAAAATGCTCGGTTTTATCTTGAGAAATGCGCGTTACTTTAGGAATACTTTAGTATTGCGCACTCTGTATGATACTCTAGTCCGCAGCATACTAGAAACTAGCTCCATCATTTGGATCCCAGGCGTAATGAGTCAATGTAATGAATTGAAGCTGGAAAAAGTACAACGTAAATTTCTTCGATATTTATACTTGAAGGAATACGGGTATTATCCGTTCTTGTTTCCCAGTGCTTTTATTTTGGGAGCCCTGGGATACGTTTCTTTGTCGACTCGCAGAAGTGTTTATGTAATTAAACACTTCTGGAAATTGCTCAAGGGCATCGTAGACAATCCTTCAGTGCTCGAGCAGCTTCAAATGTGGGCTCCTGAAGGTGGATATAGTTCTCGGTCGCGTCCACTATTCTTGCCTGTTAAGTGTAGAACTGGAGCACTTGCCAACTCTTCTCTGGCCAAGGCCATTTATCTGCTCAATTCTGTCCATAGTAATATTGACATTTTCTCTTGCACTTATGGAGTTTTGGTTCAATTCGTATGGGACAATGCACACCTGTTGAGGTGATTTGTGTCTGTTGTTTTGTCTTGTTTATATTTGTATGTATTATGATGTATTAGTACTTTTGACTATCGTGACGCATTAGGTTTGCCTGTCAGGTCACGATGGTTATAATTTTAATAAATAAATAAATAAATATTATACATATATATTTAAACTGATTTTTTGTTTTATCAAACAAATTATTACATCATTATTTAATAAATATAAAATTGATTAAAGGATATTAAGAAAATAATATACAAGATTTTACGCAAAATATAATAATCTACTGGGAATCTGTTTATTTTATATGAAAGAAAAAACTAGTGCTTAACTTACTTATTAAATCATTTCTGTTTAGTCCAATTCCGTTATAAATTTATAGAATCATATTAATATTAATTTTATGCAAAACACTTTGACGTTCGTAAGAATATCTGCTGTCACTGAATCGATAAACTGAATTAACACTTTTAATAAATATCTAGAACTATTCTTCAAAAGATTAAAAAATTTTAATAAGACGAAACGCGTACCTTATATGATGTTAAATTATTATAGCTCGTTTCCATGGTGAGCAAATGAATTGTGAATGTGTTTAAATTTAATAAGAAAGTATTAGATTTGAATTTTTGTTATGTTGCCAGTTGAGAAACAAAATTTACACACACAATAAATATTAATCTAATTGTTTTAAAAAATAATTGTGATAAAAACAATATTGTTGAGAATCTTAGGGACCCGCTTTGCGTATTTATACACGTGCGCCGTGTGATATACAGAGCACAAAACGATTACGTGTAATTTATAGAGCCTTCCATTATGGTGGTTCGCAGCCGGACTGCTTAAGGACAAAATAATGCATTATTTTAACATATTTCATCGAGTGCTTTACATTGAAATAAAAATGTCAACGCCTACGCCACTGATATTAACCCTTTCCGCCCGAGGCTAACGGCGCATCACGACAGTAGGTCATCAACCGATATGCTTAAAAATAATATTTTTATTATTCTTTCATATAGCTCAACCAACGCTGGGTATAAGTAAGCACGTATTTGTTGTAAATTAAAATTGTATAAAAATTACTAGGTAACATTTGGCAAGCGTAGATTTATTTTTCGGGTTGCGATTTCGACGCGTTCATATCGCTGCGAATTAAAAATCTCCATTCTGAATTTTTCATTTTCTCGCCGTGCGTGACACGTTACGCCCAAAACAAATTGCTGTTGTAATGTGATTTTTAACCTTTTTATACCTATATGAATAAGTATTGGCATACCACATATGCAAAAATTTAAGGTTATTAAATAAATATTATTGCAATCATTTCATCATAAATACTTTTTTTATTATCTCTAATTCAAACTTATTAGACCCTACAATTATAATAAATATAAATATTTTTATATTTATTTTAATTTTTATATTAAAAATATATTTGTTTAAAGTATTTAAAATTATATTTAAAATATAATTTTATTATTTAATATTTAGCTTGATTTATACAATAAATAAAAAAAAATATTTTTAAACATATGATTAAAAATACTCGAAATTAATTTTCATATTTATTTAAAAATAGTATAAATCAAATAAAATCTGTAAAACTAATAAATAAATATTGTAACCAAATTATGCATTTTATCTAAGACATTAATACTTTTTTATTATAACTATTCAATTTTAGAGAGTCTTTTAAAATAATAAATAGATAAACTATGTTTATTTTTTATAATAATGTAACCTAACAAAGGTCACAGAACTCATATTATTTTGAAAACTTAACGACTTGTTGCTATTTTAGCATGGTAGTTAAGTAAGGTACTGTATTTTCATAAGTACGTATTAAATATTATGTAATATGTTTTACAAGAAAGTTTTAAAGATAATATAGTATGGTTTTTAAGATAATTTTATATAGATTTATATTCACTTTATTTTAACACAAAAAGACGTAACTTAGATGGTCACTATAAGTGTTACAATAAAATTTTAAAATTATTTAGATATAAAGATTTATTTTATTTAAAAAATCATAATTTAAATTAAAATCACAAAGAAATTTCAGATATTTAGTTTTAATTTTTTTAGATTTTAATAATTAAATATCATAAATTTTATTTCGAACTTTTTACTATTTTTATAATAAGTCAATAATAAAAAACAAAACTATTGAAAAGGCTTAAAACAATTATATATAAGATGAAGATTACACACACACATGTTTGGTATAGAACAGCAAACTTATATTACCGACATTTTTATGTATAATTATGACTATTATATAATATATATTCCTAATAAAAATTTTAATTAAAAAATATTATTTAAAGTGAAAAACCGTGAAATTTTTATATAAAAAACCATATTAAAATTTAACATTTTTTACTTTGAAAATAATTATTAATAGCGTCAAGCCCAGTTTTTTTAACAATTTTTTGTATTTTCAGTAATTAATAAATATTTTTTTTGTTCAGCAATACCCAGATAAAAATTTTTAGAATTTAATTTTTTTATTAATTTTACACAACCTTTTTATTTACATAAAGTCCACGGGCTACTTTTAGACGCCTCACAAATATCTAGTATACATTTTAACAGCATTTGTCCACCGACCAACGACAAGATCCGTATCTTGTCAAAACTAATTCCTCAGTTTCTGCACATAATTTAATGCCTTGCGACAAGATTCCATTTCCGGGTCGGTTCGTCCCTTCCGGTTCGGCGACGCGGCAAGCTTTGGCACCGACGGATATCGACGCCGGAAGCTTTTGTAAGCTATCCACGGCGTCTGAAAGCTACGAGCATTTCCGGTTCTCGTAAAAGCGAAGAATGCACTCCGAAGAAGGGTGCACTGACGAAATTTGACGATGCAATTTAAAAGGCCCAAGATTAATGTATCTCCCGTTAAAAAGGGAAACTTTTTTTGATAAAAAAGGAACGCCGCAGGATGGTGCTTATTTAAATAAATATTTGTTTTATTTATGAAAAAAAATTGACACTAATAAAGACTTTGGAACGGCGTTTATCTTCGTTGGTGGCCCAAAAATTAATTGAAAAAATCTTATTTACATATAAATACTCCCGAAAGATCGTTTTTGAATTATCGTGTTTATAAAATAAATTTATAAAAAATTGCGAAAAATTGATTAATATTTTAAAGCAACTCTTTTTAAAATTATTATTAAAAATAAGTACCCAATCAAATCTTTACTTTTATTAAGTAAAATTACCAAAGCAATTTTACATTATTATAAAAATATATTTATCTAGAATCTAATGTTATTTTACAAATATTTTATTGAAAGTTGAATAAAAAAATTAAAAGCTGTTCTATGATTATTTTCTAGTTTGGATATGTTATATACAATTATAAATACTTTGGGTGAGTGAATGAAATATTTTTTAAGCAAAGGTAAAGTTAGTAAAATTAAGACTATCAAGATATATTCAATGCTTGTTTTTTTAGTTTGTCAATTATTTATATAAAAAAAGACAATTTAATAAATTGTAATGATAAACATATATACATATATTTTATATACATAATATCCATTCCATAGAAAATATTAATTTGCTCTAATACCATTCTCTAATTCACACAAAACAACCAATTTATTTTCCTTGCGGCTAAGCGCTCGTTGAAAATAAAATAAAGAAAAACAACCCCATTTTCCTTCTTCGCCAAAGGGAAAACTGCTCGTTTAGGTCATGGTCCCGGCTTTGCCCAATTGCAGTACCGTGTATCGTTATTGCCTTATCGAATTAGCCAATAACCGTCAGGTCGGGCTTGATTCAATATTTTCCGCGGGACCGTTTTCTGGTTTCGTCTCTTATTCAATTTGCGAGCTCAGGAAAGTTATTCCGCCGCCGGGGATGAGAGCAAATTCTCTTCTTTACTTTTACTTCTTTTTATTTTTTTTCTTCTCGGAAACAATTTGGACGACCGGCTTCATAAGGGGGCCTATAATAAATTTACTCATCGGACTCGGCTAGACCCCCGCGGGGTTTCGGGTTACCTTTTAAAAAATAAATTGATGATCTATAGACAATGGGTCTTTGCGCTCGATTTGCTTTTATTGCCTGACATTTGTGAACAAACAGACGATGACGTATAAAATAACAGAATGACTACTTATACAAGTTTATTATAGTGGATTGAATTTTTTATTTTAATATAATAGTACATTAACATTTTATTCCAAGTACAAAATCCTTATGTATTTTTTTAAATAATAAAATTAATGTTGTTCTCAAGAATATGTATTTTTAAAATTACTTTAATGCTAAACTAGAAAAATTCAAAAGTTTTATACGAAAAATAAAATAACAGGTTATTGTTAGTAATATGTAAGATAATAGATACATATTTTCAACAGGTTATTGTTAGTAATATGTAAGATAATAGATACATATTTTCTATTATTAAAAATTTATCTCATATCATAAGACAGGTTTTATTGACAAATATATTCATGCACTTAGTGATGGTATTTGCATCACAACTTTGAGCCCTATATAATATAGTGATCACATAGAAACAAATACTGGTATAAGTATTGACTAAAATTAAAAAGATCTGAGCTTGCATCTCAAATAAAACTAAGTGTTTTTTTTATTTTTATCGTGTCTGGGAGATCGAAGTTAATGACTTTTATGTATATATATTATATATTAGTCTGTCACAAAAACTCCTCCCAAATGGTTAACAGCAGCGACGTGATATTTGCACATGTTATTATGGCTGCCTTTTTATGTCAACTGAGCTTAACAGCGACATAGTATAGTATATTTTTAATTCTGTTCTTATAGCAAAATTCATGTTTTCCTAGATGTTCCTAATCTTACTGATACATACTGTAATTAATAATTTAATATAATCAGATCAGTTCAAGCATCGTGACAAATTTTTTTGTAAGCTATAATAATAGTTTATTATTTGACTAATATAATTTAATTTTAGTCTGATGTTTCATTACTTACTTGTAATTGTAAAATGCATTTGAGCTACCTCTTTTGATTAAAAAAACTGCTATAAAAATTCGTTGTGATAAGCAACACTTTATATCGACTATATATTACCAATTTCTAAGAGTTTTGGAAGGCTTGGAACATTCCAGTCTACTGATATGGTTTAAAATATTATGCCATAATATTGTTTTTCTGTTTAAATTGATTTTTTATATCTTAAGACATATTTTCTTTTTATATAAATTTGATTTCATGTATAATACATATGTAGTATATAACTGAAATTTAGCTAAATTTTTTAAAAAGAAGAAATATGAAAATAAATATTTTTAATACGTTACATCATGTACATATTATACATAAATATTTAAAAAATACTATGTTTTACTAAATATTTATTAAAACATACTATTTATATTAAATTCATGCAACTATATTGCATGAGAATAATATTGTTGTATTTTTAAATATTTGTATATAATATTATTTTATATATATATATATATATATATATATATATATATATATATATATATATATATATATATATATATATATATATATATATATATATATATATATATATATATATATATATATATATATATATATATATATATATATATATATATATATATAATAATAGCTTTACTAATAATTTTAAACTAAATTATGTACACATATTATTGTAAAGATCTGTAAGTGAAAAATAATACGTTAATAATATTTTAAACTAGGTCTGTCTGAATTCTTAATTGCAGGAACGATGTACTTTCAGATACTTTTATCTATGACAATATTGATAAACTGAATGTAAGGTATTTTATATTACTAAGAAAATCATTTAAATATATTTTAGGTTTCAAAATATAATTTTATTTTTCATATACTAACTAACTTCTTCAAAATATTCCTACACCCCCCCCCCCTTTCACATTGTCTGCATTTTTATTCATCTTGGATGTGTTTTTTTTTCAGGGCTGTGGAGTCGGAGTCGGAGTCGGAGTTGGAGTCGTGGAGTCGTGGTGTTTTGGCCGGAGTTGGAGTCGGAGTCGGAGTCGTGAAAAATGAGCGACTACGGTCATTTTTTTAAATTACGAAATTTATGAATTTTTAATTGCGTAATAATGAATGTGTATAGCGTATGAATATTAAACGTGTAGAAAAACACCAAAAATACCTAATAAAATTAAACTTTTTTGAGTCGGAGTCGAAGTCGGAGTCGGAATCGGAGTGGAGTCGTGTTGTTGGTAAATATCGGAATCGGAGTCGGAGTCGGAGTCGTGTTTTTTTTTTAACGACTCCACAGCCCTGGTTTCTTTGATAAAAATAAATTGTAGAATTTTATAAAACTATTTTTGATGTTTGAGGAAATTAATAAATAATTTACCATTGAGTTGCCGATTTTTTTAAGGAATTCATATAGCATGCAATTTTGTAAAAATTGTAAAAAAATTTGGATCGTATATTTTAAGGCCCAATTTTTTAAATATCAGAATGTGGAGTTCATATTTGCACTAATACAGATTTTACAAAAAAAAAAAATACTCAGATATAAACGGCCAAATCAGTAAAGACTGACTGTTGAAACCCAAATATAAAAAAAACGATTTGTATAAGTGGTTAACAATCAATAAATTTATGAACTTTTAAGAATTTTTCTTTATGATACGTTTAAGTCTTACGAACACTGCTTAGGTTTGAGGTCCAAAAATAAAATAGTGCGATACTTTTATGAGTCTTGAAATAAAAAAACTAGTTGAGTAAATGCATTAAAATAATGTAAATTATAAAATAACTGTTTATTTTATATATAATTAAATTTTCAAACGTCTCTCATAGTATGTATGTATATATATCGTAATAATTCTTCACGTAATATTTCATTTCTTAAATTACGATACGACGCTAAGTAACCGACAGTAAAAAAATTGAAGACACAATTTAACTGATTGATTGCCACCAGACCTACGACACAACGTCGTAAATTGTCTCTTTAAAAAAATGTCTCCCCAGGTGTCTTCCTCCATTTACCACCCTTGTTCAAAGGCGACAACGCACATTTTTTATCACTCCAAATACCAGTATAAAGTAGTACGTTTTTCCTCCAAAGCAATTAACGCGCTTAAAATATTCCAACGAGACTTCCACACAATAAACTTTCACACACTTTATGCCCACAGAGCATGCAACTTTATAAATCATAATCAGTCGACAGCCTGCTTTTTTGCGCTGTTTACACGTTCGTGTTTACAAAGTCGTTTATTTACAAAACTATACACCGGCACATAGTGTGATGTATACATCAAGTAAATTACTATACAAGAATCTTATCAAAGTTGTAAAGTTTAACGCTCGTCACACGTGTATACATTTCATTATTCGCTCTGTTTGAACACTTCAAACAAACCATCTCATAAATGTTACCTTATATTATATTTATGTGCCTATAAACTAAGATATAATATACAAGAAAGCCGCGTCGTATTAATTTATATCAAAATGTAAACAAAAAACAAATACATAAATTACCCTTTAATGTCTAATGTATCAATTCGTTCGTATATGGAGGGATGTGTAATTTACATTTCAAAAGTATACCAATAAAAACATGTTCCCTTTGTTTCTAAGACCTAATTGATATTCTAGGGTCTTGTCCCTTTAACGTCTACAGTATATATTTGAATTTTTTATACGGTAAAATTTATAAATAATAAATGAACGGTTAAGCCGTTAGTGGTGTAGAAAAACAGTTCAAGGTACGTTTATGTTAAATTGTATACAGTGAAATAACCGATTTATAGTCAGTTAAATAATCGAGTAAAATTTGAAAGTAGAAGTATTTTTTAGATTTATTTTTAAAATCGAATTAAAAATTTTTTTTATATTCCTGAATACATATTTTAATTTTACCTAAAAGTATTTTAAAGCTTTTAATAAAATTATTGAGTAGCGCCGTTTAATTTTAAGTGCACTTACAATATCATACCAAAAAATCGATTTATAATAATATTATATAAAGTGAAATCTAATTTTTTTATATTATAATAAATTAAATGGAAGCACTGTTTAAAATAAAACATATTTCAATGGTTCTACAATATTTTTTTAGAGATAATTATTGTATCATAATTTTTTTTAGACAAATTATGATTTAAAGTATTGAATAAAAATTTGAAATTAATTTATAAATTCCTAATTAAAAAGTCCAATAAAATTCCCGAATTACATATATTAAAAAATTTGCGAAAATATAATATTAATAAATTTTTACGAACATCACAACAATGAAATCCCATAAAATTTCTTTGGCACAACTTCGCATCATTTTATTAAATTTTTATGTGGTAAAAAATGCATTCACATGTGCGAACTTGAAAAGGTTTTAGCACTAACATAAAGCTTGCACTCTCAACAAAAAAAGAAATAAATAAAATATCACTCGAGCTTAAATAAATCTTGAAATGACTCATCATTTGAGGTACAGAAAGTAATTCTTCAATAACCATACCATATCCATTGTCGTAAATCATTTCGTCAACGTGAACATAAAAAAGAGGCATTTTAAACGAATCTACATTCTTCGCCGGGAAAGCGGTTATTATTTGTGTCATACGAGCTTTATAAGAACGTCAATCAACGCTTGTGAGATACGAAAGTTTGTAATCTCAGTTTGGCGTTTGTGACATGTCATCTCTGAGATGAATTAGTCATCATCACAAAACCAATTTTGGAAACATCGCATCGTGATCCTAATTTCATATGCGCGCCTTCGTGTGTACATAATCTATTACATGTACAAAATTTAATACTTAAATGGTACAAGAAGTATCGTGTATTTATTTGTATCATACAATCATGCTGGAGAATATTGATTCATAGTGCTTAAATTAATATTGTATACTTACAAGTCAAGTGCACCAAAGGAACGATTCTGAAATAAATTAAAAAAATATTATTTGTATATGTTTTAGTATTTGGTTACGAAATAATAATTGTAATATTAATACGTTGTAAGTTTTATTTTATTTTATAGCAAAATTGTATCACTGGATGGCTTTAAAATGTCTTTAGAAACCACTGCAATAATCTATTCTGTGTTAAAAGAGATACAGACATACATATGTAAACTGAAGCAAAATTTGCGTATTAACGTGTAATGTATGCAATGCGTAACGTATGCATACATAAAAAGAGCATAACGCAATTTCCATCATGCAAATTAATTTTTAGCATACGGTATGCAGTACGGTATTCCATTTCATTTTCATAATTGCACACGGCCTGATATTATGGTAATCACCGTGGTGTTTCGTACGAAATACCGTTTAACAAAATTTATCATAATATCATACGAAAAATACGTTTTTACCTCTTTAAAATATTAATTTAATGCAAGCTATAACGGTTATACTGGTTCGTATAAAACGTCGCTTTGCCAGGGAGCCGGTGGCGAAAATTTTATTGTTTTTATTTTTTTGCAGAAGCCATAACAATAAAGTTTGTGAGAAAGTGCAATGCGAGCTAGCGACTAAACAAAAACAAGATTGCACACATGCCACCGGCACAAAAACGTGCTTGATCGCATATTCGTAGTTCCATAAACGTTTGTTCTTATATTATTTTTGCACCGTGTGTGGTGTAAACAAGTAGTGCTAAATATAAATATTGATTGTTTATGTACCTATTAAGTGCTGTACTGACATATTTATATAAAAAGAAAACACATAGATATGATAGGCAAATCACACCAAAAATGTTTCTCTATTATCACAGTGTTTTTGTTTGAAAAGTTTGAAGAGTTTATGACCTTCAAATTTGCAAATATTATTTATTGTCAATAATTAAATAAGTCAATTAAAATTAGCACTATAATCTGTTGATATATCGTGGATAAAGCGATATTTTATAACCCAAATTGAGTCAATCGTGAGATGTACAATACATATGCATGGTCATACATTGTCGTGCAAAAGAATTTTTGATTATCTGGTTTAAAGACTGACAGTTGTAATTTTTAGCTACAAATAAATTTGAATCAATTTTATTTAAAATAATATAGTATTAAATAAAAATATTATTACTAGTACTTCATGTAGTAAATCTTTAATAATAAATCAAATAAAAGCAATATTATATTTATATTTAAACATATTTTGCTATTATAAAATATTTACACATATTAATAACATAGGCATAAAATCATTAAATTGATTGATTGTTGATAGATTATTAGAAGACGCTGATTACATTTTTTCAAATTAAAATAAGGGCCATCTTTGGAGAGAGAATAAATTAAAAGTTCATTAATCTTCGAGGTCGTGGCTCAAAGATCAAAGATATTTTTTATTCGACCGACGTTCGAAAGTAAAAAAAACATACAAAAAGCTAATGAAGATGTGTACACAATGTCATTGAGTCAAAAGTTAATATTTTTTTGTTGGTTTTTGGCTGTCGAGCTGACAAGACGTCGAACAGTGTCAAATGGCAGAAATCCTTTCACGAACCATTATTTTACGACGGTACAAGACCGGTTTTATTGTCAGCTGAAAAGCAGCAGCCAGACATTGATCCCGCATTATATTCATCCGAACAAAAGGGATATCCAGCTGTTTATATCACAATTTTATTTCGACGTATATACTGAAATTTCTCTCTTAAATCGACTCCCTTGCTAAAAATAAAATATCAGACGAGAAAAGTGAAGTTAATGCATTAGTGGGAAATTTCTATAACATCATCTAAAATTCTTGATAAGAAAGTTAATTTATAAACTGCAAGGTTAAGTAAATTTTTATCGTATTTTTCCGGTTAAAGCTATGTAAATGAATTAATTAACTCTAACGTGATATTTTGTAGGAAAGTTAAATAAACGGTTTTCTCTTAGTGTTTACTAATGTTACATCTATATTACAACTAATATATCAACTAGTAATGCCTTTGAAACACCTGGCTTTTTAAGACACGTTTTATTTTCTTTATTAGCATACGAATGTGATAAGTAATCCATTAAAGGTTTATTTACACGTGGCTTTAATGGGATTATTTTATTGTATATATTGAAAAAAATTTATGATTTTTTCTGAATGACGATTCAATCTAATAATCTATAAATATATATTTTATACATAAATAATTTTTTATATAGGTTTTTAATTTCATCGAAATGTCTCATCTATTAATCTATAATATTTTAATCAATTCATAAAAAAAGTATATATCTGATTTTTCAATGTAAATAAAACTAAATTAAAAATTATGTATTAAATGATGAATATTATAAAAAATATTTTTTAAGATCATACAATAATTAAATTTTAAAATCGACTTATTATTTAATATATTTTTGTAAAATAATTATTTTAAAATAATATATAGTTTGTAATTAAATAGAATTCATATTATAATACAAGTATAAGCGAAAAAAAAATATTTTGTGTATTTTTCAGATGAAATTCTGATTGTTCCGGTCGGAATAGAGTAGTCTGTAAGATCTAGATTGGTAACAAAGAGACCACCGGTGCGAGCCACGGCAGTAGACTCGAATATGTATTTATAAAAATGCAGTATTATTAAAAACCGGCTTCAGCTGCAAAGTTATATAAATTGATAATAGATTAAATATGATTTTTGAGTATATTGTCAATTTTTTTTTAATAATATTAATAAATGTATTTTTTAGTAATATAAATAGCATAAGCGTATAATATGTTTTGTAGTCTGATTTGTCTTTGTTGCAAAAAATGCTAATTATATTTAATAGATATGCATAAGAACTGATTATGTTACTAATTATAATTTTTAATTACAGAATCTAATTAGTTTCACCTTTCTAACTGCAGCATGACGCACAGCATTAAAAAGCGCTGACAAATCTTACGCAACACTTTTAATTAATAAAAAGACACAATAAGTAAAACATAATTGAATCTGTTGAAATAGTATTTCGATTAAATCATATCCTATTTCCAAACAAGCAAATATCCATACAAACGCGAACAAATAGAAATCTTGAAGTGGCACTTGCGCTCTTCGAGTGTTTGAAAATCTTTGACCGTTCACGTTTATTTTTTTTTACCTTAAGAGCGCATACTACATAGATTCTCTTTCAATAATATTATATAACGAAGAGAAGTTCTTCTTCTCTGTAAAGCTTTCGCACTTGAAAAGCGCCGGTGCGCAATCTGTTCGTGGAAATCGGCGCGGCATCGACTCATCTAACGAAAAAGAGTCATTCTTTTTTTTTGTGTCGTACTCTTTTTTAATTCAATCTCGACTACATGATTATAATGATCATTGCACCTGGCTGTAAGATAACCAGTAAGCCCATTAAATCTCTACCTATATCGACGATTTCGTAACACAATTAACGCTGACTGTCGACGCCGCTTTCGAGATCTTATCACGATTGTTATAGATAGCTTAGCGGCGAGAAAATCACTCCAAACACACAAAAGGTTACACGAATATATTTATTATATGTGTGTGTATGTGTGTAAAGGAAAACGGGTAGTTTCCTGAAAAATGCCTTTCTTTTCGATAATTTACTACGAACGGTTCGCGCCTAATGGGCGGAATTCCCCATGATTTGAATCCAACATGTTTAGTCACGAAATTTCGGTCTAAAAATTTGATGGGGCGAAATAATGAAGCTCATTTTCCATTTAAGGGTTTTAGTGTGGTGTGATGTGATTTATATTGGATTATTAAAAATTGTGAATGAGTGACTGTATCGATGTATAGGCGTTTGCCTTATTAAAAATGTGGGTCATGAGATAAATCAAATAATAAAAAATATTTGGTTAAAAAAAATATGTAATATATAGACATATTTATTTGATTATTTTAACATGTTTTCAATTTCTTTAATTATTTTTAACCTAATAGGAAACAATGTTAAAATGTATCAATAAGTTCAGACAAAAATTAAAATACTAAATTAAGTAACTATAATTATTTATTAATAATATCACTAACATATTTATTATTACACATTTTATTACTATTAGCCAATTAAATGTATCATAACTAAATTTGTTACTGTTAAGAAAACTATTACTTACAAATATTCATTGAATATTGACTGTAAATACTTTTATGTCTATGTAACAAAGTTTAAAAATGTTAGGTTAAATTTAAAAAAATTAAGCATGATTATAACAAAATAAATGAAAAGCAGCTTTATTCAATTTAGTATATAATCTTCAACTCCTTTAAAAATTTTAAACAGAGCAGCTATTTTATAAACAGAAAAAAAAACAATTAAAAATATATGTGTATTAAGCATCATATAACCGAAAAATATCTATTTTAAATGAGCTTAAGTGCCAATTTATAATAATAAACCTAATAATCATTAGGATATTCTTAGCTATTTTATAGTCAAGTCAAAAGCCTACATATATAATAAATCAGAATTTATTACAACAATTTTAAAAAGAGTAAAGAATAACTAACTATAAAGCAATAAATATTTAGAGAATATTTTACAATATAAGCTATTAAAATTAGGAAATGTTTTTACTAATTTACTTAACATTGTAAATTTATATACCTTATAAAAAAATGAGAATAAATAAGTATATTATTCATTAAAAAAATAATTCAAAAGTAGTAAGTTTTAGTCCAATACATTACAGTAAATTAAATTATTGAAATACAAAAATATATAGTATAGTATACAATATAACATAACATACATTCTTTAGTATCCTCTCCGTTTTTATTACATCCCAGAAAAAATCTAAAATCAATATACAACAAATTATAATAATAAATCAAATGGATACACACATCATACATATTGAATTTTCCCAGAAATGTGATTTATTCAGGGATGGAATATTTCGGAGGGTTTTCCTCCGAAACCCTTGACCTCTTCTTTGGAAATGTTCTAAGGAAAACGGACTCTTGGCACCAATCAACGTCTTATCCGGTATATTAACTGACGTCATAATCTTATCTCATTCCTTAATTTGAAAGACAGCCGGAGCGTGATGCGTTAATCAAAATTCACAAGCAGATTGCGCTACGTAATCCGATAATGAGGCATTTTTAGGTTAAGTATACTTATATAAAAAAATAACAATTTAGGAGTTCAAAAATAAAAAAATTTATTAGGCAAGTTGAAAAGTATGATATATAAGTGAGCGCTCTTATTAATTAATGACATAGTTACCGAACAAAGATGAGTTCTTGGAAATCATGCCATCAAACTGGGCGGTCTTATTTAATGGGCGTAATAGGTTGTTCATCGAATGTTATATAGCATATATGTGAATCATAAATTCTTGATTAATTGAATAAACTTAAGATGAGTGTATTCTAACAATTAAATAATAACACCGCGCGTCGAATGCAGAGCATTAAGCTTAATTGAAACGTTCTATCTCTATATTTTTAACAAGTTAAATGTATAATTTGTGATGTAAATAAATTTCATCATTTCAATGAGGTCGTATTGTTTATTTTTAAAGTTCAAAAAGTCACTTTAACAAGGCACAATAATTGAAAAAACCAACGAGCAACAACAAACTTGAGAATTATCAAGCTCGCTCGAATTCAATTTGTAACTACAAGAAGTCAATTTACGAAATCGTGTATTACACGTTCTGCGACACACTTTCTATTCTACAATTTGTTTTTTTTTTCTAAGAAATAATTTTAATATTAAAAGCGATGTAGACATGCGCGAGAAAGGCTCAAAAGAATTTTAATGGGACAAAAGGGACTATGCGAATGTGTTGTATATAATTATTTTATTACAAGGAATATGCATAAATATAAAGGTATTAAAATTTAAATAGCGTATAAATTAAATTTATTATATTATCTTAACATGTTTATTTTTTTTTATTAATATATATATGTAATACCATAATAATGTTGTATTTCCTTTTGATATAAATCTAATTTTATTTTTTTATAGTAGTGAAAGTTTTAATTTTATCTAGTGACATGATCGACAATTATTATCAAAACGATCTTTTGTCAATCAGTTTAACTAAAATTAGGTCGTATTGGTAAATAATAAATATTACGTACATGAAAGTCGTTTTATTTGCCTAACTAAAATTTTTTTTAATAGTACTAAACTGTTTTTAAATTATCCCCACAAAGCTCAATCCAGTTTTTATAAATTTATTTATGATGAACAAAATATTTTCTCACTATTCTTTATATGTAAATATTTAATATAGGTAGAAATAATAATAAATTCTATATCATTTAAAGACACCGCTTGTAATAAATTTAGTACTAACTAGACCCACTTAAATCTTGATCGAACTTTAAAAGCGAGATTTTTTTTTAATAATAAATCATCTTTAACGGGTGCGGGGGCGTTCTTGCCAATTTGTAATTATTGCAATATTTTGTGTTATTATTTATATACTGCAAAATATAGAGTGCCTCATAAAAAGAATGCACAATTTATTAGTTGCTTTTTTACAATCGCGATAACCGGCCAGCGAATCTCCGAATTAGAAAGATAGCGTTAGGCCTGGAAAAAAATCACACTACTTAAAACCGATGCCATAAACGGAGCTGTGGTCATTAGCTCCCATTGTCGGTCCTCCTCACTAGGCCTATCTATGGAGCCGGTTTTCTAGTAGCCTTTGTCCGATTGCGCGGACAATGCAAAATTACGGTACCGAACGTGTAATACGTCCTTAATGACTCGCCTTTCGTGATGGAATCGGTTAAATGCTAGAGGATTCCCAAGTTGAATCATTCAAGATGCGAGTGGGCGATTGTATCTCTTCTAAGATAACTAATTTCGCTGTCAGATAGCTGGAAGATTGCAGTGGTAATCATAATTATGTGTTAAGCTATAGGCTCTATTCAAATCATTAGGAAAAAATGTAGTATCCATATGAAAAATTCAACTAAATAAACCTCACATATACATATATTACATTATAGCTTAAAGATTATCATATAAATTATTTTTATATCTATCTTGTCATATTTATTTCCGATATTTATTATCAATCCCCCGCCGCTTTCTAAACATTTATCTTATATTAATTTTAATGTTATGAATATTATCAATTTATTAATTAATTTCCTTATCATCTGCCTCGTTCAAATCTCGACATGTCAAAGTGTTCTTCCGCGGCAGAATATTGAAAACAGGTTTTTCTTCCTTCGCAGTTTTAACAAGCCAACAATCTCAGAATCGAAAATTAGACACGCTGGATCTATCGAATCGATTTGTATGCTTTCAAACGTCACGTTCTGTGACAAGTTGTCCGATATCATTTGCATATTTATAATATTCAAGACCATATAAAGAAGCCTGCATTTTTAATTGGCGTTATCAAAACGCTAAGTCTAAAGCTCCTATGTTGCTTTCAAAATGAGACAAATAATAATATTCTATATGCGATGAATGTCCTTAAATGTGTTATTTTTTATCAAAAAAGTATAAGAGCTTATGATATTTTATGACAAAATTTTTTTTAAGCATTTTCAAACACAAAAACATTTCAAAATATTTGAACAAATTTAATTATAATCTATATATTACAATACAATAATCTATATAGTATATTTTATTGTAATTAAATAGTTATGACTGGTATGAATACAGGAATACGACGGCCGGCGGACGATGCGCCAGCGGCCGTTGTAGTCCCGTCGTGGTCACCAACTAAATAAATCAACTACCACAGTAGCTTGACTTACATTTTAATTTAAAATTTATAAAATTTAACTTTTATTTTTTTAAATATTATATTATATTAAGTTTTAATAAATTAAAAATATAATTTATATTCTTTAATTATGAAGCTTAAATTTTTTATTTACTTTTTAAATAAAATATAAAATATTTTTTTTATTGTGTTTATGTTATGTATTTTATTATTATTTTAAATATTCCTAATATTAACTAAACAAATACTCATCTAGAATTTCGCAGCAGTACTTTTAATATTGTCTCTTCATCTAATTACACATTGCATAAAATATCTCCCTCAGTGTTTAAGAACACAAAGAAGAAGAAAATCTTAATACAGACCGTAATATTTATCAGTGTTTCCTTTACCTTTGCTAGGAATGCTTTATTTAAAGCTGTTCCTCTTCAGAATTAAGGCATAATCTACTTGCACCGCGAAATAAATTGCGCCTGCGAATCTAGCTGGGGCTCAAATTAAAAGTTTTGTACCCATCTGCTGCTCGACTCCCCTCCAAGTATCAGTTGTAAGCGGTTTGAGTTATTTTATTGCTCGAGTTTAACCTCGTCAACAGAGTACGGCCCTCGTGACTCTTTGCGGCCCGCGTGCACGCGTACTAGAAGCTCGCAAACACTAATGTTTAGTCATTATAATTTCTGATTACGGTACGTACATCAAACGCACTTAACAGTGTTTATCACACGTGAAAATATATGGTTATGTCACGTAGTTTAATGCCATTATATCTAATGTGCGTTACAATATAACCTATTATTAAATTAAATTAAAATATTTTCGTTAAAGATGTGACTAAATACTATGAAAATAATGTGATAATTACTCGGCTAGACCACCTAGCACTAGTCCCTATATGCCTATGCAAATAAACGAAAAGGTGTCTCTAGCCGACTACAGGATCAGTAGTCCTTCTGAGAAAACACATTTACTCAGTTGAGTGTTACTTTGTAAAACACACATGGGATTTGAATTTCTAGAAAATGCTCAAAATATAATGCGAGATAAACGTAATACCTTAAATTTTATGAAACACAATAGTAGCATTGTACCTATATAAAATTAAGTTAATGTCTTAATAATAAATGATTATTCATTATTCATATTCTAAATCAAGTTTTAATTTTAATTAAAGCACAATATTTACATCAAAATTAAAATAGAATATTTATACATACAGATAACATCAGTAACAATTTATATTTCGGTAAAGTCTGTTTTTTTAAGATAAAGATTTTGATTTCGTCTTTCTTTTCAAGATTAATTGCATTTTTATGACTGATATTACTATACTAAATTAAGTAAAATAAAAGAGTTTAAAGTCCTAAATAACAGTTATTAATTTTCAATTTGTTCCTAATTGTAGGTAAATGAGAGCTCAAAACTTAATAATTAATTACATTGATTAAATTTAGCTTATAATAAAAAAATATGAATACAACTTTAATCATCATGTGATTTTCACGTCATTTAAATTTTCTAAATGTTTTGAAAAAATCATTTCCGTACAATGTTTTTTATTCACGTAGAAAATCAACAGTGAGGTTAATCAAGGATATTAAATGTGTATTAATATCATAATTGCAAAAATATTATATGAAGGTAATGTAATGTCTTTCATCAATATTAATATAAAAAAATAATATTATATAATAACTTATTCCACAAAGGGTTAAATCAGATCATGATTGAGACGTTCAACCTGCAATAAGCTCTCCTGCTTTTTTTGCGATTATTGCTCTCAATCTTGTTGATCTTTTTTGTCGTGGTCTTTTTGTGGCTCTCCCTCGTCAAGAACCCGATGACGGTTGGCGTACACACATAAAACGAATATCATCAAGGCATTATTGCCTCGGTGCCCCTGCGGTGGAAAACACGAGCAACCATTAAGATGGGACCTGGTCTTCTGCGTGCAGCGGTGGCTCAATATCTTGGCTAAGGATCTGCGACGAGAGTGAGCCGGTGCGTGCCAGAAGGCAATCTCGCCACAATCAATGTTCAGACATTCATTAAATCTTCATATCGGATAAGAATGGTAAAACGCGTGTAAGTACCGATTCGAACTGTTTTAACAGACACTTAATTATCCTGGTGCTTTACACGACTATAGTGGTGAGCCCACGGTGGAAACTAGAACGAAGGATCGATGGGATAAAGGTGAATATTTAATATAAAAAAAATAATGAGATATCTAGTGCATTTTATAATTTTTGCAAAAAATACATCAAAGCACAACTTGTATCAATAGACTTATTAATCTGTGAAATTCAATATATTTTTAAAGTAAACATTACATATTCTTTTTATGAGAGAAGAAAAATGCCACTAATTGTGACCGGAAACTGATTCAGGGATACCGCTGAAAAGAACGAGTTAAATTTCACAGACTCTTCGTGTAACGAATTGTCAAGAGAGTTCAGAAAAAAGTACCTTTGGAACTAAACTTTTATTGAAATTATATATGTATGCATGGCTTTTTTAAACAAAATATGTACTAACATTTTACCAAAGAAAATTACATTTTCGATACAGAATAGAAAATTCAAAAAAAAAATATTATATTTAAAAAAATAGTTTTTTGCTTAGAAACAAGGTTAGTATTATGAGTTGATCGGCCCACCATACAAACGTTTACAAGACTTGCAATGTAGTTAAGGTCAGTATATACTTCGTTTCACCGATTAAGAATTGAATTTTGGTGACAATGTAGAATTCTTAAGCATCCTGTATATGTTTGCTATCAAAATCCAATTTGTTAATTTTTTACAAAATGGCTGCTAATTTAAAAACGTAAGCACTCATATCTCTGTAGGTTAAAATTCTACATAAAAGATTGGTAGATATAAAACGTTTAGAAGCCAAACCTGCATCGAAATATAATATAAAAATAATAGCTTTTTGCTTCAAAACAAGTGATGTATCAGCTCGATCGGACCCCCATACGAGCTTTTTTGAGACTTGCAATAAAGTTAACGCTTTTTATTCCTTTGTTTTAATGACTTAAAATTGAATTTTAATTATCGTGTAGAATTCTTAAGCACCCCCTTAATATTTGGTATGAAAAAAATATATAATTTTTTTTTGCAAAATGGCGGCAAATTTAAAAATTTAAAGTATCATTACTTCGTAGGATAAAATCCTACTGAAAAATGTTTTATACATTAGTGTTTAGAAGCTTAATCTGCATCGAAATAAAATATAAAAAAAGTTTTATGTTATATTGATCGGACTCCCATATGAGATTTGTGCGACATTACAGCTTTTCTTATGCCATATTTTTCTTGTAAACGAACATATGTAAAAAAAAAATTTTAAACATCATATGTGCGAATCAAAGTTATTTCCAAAATTTTGTCTAATTCTCGTCTGAAAAATCTCCTCGATTCCTGTTTTTAGTGTTGATGTCTATGGCCGAATGAAATCTGAGGAACCACAGATCAACGGATCGAAAGTGGCAAAGATAATCCGACGAGTTCGATGAAAGTGATCCGAAAACTGCCGAAACTGTTTTGGTCTGAAACGAAGATTTTATTGAGGTAATAATTAGATTAATTTGCAAAAACCCACTTTTACGTTTACTCAAAAAAATTGAAATAGAATTCAGAGCATATATCAAACGCAATATTTTTTCACGATGATTTTTTGAGAATGTATTCGCGAAATCCAAGAATCAGTTCTCCTTCGTTTATAGTAGTCTGATTGACATGTTCCTAAATACCATCTATCCAAATGTCGCTTGAACATCAAAATCTTCAGTCCAATATTTTTAGTCAAGTACCCGAGCCAAAAGTGCAAACTCTACATTTTTTCTAACTAGCATCCTATTTTAAAATGACTCTTTCAACGTGGAATAAAATGCTTTTTCATTTTTCATTCAATTTGTAGAGAATTGAATAGGCGTGAAAAACTACTAATATAATATAATAATTTCTATCATATAAAAATTATTAAACGAAAATATTTTTTGTCACTTTGTTAATTTAGTGATGAAAACTATTATATTATACATATACTGTAACACTACATGTATAGTTAAAAAAAGAAAAATTGTATTTTTTTGCTCCAATCTGAAAGTCATTCTTTTCCCTCAACCCAATGACACGTAACTTCTTAACGATCATTTTCTCCATTCATCTTTCAGAACTGTGGCGTGTACCTTCAGATATAATTCCAGACAAAAAGCAACCCTTCGATGACTTATCAAAGTCACTATATTGAACCTTGCCGTTGTAGTCTAGCCGTCTCGCATAAAATTTATAACCCCAACGCAGTGGAAGAAGACGAAGTGGAAAAAACAATAAATTACCATCTTTACCGGAAGTGTCTGCACTTAAATTTACCAATGATAAAAAACAAGGAGGGGCCGTAGGGGACCGCAGCCCCTTTTGCGGGGCCTTCGCATCCTTGATCGGTTTTACGACTTCCGAAAGAAAAGGAAGGCCAATAATGAGGGGAAACTCGCTCTCCATCCTCGGTGCAAATCCCTTTTTAAAGCTCCTCTAAAAGTCTAAAACACAAGAGCACGCAACGTCTGATGCAAGTTTTCAAGGGATTGAGACGCTCTTGGTGATTGATTGATTACGATCATCGACTTGATAGAACCACGCATGATTGGATTCAATCTCGAGTGCTCCTCCTTTTATTAAAAGAGTCTATCGACCTACATCTAAGTACTACAGAATATTTTTTATTAGACTGTAATGAAAAAAGTAATAATATATGTTAATAAAACTACGCTATATAACATTATTTAATGACAAGTTGAATAAGAAACAATAAAAAATAAAGTACAATTAAAAATGCGGGTTTTAAGGAGAAGGCACACCAATAAATTTTATGCTAGGGGAAAACATCGTGAGTCATGTGCTTGTGTATATAATTAAAATGATAGGATATGTATTAACGCCATTAATAATCTAACTAGATAATACTAGATCTTAAAATCTTAGTTAATAAATTATATTATTTTATTTACAATATTAAATTGATGCTCAAATTTTGCTCCATATTTACATATAATTATTTTTTTATTTAATTAATTATAATAATTCATTCATATCAAGAAAAAATAATTTAATGAATTAAATTGTGCATTTTTTAAAATAATTATATATAGGTAATCTATAATAAAATTGTATTTTTGTATATTTTTTCATAGTCAAAGCCTAGTATAAGATGTGAGATACTACTATGCAAATACTGAATCAGAAGATGTTTTGACTTGTCCATATAAATATTTATATTTAGCTTATTTTTCTAAAAAGTATAAGTCAGATGGAGAATATGATGGATGCTTGATACTAAAAACATTTCAAGACATCGTTAACACACGTAGTTTGTTTCTCAAAATCTCAGATTAATTTCGTTCATAAATTTTTATTATGTTTTTATTTAGTTGAATTTTAAAAGTACACCATATTCTTATTATCACTCCAAATAATATAAGAAGTATATTTATTAAACTTGTCTTTTTTTATGTCATGATTTTCAATTAGATCTACTGATCTCTGGAGTGTTTAAACGTAGGTCAGCACAAATCATAACTTGTTTACACACGCTATTCTAAAGTCTACTCATGAGGTAATGAAAAATATTTCATTTAGAATTCTGAAAATTTAGTATTGAGTCAAACTTTTTTCTCAATCTTACATAATATACATACACTGCTTTGTTACTGCCAAAACTATTTTTATATTGAAAAAATCTGTGAAAAAATTATGTGAGGCGTAAATTTATTTCAATTAAATCATATACTGGCAGAAATATAATCATACTGAAGAAAGAAGATATCATTAGCAGTTTTTAATGAAATTTAGTATTTTTAAATCATGAAATGTTTCAAAAGCCTTTACCTATTGATTTAATATAAAATAGCACATTCTTTAATTTATTTCATTATTTTGCTTACCATATAGTTTATAAGAAATGCGTAAACATCAAAACTACATTTTCTTGCCTTCTTCAAAATATACTAAATGTATAATAGTTAATAAATATACAATATTTATTATTTACTATTATAAGTTAAAAAAAAATATATCTTGATTTAAAAAAGAAAGTATATTATATATATACATATAGTATGTATACAATACCTATCATACAAACGTGAATATTTGGTAAGACTAGCTAAAATCTATTTACGAATCGTTCCAAACATCCTTCCCTTTTATCCGTTCTTATAATTCCAAGAACTCTTACACGATATACATATATGTGGTGAATTTATACCTAGAGCTTGGGTTAAATATATTTCCATATACACACACACACACTCACTAATGCGATGATATTAAAGGGAGATTATACATTCTGATTTGCTCTTAGCATACGCACGCTATAAATCATCAAGCGGTTAATTGTCTTTAAAAACAGGAAGGAAATCTCTTGGTGCATGATTGATTATAGCAATTGTGTCTGCATTTTAAGCTTTTCATAAATAATAGTACATACCGCCATATCATCACGCAATATTCTCCATCAACAAAAACATCGACCTTTGAGCGCCGCACGTCTGATGATAATGCATCAAAGTGTTCCCCCAAAGTGGAGGTACTACATCAGGGTGTATGCTCTTGATGGTATATTTATAATACATACATATATATATTTATACATTACATCAAAATAGAATCATACATACTGGGATTTTTTTGTCGTGAATAAAGAAATTTTGAAACTTTTGGAACTAAAAAAATCTCTCTTCGAAAAAACATTTTTGAATGAAGAAAACAGAATTTTGGACAGCGACGTCAATAAAGATTTACAGCTTTAATCTAGTTAGAGTTTTATGACATTGTATTTACATATGCTTATTAGCAAGATGTTTTCTCTGAGCGGTGGTGGAGAAACTGGCGGAGGGATGTGTGCGTTCATGATTGTATGTTGTCCGTGGGCGGTATGTGTCAAATTATCTGTAGTTTTAAAATTAAAAATAGTTTCTTGGGAAAATAAAGAAAAATATTCATATATTATTATCTCTCCTATGAAAAATTTTCATGTTTGTAATAAATTATAGCAAATTATTTTGTATACAATTATTTTGAAACTATGCCTATTAAGTTTTTGTTAATTTTGTAGTCTCAGGGAGTTTTAAACCTAATTGTATTACTTAATTAAATTTAACCAATTCCATTACAAATTATATAAATATACTTTTATAGAAAGTATACAATAGTTAATAATACAGTGATTAAATTGTATATATATTATCATGTAATTATGTTATGCTTGGCAAAATCGCTTTATTGCTAAGAAGCCTGTTTCGATACAACAACAAACTTTTGTCCCCGAAACTCCCTTTAGTAGTACAAAGTTAAGTGCGATAACAAATCCCACGTCAGACTTTTGGACGTATTAAGAGCTGTCTAGTCGTCGCGATTATCCAAATGCCTACGCCACCCCCAGTTTAACGGCGTATCATAATAACAAGCGTTTCGCCAAATCCACCCCAATTTGCGAGAGATATTAAATTGGAGAAATCTTGCCTAAACACATACGCGTATACATACAATATAAACAAGACGAGAGTAAACATCCAGCGCCAGAAATATCTGGCCATCTCCTAGGCTGAGTTGCCGATCTGACGTTGACGACGGAACAGGGATTATTTATTCACAAATCCCACATCTGGGATTCTAAATTTCATTACTCAGCCAGAAAATATGATTATTAAATTGCCGTTTGTGCGAAATCCTCCAGAGACACATTTTGTTCTATATATGTATGTATGTAGATATACGTTTGAGTGAGTCTCGGAGGATTGTCCAATTTCATCCGACGTAATACCTTTTTGTACTATCGCACATAAAAGCTAATATTATTATATGATATTATTAATAAAGATTTTAATTGCAAAATTTAATTAAAATTTAAAGTACAGTGTCAATACAATAAAACTATGTAGTTATTAAATTAATACAAAGCTTAAAAATGAATTTATATACAGCGCAAAAAATAACACATATCTCATTAATTTAAGCTAACATCTGGGAGAAGCAGTTTCCTTAGTTTGTCGGCGTATTAACACGTCATTAGATCCAATGTTATTTATGATTAGTGGTACATTGACTCTCGAGGTCAGTCGACGAGAAGATTATTCTCTCGCTGACCGACCAAGTTGTAGAGCTTCATATTGCTATAAATCCAAAGCCTAGTGTAGCTTTTAGCTTATAGGTACAAGATTGAGCTAATATTCACAGTACTTGAGCCTCATAATGAGTTATTTTGTATCCTCAACATATAGCATTATTTAATAAATAATAAATATGAATTTATTTTTATACATATTACCCTTACAAGTGCGGGGTTTACAATATTAGTTAGTAAGGTCGGTTCTTAGGATTCTATAAAAAGGCAAAACAAAAGGAAAGTTTGATTTTGTATTAACTAATAAATAAATATTATCTATTAAAAGATATGGTAAATTCAGTTTACCTTATTACCAATATTTTTATAAAATATATTGCTTTTCTATTAATCAAAGATATATATCGTATAAATTGAAGTAAACTAGTATCAAAATAATAAGACAATTATTTTGTAAGTGTATCAGAGACTATAAATAATAATTATCAGTGCAAATTTATTTTAGTATTATTACAACAAGAGCAATAATTTATAGTCATATTGTGGGTGTACAAGGTTAGTGAATGAAACACAACTGTGACAAAGTTTGGTGTTATTTTCCGTTATGTGGCCCACACTACGTCAAATAAAAATAAACAAAATATTTTAGAATAGATTTATAGATAGATAATGAAGCAAAATTAATTTATATATTTACTAGCTTAAATATATATAGACATATGTAACTGATTTAAAAATAAATTAACTACAGATTTTCAACAAGTTTTAAAGTGAAATTCAAAGCTTTGTTACTAATACAAAACATTAAAACTTCAAATTTAAAATTGTATTTGGTACATGTACTCTTAAAATATTTATCGCTGATGTCAGAAGTTTTATTATAATAGAAATAAATATTTAATAATATCTAAATAATTATTTAATATGAAATTCTAATCTTTTTATAATTTAAATTAAATATTATATTTCTAAATATGATTATTTTAATTATTTTATTATTAAAAAGCTCAACTTAATATATTAATACACATGCAAAGAGTAATAGTGAAAGTTAAATTTATAACTCAAGTTAAATAAATTAATAAAATATATAAATAAAAATATTAATATTTCATAATTTTCTTACGCACTTATTCGTTTTATATGTGAGTTTCTTAAATAAGAAAAAAATACATTTCCTAGATATTTACGTAAAAACGTTACAGTATCGGCCATAACTCGTTTCAGGGTCATAAAATCCCTCGGTGCCTCCTCGAATTGCCCGTTCAATCCGCTCGAGCATTTTATTTATTAGCGGCAAAGTGGATGAAGGTAATCAGCGGGGCCCTTCAGACCCTTCCGCAGACCCTAGGAAATATATTGGCCCTTCTTTTCACCAGGGCCGGCCCTGCGATAGCATCGTTTCGAATGCGTACGAACGTTCATTATAAAGCGCTTATCTCGCGCCGAATTGGAATTTTCAAACAATGCCCTTTAAAAGCAATCGCCGATAGAGCTTTTAAATGGATATTCGATTCTTTTTACTTTTATTTTCGTTATGTTCCACCTTTTTACCTTAGTCGAGTCAGCACCGTGTGTTTTTTACATGATATCGATGATTCTCAATCAAGAGTCACATTCTGAATTTTGTGGGAGTATTAACTATGTCGATAAACGTTCGTGTTTGTAGTATCACAATAAAGCTCCCTCTATTATTGTTAGTAATATATTATACATTATTAAGAACGAAATCCTTAAAAATTATAAATTAAATTGATTACAAAAAATAATATTTAAATGGCTATTATCATATTCATACAATTAAAAGCCATGATGTACTTTATTTTGAAAGCTATTCTATAAAAAATAATATAAGTTTTACAGTTGAAATAAAATCACTTCGGTCCAGAAACTTTTTTGCCACACTTTGTGTACGCATAAAACGAATATAGCAGGTAAAATACTGCGAAAAATATATTCCCATCTCATTCACGGTAATGTCTTTATCAGCGAATATCACAAGGAGAAATCTCTCCTCCAAGAGACTTTTATATATATATTTTTTCCATCTCAAAGAACCAATATATATGGTGATGGAGGAAAATTTCAATACCAGCCTCCGCTTTTATTGTTTAATACAGACACATACACATGCTAAAATATATATATAAATATATAATATTCTGATGAAAATATCCTCGAATCGTTTCGGTGTCCTGCGGAGACAATCGTCCGGTTTTATGACGACTTTTTAGTGGGCACTTAAAGATCCAAAACTCGCCTCCTAAAAGTTTCTTACTGCATTTTTATAAGTCATTAAATCTCCATGCCGGCCTTTCGGCACAGAGCAGATGTAGTATTAGTCATCATTTTAAGAAATATCATAGTAATATATAACACAAATTTGCTGTTATACCTACAAAGCTTCGATACGTATTAGCTGTGACTTTGTCCTCCACTTATAAACTTTACAAAGTGCTTATGTAATATCTCAACATTAGATTAGCACTTCTCAAGCTTTTGCGCTCAAAGTACCCTCGAGTATTTCAAAGTTTGGGAAAATAATGCCGCTTTGCGAGCGCCTTTAAAACTTTCAAAACCCCTGAGCATTCTTCTGTCGTATGTTGCGAAATTGTTGACATTAGTATTTAAGACATAAGAAGGTATAAAGTACATCTTTAAACTTTTAACGCTCATTGGGATCTACATATATACAAGATGAAATTATATGTATAAATGCTATTTTTTTAATGTAAATACTAACATTTTTCATTAAGCAAAATTTAATTTAATATCACTATTATCTAGTTCTAGAATATCATTAAAAACAGCATTTATTCTGCATATAATATTGAATCTGATTCGGCTAATTAATATTTTTTATATCATCCTAGTAGAGAAAAAAAAAGAATAAAAACTAACATAGATATAACGTAGCTATATATATAGAAATATATATTACTATTTATAGATAAATATAGAAAACAAATACCTATCAAAAGTTATTCGAACTTATTTTACTGCAGATTCGTAAAAATATTTTATTTAATTATAAATTAATTTATTTAATTAAAATGTATTTTTAAGCATTTATGCCAATTATTATTAATGAAATATAATATATTTTAAATTATCAAAGTAAGAATATTTTCTAGTATAATGTCATAATGTCGGAAAGACTTATAAACGTTGCATTAGAATTACTGTGTTATAAGTAATTAATTTTTGTCCTATGGATTTTTGTGAAAAATTTTTTTAGGTATCCATAAACAGTTTCAAAGCACTGACATATAATCTGTGGAACATACTTAAACAATGGTAAGGCCAGTGTCTAGAAAAAGTCCACTGAAAGGTCAGTGCCAGATTCGAAGTAATGCAGAAACAAAAATTGCGAACTTAGAAAATATCGGACAGAAAAAATTGTAAACAGCGAAAATTCCAAATATAGATTATTGCAGATATTAAAATTTAGCACATTTAATTTTTAAATTAAAATTCCGTACCCTATGATATAAATGTGTTTATTCAAAATTTACTTTTGCTAGTGTTAATTTGTGAAAAGTTTTTTTGTGTTATTATATTTTGTAGTTGACTATGGTATCGTTTATAAAAGATATTTTGTTGTCATGAATTGCAATTTACACGCATATTTTTTTTAGTAAACCAATTTAAAACATATTTTTTATTTTAAAAAGAGTAAGCTAATACATATTCACAAACTAAAATATAAATTGAACAAAAAATACAAAAAAAAAATACAATATATTTCACCATTTGACATATTATAATAGTATGAATTTTCAGCATCCTCTGAAAACCCTTTAATTACAGATTGACTGACCCAATACATAACAATTCACATATAGGTGTAGAATTATATATGTATTATATTATAACATTTGTTCTTATTAGAAGAAAAAAAAATTTGCTAATTTTCATATACAGAATTTTTGTTGATTCTCAATTCCGGAATTTTTGGGTCCGCAATCAGTGATTGAACCTAACGGCATTATTGAATATTTGTGAATAAACAGTTTCCATATCCATACTGTATCAATATAGACCCCATGAATATGCACCAGGCATACACTAGTTTATCCTAATTTACATAGCTAACTCAAAATAATTGAAAATGGCACTTTAACCCCATAGAATTTCCACCCTTTTTATCGGTACAAACCTTAAACATCAGACATGCATACATTCCGTCAAATATTTAATTTTTTTAATCATTACAAGACCACCCTCAAGCCATAAATCATCAAGTGGAGTTCTGGCACATACGATGAGCTGCACAGCATCCTTGTCATTCCCGCCAGAGCCAATTTTGGGAATGCGAGTCATTTATAATTGCGCCGTTAAATTTTATTGCGGCTGGCTGCGAGACGTTTAATTACAAAATGGGAAGGACTATCGCTATACCCAAAATGAAGGGCTTTAACTCGCATGAAACAAATCATCGATCTGTCGACTTTCACCACCCACGATGGGGAGTGGTGAAAATCCGCGTTTCGGTATCGCGTATTTAATCTTGAGAGAGAACGTTTTAGCAAAAAGCTCATAATCCTTTAATTAATATATGTGATTTAAAAAAATACTTACAAGTGAAGTGCACCAAATGTAGGATTCAGAATTCTGAAATGAAAAAAAATATATAAATATATCATATGTATGTAAAGCAAAGATATTATTATTTTTCTTAAAGTATGAATAATTTTATATTATATTTCAAAGCATGCTGTTGGCAAACCCTGACCAATACGGCCAGCTTTAATTAATTCCCGGTAATTGTTTTTATCTCAACATATTTTTAATTGCGATCCTCGGGGCGCTTTCGGATTTGGCCCGTGCGATCGTAATCTTCAAAAAGGCGAATGGCTATCTGCAATTTCGCCTTTTGCTCTTTGCGTTAATTGAAACCAAAGCGGCACAAGTCCCTGTTTGTTTGTCGAGAAAAAAATTAGATTCCCGTGACCCGTCAAGGATCGTCCTTGTGACCCCGAGACGCGTTCTGAATCGATAATGACAACATCCGAACCGGTCATAATAACAATATGGAGAAGAGGAGGAGCGAGAAGAAGAAAAAAATAAGCAAGACGTGACCGCAATGTAAAAGAGAAAATAAATATGTAATAAACAAGGACGAAAGTACGCGAAATGGTACCAAAAAAATTTTGAATATCGAAAACGGTATGCTAATGTTGTATACGCGAATCGAAAACGTTGCGGAATTGAAAGCAAACAAGTCTATAAGCCTATAAATAAATTAAGCAAAAATATATATGTAGATGGTAGTCAATAAGAAAATTGAATGAGGTTATTGTGTATGAAATTTATTGATATGAGAATCTCAAAATCCTTATTGTTATAATATTTACTGTCTGACTAGTCAAGGCACGCGACACGAGTGTGGGAATACAATAAAAATAATAAATGTATTGTTTGTTAATAAAACTAGTATTTTATTTCTTTGTATGCATATTAAAATATTTAAATCAAATATACATAGTATATAATAATCTAATAAATCATTAAGACCAATTTATCTAGTTTAATCAATGTATTCTTCTAATCCTTAACACATTAAATATATATATTTAATTTTCATAGTTATAACACACCTGGTTAATTTGCAATCCGATTATTTATATTCAAATGACGAAATAACGAAAATTATTGTCGCGTAACAAAATTTTATTATTAAACAATAATTATTTAAAACTGTTGCCACGGTAATATCGGCCATCTTGTTTTATATTTAAATGCTTATTTTTCATTGGTCGAAACAACAGAATGCATTACCGGTGCTTCGGAAAGCAATGAAGCAAATTCAATTTTTATTATTATTTATTATTATAATTAAATATATTTCTTTTGTTTACGTGTATTATACACCGTTCATACAAAGCGATACAATTTACAGAGTAGAGTTTCATTTTAAGTTATGCGCGTCCGGAAGCGGAAGCGACAGCTTAGAACAATTATTTTATTTGATACTAATAAACTCAAAAAAGGTTGAACTTATGATCTTATAAATTTAAAAAGTATGAAAATGTACATTAAACCCGCTTTGTTAATGGGTCATTGTATCAAAAATATATGCCACTCCTTGCAAAATATATACAATTCACAGTAATAATCATACATAAATTATTTAATTTTTTAATTACTACTTGTTCTAAAAAACACATAACCTAACAAAACAGATTTTTTTTTAATTTGTTATATATGTACATATGATACATATGTACTCATTTTTTATTCACTGACCAGGGATTTCTTGGAAAAACACTTGCTTCTTACATTGGATATCTAAATAAGATATTTTTTATAAAAATTATAAGCAATAAAAGTAGCCTTTATTATAAAATACATTGAAGCTGTTGTTTATTTTTATTTTTTGAGTATTTCATTGAACTTTTTCATTATCTCAGAAGTCAAACTTTTACATTTATTACATTAAAATTTTCCTTTGAAATTAAGCATTGATACAAAAAAGTAATTATTAATATTAAATTAACTGGTACATTTATTTAATAATTAATCTTGATATTTCAGCAGAGGTCTTTAAACCGGAAATGAACGGAAAACTAAAAACCAAAAAAACGTCATTTTTATGGGAACGAAAACCGGAGTTGAACCGAAAAATATATCGGTTTATTACGGTTCGGTCCATTTTTAAATATGCAACATTTTAAATTACAAATTTTAAAGAAATCAATTTCAATCACAAATGAACAAACACAATCATCCGATGAAAATGTAGACGATTTAGAGTTTTTTTTTAAGAAGTAAAGAATTGGCAATAGAGAAACACCTATTTCTACAGATGTGTGCATTGAATTCATATTGAATAATTTTGACCATGTACAAATATTAGACATAAAAAAACATAATAAAAATACATATTCTCATTTATACAAAATTACAATGGTGGTTTTAGGAGCTCCAGCAACACAAGTTAGTGTTGAAAGGGCTTTCTCTGGCTTAAAGTTTATTTTGCGAAACAATCGAAATAATTTAAATGAAAATACATTGAAAGATATATTAATAATTAGAGGAAAGTTTCATCATTTTGATTATAAATAAATATACCTAATAATCCTGTATACTTCAACCGTGAATATACGAATTTGCTTTGTTTACATATGATTCGTCGAATAAATTACGTATATTGTTATCATGTATTATATATGATATACTTATGATAATATATTATATATTAAATATTAACAAATTTGCTGAAATCTACGTTTAGTTTAAAATAATAATCAAGTGATAATTTCTTTGTGAAAAAAATAATGAGCAGTCTTTGTGAAAAAAATACATCAAATAGTCATTCTACGTTAATAACAATAAAAAAAATATTTAAAACAAATTTAGTCAACAAATTTGCTAGTAAATTGATACAGTTAATATTGTATATAAGTTTTAATAACTTTTCCTAAAAAAAATATATTTTAAGAAGTTCATCAGCTAGTTATAATTGATAGTTTTTCACTCCTTAGCGTATATTTTAAGATATTATTTTCTCAACCCTAAAAATATTTATATTCTTAGGTTTTTAAAATATTTTCATATGAATCATTGCGTTATATTTATGGGAAGCCCTTTTGGTCGCAGTCATTAGCGCCAATTTCAAGAATAAGATCCCCCACACTATATTTTACCAGTAAGTCGACGAAAAAAACGGATTTTTTCGCTGAGTGATGTGTTTTACAAAATTACAATTGTTAGTGGCGTACCATTAAACAAATAAATCAGGTATAAATATATGTAAAGGTAAAAATTTTAGTCTAGTGTAACAAAAAATGAATCATTAAAGAATAATCAAAATCTGCCATCGTTCATTGAGTTCGATGGGGGAGGAATTAACATTCCGTCCGTGTCATTTCTTTTTTTTTACTCTTTAATGACTCGTAAAACATTTAATGCCCAGTAATAACACGTCTGGACTGTAAAGGGCCTGGGCTCAATGTAAATATGCGCGGATGCTCAGTCCTTTGACGTACCCGCGGCTCCAATTAACCGGTCGAGTTCGAAAATGCCGCGGGCCGCGGCGGCGAACGGGTTGAATCGGGAACGATTGATTTGGAGACTTTTAGAATATTGAATCGCTTCCTGGCTTACTTTACTAAGTAAGTAATAACGTATTATATCTGATGCGTTATTCGATACACAGACAAACAAATTTCTCTCCATCTCAGAATGACATTTACATTGTAGTAACCGATAATCATTCATCACCTCGGTTAAATCATATTGTATAAATTTTATTCGCTTTTATTAGAAAAAATATTAAAGGGCAGTAAAGTCATGGAACACTATTTATTATTGTATTTAATTTATAAGCCCATCTGATTGCGTATTATTAAAATATGATAGAGGCGTAGTCCGTGAACTTTTGTGTCGCACCGTGTGTATATTGTTGCCCACGCGAAATCGAATGGGCGTCGTCGTCGTCGTTTCGCGATTATTTTTTATCATCATTATGATTCAAGGCGGATAATAAAGAAAGTCGCTTTTGAGATGGGAAGAGTGGTATATTCAACGGACCAACCCTCGCGGTTTTATGGGGGAATTTGGAGGAAAATGAACAAAATAGGCATCTCAAATAATATGACGGGCCATTGTTTGGCCGGACCCTCGATGTCACTGAAGTGACATGGTTTAATACAAAACGCAATGCGTGTTATTATTATTTTTTTATTATGTAATATGTGATCAATCTTATTTTGACAGTGCCCTGTTTAACATGATGTGGGCTTAAATTAAAATTGTTGATAAGTATTAGAGATATATTTTGGTTTTCATATTTCATCCCAAAATATAATGAATACATTTCAAAATGTTCATATACGAAAATTATTAGTACACTGCTCCATTAACCTTTAGAAGTCCAAAGACATGTATGTCATGCCCAAATTATTTTTCTAAAGCCATTTTATATGATACAATTTTTAGTATTTTATTTCATTAGTTACTTAGAGAAACTTCTATTAAAGATTAAGTAATTTATAAATATTTTACCTTGAATTATTAAATTACTAAAATTCGTAGTAAAATCTGTTAATCTATCGGTGGATTTTGGGAACAATTTTTTAATCAATCTGCTATTTGTAATCCGTGGTTCTCAATTTAATAAGTTTTGTTTATAAATTTACATACATATAATATTTGATTTAAATAAAATAAATAACTGTTTTTAATTCAGCTCTATATTTAGACAATATATTTTTAGTGAACTAAATTCCGAATCGTGAAGCTGATTTTGCCCAATCAATTGTCATATATTTATTATTTTGTGCCCTTAAGCTGAATATTTTATTTTAATCATGAGTAGCCCTTAAGTTGTACGATAATTTTTTGGGACACATTGTTCATGCTAAAGGATATCATATATAAAGAATGATCCATCTTTAATTCCCCAACATTAAAAAAAACAAATATCAAGTTATCTAGGATTTTTTTTATCAAAAATTTGCTGTATTTTATTAATTATTAATAATATTATAAATTAAATGGCCGCCTTTAAAATTTTTAATGAAGTTTTATTTTCACTAGTAGATATATATTTTTACTAGCGATAATATAATTTATCCGATACGCACTAGAGAAATTATATGCTGCTCTAAACTCTATTTAACAATTGTGAAACATACATTTTCTGTGCAAAGCCAAACCTAGCCTAATAAAGGTTTTGAAAACCAATTATAATTTTAGAATTTTCATTAGGTCAAGTATCGCATATTGCTCGATAGTCTGTCTGCACTTTAATATTACACTATGTTTTAAAAATATGAAAGCTATCCTTATCGATACTATGGACTTCTAATATGAGAGGGCCAATCAAAGTATATTTAAACCAAATCCTGATCAATAGAAGAGCGCAAAAAAGAATTATCACTTCTCAGAAGTCAAAAATTCGCGTAAAAAGCAATAAAATCGTGTCCGCACCGTGGGAAACGTTCCCACTGCGACTTAAAAAATCGCGAGATATGATCGTATGTGGTGCTCCTATTGCTTAGCATTGCGCTGTGACGTAACGCAGTTATAATTTGCAAGAGCTTTCAGTGCCCTATGTCACGATTTCTGTGATATTTTACTCTCGTTTATTAATCGTTAAAAATGCTATTACTAAAGACACGTATTTTGACCCTTTGAACGCGGAAAGCGACTAAAGATGCCCAATTGATTTTTTTATTTCTTTACGCAAAAATCAGTAAAAAAATGCTTTTCAAGAAAAAACTTTTTTTTGTGAATAAACATAAAATATCATTTTAAATAAATAAAAATTTAAAAATCAGAACATTTAAACACAGTATCAAGGTAAAATTTGCATTTTTCAAAAAAAAAAACAATAAAATATTATTTTTGATTAACGCTTTCAAAGGGTTAAGTAATTTTCGATTGATTTCATAAGAGATTCGAATAAATTCGATTAGGCAAATAATGCAAATATATGCTAAAATAGTAAATTTTAGATCAAATTTCGTTATCTTCTTTTTTTTTTTAAAGCTCATTTAAATCTTGCTTTCTGATCCATCGAACCTAAATATTTACGATTCCCCATTATACAAAAAATATTGATATACATACATAAATAGGTACATCGAGTATCTTAAGTCAAACAGATTTTTTGTTTGCTTAAATTTCATAATGATTATTACTGAAGATGTATTTATACATTTGATACATTTTATAATATATGTATATATATAAAAAAAAATTGAGAATCATTGCTTTAGTCAAACATACCTAAGATGAATCCATATACTAACCCAAAACCACACTAATGACTACATTAAAAAAATGTTAGGAAAGAATCTTATTCCAAAACCACATTCATATATAATAATATAAGGATACCCACATACACGTATACTTAATCCTTTTTTTATTATTCATAAATACGTAATATAGATAGTACATACCCAGGTAATTCTTCGTTATAGAAAGTGATTCGGCATCTGGCCGGTCAAGTAATACTACCTTATGGCCGCCGGCCCTTGGGCTCTATAATTTCGTGTCTTTAAAAGCGTTGACTAATACGAGTCCCCGAAGGAATTCTCGTTGGGCAATTTGCTTTCGAGGCCGTGGGACTGACAGCTCTAGCCCTACGCACCAAGGGGACCCTTGCCCTTGCAGGTGACACCAAATTCACGGGAACCCATCAAGTGTGTTCCCTAAAAACTTGTTACTGTCATAGTTGATATATTATGAATATGCATTTATGTGGATGTCGGTTTATGTTACAATAATCCTTATCTACTGTTAATAAAACTAAAAGTATACTGAACAACTGTGATGTCAAAAAAACAACGAATCTGATTTAATTTAGAACATTTAAATGGCATAATAAAACTTAATCATATTCACATCTGTTTTAACTTGATAAAATATTTTTTCGCTTGCTGTTTGATATGGCTGATTTTTACTCAACCAGAAGTAAACTGTAATTGGGACAAGACGGTTGTAGTAAATAACCATATATTATACTTATTTCACTACGTATGTTGTTCTTATTTATTTTTTTATTATCAACTTGTACCTATGGTATTGAAAAAATATTTATGAAGGCATTTTAGTACAGTTTAAACTGAAACATAAGCCATAAGAAACAATAATTTAGAATTTAGTGAAGGTACTGTTAGTCAAGGAGGTGTAAGACTTAAAGTCAAGAATTTTTTTGGCCACATTAACCTCGAAAGTCATCTATCTGCTGTTAATAAAAACATAATATAAATCCACAAACAACTGTTTATACATACTTAGAGATATCTCCTTATACTGTAAAGGTAATAAAAATAATAAATGGGTACCGCACGAACTTATCAAAAGACGTTTATTATTAAGAAATATTCAAACAATTTCTAAACATGGATTAACAGAAAATATCAATTACATTTCTACATAGTATCAGAAACTCAGACTTAAAATAAAATAAGAATAGTTTTAAATATATTATTAGTTAGACTTAATTAAAGTTATTTTAATCTTTGCTTTCCGAATATATATTTTACATTAATGCACTTTATTGACATATTTTTTAATTAATAAAATTATATAAATACTTGAAAGGACCTTTAACACAAGATAATATACGTTACAACATTAAGTTGATGCATTTTTATCAAGAAACTGATACGTTAGCTCAGAAGATTATCCCATTACTTATTATTTCCTTACTCTTACATTGCATAACGTCACAATGTTTCAAAATTTACGGCTTCTGTCTTAAGAGTATTTTTTATTTTATAACCGAGGATTACTGTACGCAAAACTTTTGCATGCACATCAACCGTGAGTTATATTCAATTTAATATAAATTAACGTTTCATGCTTTCGCGCCTGCACAAAATTATTATCGTCGCATTTTATCGCCTGCACCCTTAGCAGGGGTCGTAAACGTTGCGATTCTCGAACTTCGTGCAGGTGATATAACATTTTATTACGTCACGTTTACAGCACAATTTAAATTGTTATCTGCAATTAACATTTTGATAATGTCGACCATACTTTAAAAATATTTTAATATGTTGGCATACATGACTGTGATTTATTAATCTTAACGCGTTTTACTTTTTGTCCCTTTTATCGATGTAGTTGAATAGGATAAACCTTCTAATGTCTAATGCATAATGCATTCTAATATCATAGTTATACGCTTCGTTGGTATAACAAGTTCTCCATTAAAAAAATATTTAAATATAGTCATTAAATATTTATAAATATAGATTGTATGTAGTAGAACGGATGAGTTCCTCTACCTTGGTTTAAAATAAAAAAATGATCCTTTATTCGATTAAACCTTAAAAAATGGAAGGGTTCAATTCAACGCACCTGTAACTCGATACTATGCGGGAGAAGTGATGACTAACCGTTGACATGTGTCACACAGTGAAGGGTCCATCTATGTGTATTTTAATATATATATATATATATATATATATATATATATATATATATATATATATATATATATATATATATATATATATATATATATATATATATATATATATATATATATATATATATATATATATATATATATATATATATATATATATATATATATATATATATATATATATATATATATATATATATATATATATATATATATATATATATATATATATATATAAGCTATTCACTTTTTCTATATGCACAATATCTGCGTTTTGTTCGAAATAGAAGCAAAACCGCCAAAGAAACGTATCTGATGTCTCAGGATGAACTTATGGCTATGGGAAGTTGTATAAAATTCTATGAACAATCCAAGACAAACATAAATCCTATTCCTGGAATCTTTTGTTCCGCGGCAATAAAGTTTTGATCGTTAAAAAATGAATAGGAATATTTAATATCGCAACTGTCTACGGTTTCCCGAAGACTATCATAATGTTTTTAACGACTCTATAAAAAATATTAAAATTCACACCACATCGACATTTTAAGTATAATTGTAGGTTAAAATCGTAATTATGACAGTAACTATTATATTCGTGCGCGCTTATAATTAATTAATCTTTATGGCTAACTATAAAAAATAATGCAGGCTTTTAAAAGTGTTATGAATAAATTAATTTAATGCTTCAGTTCCATGATACTTTTTATTTTATAGCTTATAAATTAATTGGGATATTTTATTTTTAATAATAATTTTACACGGAAAATTAATTAAATAAATAATTATATAATAATATAATATAAAATAATTATTTGTTATTATTTATTATTTATGCTTTTTTACATGAAGTAGTATATCAAACATTGTATTATAGTATAGAAATATTCCGTATTTTTGGATTTCCGAGTAATACAAAAATACCTACAGATCACCCTTCGACATCTAAAATCAATTTTCGCCACGACACAACCGACAGCTAGGCGTTAATTGCATATTTAAGTTTTGTCTACCGTCTCCCGGGACAATATTAGACATTTCGCCTAGGGTCGTTAATGGCCTTCAAAAACAAGGGTGTGGTGCTTAATGAGACCCGTCAATCGATCCTTTTACACATGGCCCTCGTGGGGTTGTAAATTAGCAATTTTTTCCAACCCAACCTTTAGCTACCGTGGGTCAAGCATTCTGCTTGAGAACACATTAATCTTGAGCTCCTAAAGTGCAACTTGAGATATGCGTCCGTTGCAGCATCTTATCTGAACTTACCTGTGTCTCGGCTTCCAGCCATTATCTAAGTTAGCTTAATGCACTTATGGTGTTTTTTGAGCAAAAAAAAAATCAGCGACCGCCTTAAGTTTTCGCTACCATGTTATTTTCTTTATTCGTTAGCCCATATCCACCTGGCGATCTTTACGACATGATTTATTCAGCATCACGTATGCGTGCATTATTCATATCTGCGTGTGTGCCTGCTTTATTTACGGTGTGCATGTGTAATATTTTACATTAAGTTGTACTATAAGTTAACTGAGAATTCCATGATTTTAGTGAGCCGCAATTTGCGATAATTTTTTTGTATATTAAGCATCTGATCTGGCACTCAAGCATCCATTTGAGTTTGAGCTATTTCATCTGCTCTAGTATTTGGACTTCATCATCCAACTGAAAAGATCAGTATCTGATCTCTATCCACTAAGCGGCTGTTGCGTCTGTTTCCTGTTTTTACCAATTTATTTCATTACTTGCATATATACAATATTTTTAATCAGCCAGAATGACATGTGAAAATGTAACGTCGCTACTGCTCACCATTTGGGAAGATTTGTTGTGACAGACAGAAACATTTATTTTCTGTTTTATAGTATAGAAATTCTATCTATAATACTTTTTTACATTTAAGCTCCAGCTAATGTCAATAAAATAACACCATTCATCTATATGTATTATTTTATGTCCTGACATATTTCAAATATCCTTCTTGAGCCCTTTTTCTTGAATTTTGAAGCGCGTCGTGTCTAATAAATAATATTGACGATAAGGTTAAAACATTTTAATAATATATTATTAATAAGCTTAGCTGTTAAATAGTCAAAAAACACATGAATTCTGAATTCTGTTATGTTTTACAATGATACGTTTATTTGTCACAAAATTCTACTTTCAGTGATCCTAATTAACATAAGTTTATTAAAATAAGGACTGAATAATACTATGCAATAACAGTGTATTTTATAAACAATAGTAGAAGAAAACTGTTTTTTGAAGATCATTCTTAGACTAACAAATATTTTTTCATTGATAATAACGACAAACTAATATGCTTAAATTGCTTATAAAATATTTTAATGACAAAAAATACATTAAATAAAACTTTATACGAACACATATTTTTTTATGATATTAAACTTTGAATGGCGCTTATTAGCAAATTACAATCCAGCTTTCGTAGCTAATAACAAGTTAATATAAAAAATATATATGGGTTACTTAAAAAAATTAAAGTCGATTTTTTAGGACAACAAAACTAATTCTCAAGTGATTTAAATGGGGCATAATTTTTGGTAATAGCAATGAACACCATTTCTGATTTTTCAAAGCATGTTTAAAAATATTAATAAAGTAATACAGAATAAACTATGTGCGTAAATATTGGTCTAAATTTAATTTAACTAGATAATTTAGTAAACCTAAAATATAAAACATCAGACAAAAATCATTGCACTGAAAATTTTATTTAAGAGCTTTCACTTTAAAGTGTAATTAATACTAAAAATCATAGTTTTATTTTAATGTATGTTACACATTAATATATTATACAAACAATTGGACATAAAAATATAACGTCAGATTTTGGTCACATAATAAATATTTATTGATGTGCTTTATCAAAAAAGATTCGTTGGCTATGCTAAATTAGGGTTTTACAACCTTTTTCAAGCAATAAAATTGACCGGCACGATAGACGACTGGTATAAGTCTCTGACTAAAATACCTGGGTTTAAATACCATATATTTCAAAATTCTATCATGTCATGAAGATCGGAATTAGTGATTATTATATAAATATAATTTCGATCGATTATCACAAATTAGATTTACCTTGATTTTCCTAATCTCACGAATAATTATTTAAAATCGAGCTAGGTACAAAAATCTCTTCTTCTAGTCTGAGTAAAATTTAGTTTTTGTAACATCTAATTATAATTTTCTTAATTCACGCCACCCATAACTATCAATTATACATTTTTAAGTATTTCTACAAACGTAAGATAGAATACATAATTTATATATATATATATATATATATATATATATATATATATATATATATATATATATATATATATATATATATATATATATATATATATATATATATATATATATATATATATATATATATATATATATATATATATATATATATATATATATATATATATATATATATATATATATATATATATATATATATATATATATATATATATATATATATATATATATATATATATATATATATATATATATATATATATATATATATATATATATATATATATATATATATATATATATATATATATATATATATATATATATATATATATATATATATATATATATATATATATATATATATATATATATATATATATATATATATATATATATATATATATATATATATATATATATATATATATATATATATATATATATATATATATATATATATATATATATATATATATATATATATATATATATATATATATATATATATATATATATATATATATATATATATATATATATATATATATATATATATATATATATATATATATATATATATATATATATATATATATATATATATATATATATATATATATATATATATATATATATATATATATATATATATATATATATATATATATATATATATATATATATATATATATATATATATATATCTAGATAAATAGATTCTTTTAGAGCAAATTCCTAAAACAAAACGTTGTAATGCTAAAAGATAAATATACAGCGATAACGTAAAAAGCTTACCAGTTAAAGTATATACTATATCATTTTTAATTAACTACAAATTCCCTCAAGTCAGGAAGGAATCTTCTTGTTAACGTCTATATATATATGTATTATAATGCGAATCTGGCGATTTCATCTATCCGTATATATCAGCCGCGAGATGCCGATGGGCATACCTGTTGTTTTAGTCTTCGTTCTTTTTTTTGTGGTTTTCGATTCGATAGTCCTACATGTCTTTTGGGAGGTCCCTTTATACCTGGATCGTTCCATTGTTGTGTCGTTAATCGTCTCGGACAGGTGTCGTCAACAATTTGCTAATAAACCCATTGCGGCTGCCGTGGAGACAGGTACTCGATCTTGACATACGATCCGCTTTACCGGTTTTTTAACTCGTATATGCTTACCCACGGCTACTGAGGTGTTTTTATTATTTTTATGCTAACCATAAAATTGTTTGGCGAAGTCATAATTCGATGGTTTCGATATAATAATGTAAAATGGGCTTGCGTTTGGAACCTCTGCCTCTTTCGTATCACGTCGACAATTTCCCTTCACATTAACGGAATATTTATGTTGACAGACTTCGAATGTCATCAAGTCCGTGTCCCACTAAGGACATTATATTTTAATCATATTTATTATACTTAAAAAAACATGAAAGAGCATTCCACTTGTTATATCTTTTGCTAATCTTAATCTTTTTGGGTTGAATGATATGTTTTGGTATTTTTTACTTTTACAACGAATATTTTTGGGTTGATAAAACGATATATTATGTAACAATCTGTTTCTTAAATAATAAATAAATATAAATTTACCTGAATAATTTGCACTTTTATGTTCCAGTCAAAACTAAAACACAATATTCAGTTGGGTTTCGTACTTTAATAATTAGCAATATATTAAAATAATTTTGCAAGCGTTCCAGCTTCACGCATAATTTAACCGTCATTCTGCGCAATACTATGAGGGGTTTAACATTTGTCTAGATTTAATCTCGTTTGCGTACGATGCAAGTTTCGTTATTATCGTCATAATGCATGAAATCGCTATATGCAACAATTTAGCCCGTCGTCGTTTTTCAAGTACGCCTGAATAATTGCCAAGAATGCCTGACTCATGACAAGAGACGTGTAGATGCTATCTGACCAGTACGCATACAATAAACAATGTAAAAATTCATATCAGGACGAGCGAAAGGTTCTTGGGCATTGGGAATTACTTCTTGGTAAAGCTATCTAGTAAAAATTAAAATTATTTTTAATAATAAAAATTAAATATGTTATGCCCACTCAATAATGTGTCAATTTTTATTTCATATTAATATTTCTCAAACGTCAAAAAGTAACATAACGACTTGATAAAACAGTAAAAAAATATATAAAATATTTTAAATAAAATTGACCAAAATTTTATTGATGAAGAAAACTCAACACGTAATGTGAAATTCGACCTTAACGGTAACTAGACCCATGCGTTGGTTCCTAGTCTTAAACACAGATGAAATGTATTGTTTGAGATAAATATACAGTTGTATATCTAATGCCTGCACTACACTTCGAGTAAGCGACCACACTGCCACAAAAAAATGACGTCCGGACGGCGGCTTCTGTCACGTACAGCTGACATATTTGCGCGCGATCGAAAAATGTGCCAAATAATCGCAATTTTTAAATTGTCATATTATTAAAATTACGCTACTAATAATTATAAAAGTTTGTATGGGCACTCACCAATACAATATCAGTAAAAACTTTTCGGTCGTAAATATTAAATTTACGCAAAATCTTTGTCGGCTTTTGCAAAATGTCATAAGGCATAAAAATGATACTTCGGAATACGAACACCACATCTGTGACTATCCTAGAATTCGTCACCATCGATTTTAAATAAGAATTCGTTATGGTGTTACATTTATATAAACCGATCTAGGAAAATACATAAGGATATTCGAAACGAATTTTTTAACAAAATCAATTACCACTAATTATTTTTTAATTATTAATTTTATATAAAAAAAATAGAATAACGATATCTGTTAGAATAATATACTATCAAAAATACAATTAATCCCTTTTGGTGCCCTAAAATATTCAAAGATGTCAGTAAGAGTCTGTTAAAGTCCCCGATAAGCATAACTTTACCGATTAAAAGACCGATTACCAATAGCATTATTTGTTAATTTTTTATATGAATAAAATAGTGCCTATGTTTAAAAAAAATATTGAACCCTGACGATGACGACTAATGTCTCTGGTATTTTATTAAGTAAAAGAACACATCTCTCAAATTAAAGATAGTTTTGTACCGCAATTTCGTTATTAATTGTAACTACCGTGAGAAATAAGCTTCATTATTTTTTTACGTAAATACTTCTCCGTGACTATTCTTCTCTGCGCCCTGTCCCGCTTGAGATTCGGCAGTCAGGACAGGTTCAGCAATTACACGCGCCACAAATTCGACACAATAGTGTTTTTACATTCGGTGCAGGGCCTCAACTGCCAAACGAGCCGTGTCCCGGGGCGCGCCAGATTAACCGGGCGCATGCCTAAATGAACCGCTCTGCTCACTCTTTATTAATATGCTAATAAGGTGCTTTATCATGCTAATGTCCACAAATATCGACGGACTGACTATCGGCGTGTACATCCACGTAATATGGATGTAGTTAAGTGGTAAAGTGTTTGAAGATTCTTGCTCACTTTATATTTTAATATCACTTCGTTTATGAGTTTGCTCATAATCAGTCGCTCTGCGGTGGCAGAGAGAAGCGAGTTTAATTTGCCGCGGAAGTCCCTGAAAATGTTAGCTTTGCGATATTTGATACTTTGGTTTAACAACCGCAGCAAAACAGTGTTGGATGGTAAGGTCTGTAGTGGTGTAATGCTGAAAACGATATAATTGTACGTAACCAGTATGTATAATAATATTCAAGGGCTTTTCGGAAAATTGAGATACAAAGTCAGATACGCGTCATTAAACAGTAAAAAAAATATAAAATCATATTTAAGAATCACTACTATATTATGTTTTCTCAACTAAAAATAAAGCGATACAAATAATAACATTTACTTAAGAAATAATTAAAGAATATTGCCAATCATACTTAAAAAAACTATAAATTGTTTTAAAGACAATACATAATATTTAAACCCTTTCTAAAAATTATTAACTAAGCCACACTCTAATCTAAATGATTATAAGAAATAAATTATTAAAATAATTTTGCTTTAGAAAGATTAATTTAATTTAAAGTAACTCTTGCTTTCTATTGAATCATGATGAGATAGATACAAATATGTATAAAACTTAATAATATTTCAATATATTTTTACTTTATTATTTTGTCAATAAAAATAAAATTATATAAAAATTATAAATTTAATTTAATTAACCTAATATATTTCTCTCTATCTTTTAATAATGTGGCGATTTTTAAAAGAACCACAACTTAGGTTTATAATTTGTGACTGATTTTTTTTTAATATAAGAAAACTTTGCATCTATTTTTATTCAACTTTCATACTTTTTGTTATTGGTAATCTTAATTTAATTTATTAACTAGTACCTTAAACAATCATTATGAAAATATAAATATATATTTATAGTAATTTTTCTATATAAATTACTTAATTTATTTAAATAAATGCGTATTTTGTATCACAGTATTTTGTCAAAGCAAAACTTTTTCTTGTTATATTGCAATTAATATTAATCGAATTATTAGATCATTGTGTCAAAAACATATTAAATTGTTGTACAATATAATTGGATAATTAAACAATATTCACTAAATATCAAGAAGGCTTCAAGTCATAAAATTAATCGTGATTGTTTTCTAGAATGGGCAAAGGCGTCATTTCGCGCCGTGATGGTGGAATAAACGACGATATTAACTTTTATACGACGCGGAATGTCTTTGTTTAGCCATGTTTATAAAATTATAAATAGACCTTACGGCTTAAATATAAATTTCATTCTGTTCCAATTAACCTTTTCTTCTAGTTCTTTAAAAACGCTTATAACTACCTGAATTGACATTTTAACACTTGTCGCCATTTAAAACTCCTTCAAAGCGCTCAAATCGAGTTGAACTTTGGCAAAAAAGTTTAAAAGGGGGTTCTAATTTTCGACTCTTTTGAACGCACCCCTCGAGTGGGGCGAAAGCAGCCCTTAATCCTCAAAGTAGCTCTACTCTCACCCCGGGGTGTCACTCATTAGTTCCTCAGTACGCACCTGGCTTATTACGCCTAGTTGGAGTTTTCGTAAAGAAAGAAAATAATTGCATGCAAATACGGTGACCCTTGAGGCGCCAGAACTTAATAGTTTAGAATATATTCTCACGAGAAGCGTTAGATTTGAACTTTTGACCCTACGGATGACTCAAAGTATCGTTTAACTATTTACTAATCTGTCACAACCACTCAGTTAAGAAGTCGGTGAGCCGCTAATTTAAGATGAGCAGTATTCCAAATCTAGAATTAATAGATAAGTTGCTGGGATGTTTTAATTAGTATTTAATAAAAAAATTCGAGTACCTAGAATAAGGAAATTATTATAACAAACGTGACAAATAATTTATATGTGACAATATGGGCCTTGGGAAAACAATGATTCCGGACCTCATAACAAAAATGGCTTAACATCGTAATATAATTTTATTTAAATATTTACTCTCATTTCTAATATTTTTTAATCGTTTAAAAATCAATAATTTGCAAACAAATTTTAACACAAATTGATCCGCGTCAAAAAACTACAATCTGTCCCTTTGAATAATAATGTTTATTGTGAAAGTACTACCTAGAAAATGGGTGCTTTTGAAGGCAATGTTCCGCTCCTTTTATTTATTGTATGTATAAAAATGGCTAAGGGAACTTATACCTAAAATACATCAGTACATACATACATCTCAAACAACTGTTCATATTCATTATTTGAGGTCCTCAAGCTCAACCTCAGTTCCACCAACTTTTTATACGCGCTCTAACTTTCCTTTCACAAATCCATTTTTTACTAGGATATTGAATATATTGACTAGTGAATCCAGGACTGTTCTGCTTAATGCAAAATGCCTAGTCTTATCACACTAAATTTCTCCACTTGAGGCATTTTATCCAATGCATTATTTCAATTTTCTAAAATGGAAATTTTAGATCTAGATAGTGTTAGGTTATTAATTTGATAACATTCAGAGACCGTGGAGTTATCTGATCATCTCAAATCTGACCAAGACCAGTTCGGCGCCTTTGACACGGTGGATATAAGAAATTATAATAAACGTATTTACTACGTGTCGAAATGAACGCCTTATCGATAATTATGATCAAGCGATTCCAATTATTAGTAATCGATCATTTTAGGAAATATTTTCACGTATTTATAACGTAGGTAATTTTTAACGGTTAAAATTTATTACACTTATTAAAATAGCGATGAAGCATATTTATTTATGGTAATAGAACTATTATTCAAATACATTTAAGTTGCGCTTAAATTGTAGTACAATGCACCGGCCACTTAAACCATAAACGGATGTAATTAATTAAGCCAATTTGTATCGTCTACAATATGTAAAGCAAAGTTGTTTTTCATCTTCATTCTTTACTCCTTTCTAGCTAAAAATAGAATATATTTTTAATTAATATTTGTATCAAGATATAAAGCTTGCCAAGACATACATAAATTTATAAATTCTAGTGTAACTTTTGATTATAAATATACTAAATCAACACTTAATCCATATTCCATAAAAAAAATACATACTTGCAATTTGCGACTTGTTTAAGTTCGATATCCAATTGTGCAAAAAAATCTGTACAATAAATATTTTTCTTTGTGTTATATTAATGTCTATCCAAAAAATGGTTATTACGTATTATATCTAATTGGAGGCAACGGCCTATTAGTTGTTGGGACAATTATTTTGTGAACCCAAGACAGTTGAGTTATTAGTTAATAGATAGGTCCGACTATTACTGACCTTAGCTAGTTGACCCCTATTCAATTTACTTTAAATATTAATAGCAATGAAGGGATAAAGAATATAAAATGTTTTATTAAATAAATCCTACATGTGTATGCGACATCCAAAATCAATGGCAAATGTAAAAAAATGTTCTAAAATAGAATTTATTAATTAAAATATGTACATTAATTATAAAATGTAATTCACCCATCACTGCATTTACCTATGCCTCAACACGTCGTTTAACGGTTCTACAACATCCCTCAATTTCCCGCTTCGCCCGTAACTCACTCGCAAGGACGTGTAAACGCTCACCGGCGTTAATTGAACTCCGGTACGTCTTCCACGAACCGAGATAATTGAACCGCGGACGTTTACACGCACCACAGATTGAACATTACTGCATTAGCACGTTTCCATTGAAATATTGCTGCATCTCCCGTCATAAAAGCAAACGTTAACGCTCGCAATATAACAACCACTATGTAACTCCTTTACGATTCACCCATTGTGGTTTATGTTTTTGTATACGACACACAAGTCGTGGCCAATTTAAAGCTTTTATGATATAATATATTGCATGCTAATACCTGCAATGGCTACATTAATTATTAGATATATTTACCACTCACTTATGTACTATACAATGTATATTTTACATAATATGTATATAATTAATATTTTACATCATACAGTTTCTGGAAATGTATCAAGTACACCATTAAAATGATTTTTACTGTACTTTTAGGATGTTTTGTATAAAAAAATAGGTGATGAATTCAGTTGGCACATTGAAGCTACAAAGCGTTTGACGACGCGACGGAAAGACGTCTGCTTATCCGTTCTCACTAACCGGTTTGTAATATTAATGCTCATATAATATTTTATATTTCACACTAATCTTTGTAGTAGCAGGAAGAATCGTTTTTACTGTATTTGTGATTTATTGCATCATAAACAATAATACATAAGGAAGATTCAGTATTTTAATTGATTGAATGGCCTTTATTTTAGAGAACTGCACAATAGCTTTTCTCATCACTATAACTAGATACAATAAGTCACTTGAAGCTCTCTTTATATTCATTTAAAATATGCTACGATTTTTAGAATGCCCGAGAGAGTCGCGATCGCGACTTTTTTTCTTACCCGTTAGCGCTTGAGAACGCTTACTTCTCGTCAGAAAGGCACCACCCAGCTTTTAACGAGCTTGTCAAACACAAAGATGTTATCAGCGATAGTTATGAAGAGCTTAAAAAATATGTGGGACAAGCTCATATATTTTAGACGTGCACCATAACTGTTTTTTACGTTTGTATAAATTTTTAAATGCTTTATTTTATAATTAATATTGGTTTAATGGTCATTATGACGCATTAGGAAAACTTATCAAATCATTATAGTCAGATTTGTAATGAGATATAAAATATAACAAGTTATTGTTAAGTATAAATTATTACTTGGGAAGTTGTAAAATATAAATATTACAAAAATGGTTTCAGTTGAGTGAACCACAAATTTGTAAAAAAAATTACTGTTGCTAATTTACATTTTTATATTTTTAACAAGATAGGATAAAAAAAACTATTAAAAAAACGAGATTTTAAAAGCCCTCATACATTTTTTCAATCTGCCAAATTCCTACACGGAGCGGCTTTTTCTTAACTGATTATTTATGTAGTTCTTAGATTATAAAAAGTCAATAGAATAGTGCATAAAAAAAATAAAACAATTTTTAGCTATACAAATCTTTCAATAAAACATGCATATTTTTAAGCATCTAGAACGGATCCACCCTTTCCTATGCAGCGGTGTAAAAAACAAAATATTATTAGAAATTTAATTTTAATTAAAAAAAAGTTAAATAAAAATTCTCGAAAAATCAGCTAATTTGCCATTTTCTCGAAAAATTTTTGAGAAAAAAAGTAGTAAAATAAATATATCTGGAATTGCACAAGGAACAAATTTTTATCGGTATTTTTTTTTATTTTCTAGCATCGATACTTGCTATGTTATAACATTTTATCAGAAAGCTAAACATGCGATGTGAAGCGGATTTATCCGCTCTTCGCATGTAAAGGGTTAAAAGTAAAATTTTGAAGATCTTGCTATTTTGTTAATTTGCATTCAGATTTTTTTTTAACAGAATTTTACATTTTTTTCAAATTTTGCTGCTGAGTATTGGTATATATATATTATGCGGTCGACTGGTCGACCGCGTAACTATTCTTAGTCACCCGCCAGAAAGAAAATAAAATAACATATTGCTCTATTCATAAACTATGTTTATATTTGTATGAAATAATCATTAATATATGTTATTAAAATGATATTGAAAATGTATTGGTTAATTATGTTTATTTTAAATTTAAACCTATTACTGCTTTTCCTATGATCACTTAACATACGATGTTAGTAGACCGCCGCCAAAAATTTAAAAAGCAGATCGCCCGTAGTGATCAAAATTTTAGCTACCCCTTGTAAATATGTATATATTTTTATTTATATAAATATACATATTTAATTAAAATGTTGGTATCAAATACATAAGAGAAAAATCTACAATTTTTAAGCATGCATTCTAGTCTTATATTTAGTACTCGAAGTCTTTGATATGACTGTATCGTAGTGAGCTTTGCCACTGAAAAAAGTATTATTTGGACCAATTAGGTCGAATTGACAAACTCTGCCTCTCTAATGTACGCATAAGTATGACTACCGGATGTCTGTTTATAAACTAAGACATTGTAGCTGATTTCCGATGGCCCCAAAAATTACAAATACGAATAAATTTGTAATGAAAAATGAATGCTTTCTAATGAGAAAGTATATGTAATACTTTTAAATAAAATAGATAAATCCATCTAAATTTACACTTTTTAAAGTTGTTTATGTAATCAAACATTTCTTAATGATTTTTATATTCATGCTAAACTTTTTGCCATGGAATCACAGTCATTCAAATACATTCTTAAATTCCTAATCTGACTCGTAAACGATATATAAGTAAAATTAAATATATATATGTATATATATCATCAGGTATCAAGAGATAAGAATTTAGCTTGTTAATCTATTTTCTTGTATTACATGGGATATTTAGAAAACATTTTTACTAACTTCCGTTTCTTTAGAGATACGAATAATACTTTCATTCAACACTGATAACCTTATTCGATAAACTTTCAATTATAAAAATATTTTAAATACTACGACTCATCTTATCATAAATATTTAAAAAATGAATGATTTATAAACGTATTTTTGTATTATTTACTTGAATATTAATACGCGTTTATTATAAATGCAATTTCTTTTTACGGGAGAATCCATCACAATGTATAACAAACTTCGCTGGATCAAAATTTTCCTTTATAATATTCAAGATAAAGTTTTGAGTATATTTTATTATATATAGAGGTTATATAGCAAACGCACGCTCATACCAATATTGAAACCTACAACGTTGACTTTGCGCTAATTGAAGTTTAGTTATCGTTTTTGACATTGTCTAAGGAAAATATTGTTTCTTCGCGAATCGTTTAATCCGCCGCTATTATTCTTGCGGAGGAATTAATTGCGTGGCGCTCTGCCAAGGGATGAGAAGGGCAAAGAGAAGAGAAAAGTGAGTATTATATAAGATGACAGAAGAAGAAGGTTTGGTTCGGAGTTGGCGCCGAGACAAACAAAACTGGATGTTATCATAAAAGAATTACCACGGGCCGTTTCACGCAGCTACCGAAAGAGGAGGAGATGAGACGGAAACCAGTTTGAGGTCCACGTGCTATGAAAGTTAAATGAGTAAAAGTTGGGTTTTTGCACGATGGGGATGATTAATTAAATAATTTGATTTATATGTGTGTATAAATATACCTGAGTAATATATTATTTTTAATTTATGTACATAAAAATAATCACACTTGTGCTATTTATCCAAAAACATGTGAGAGTGTGAGAAAATGGTCTTTCAAGAGATGGACCATTGAGAACGATGAAAGCACAAATTCTTCCTTGTCTGTCGTAATCAAAATAGAGTAAAAAAAGTAGTATGATTGACATCGTTAATATAAACACCACTCTATTGTGAATTATAAAATAAATATTAAAACTACTTGGATATTCATAAACACGTATATCCCTTTAAAATTATACAATATGCTTTACGAGTTATTTCTCCATGCGTATTGACCATATCTTCACGCTCGTTTATATCCTATTCCAAGTCGATTAAGAGCGATACACACCTATAACATTTCCAGAGGGATACATTTATTTTAGAAAACCAACGAAGCGTTCTAACAGGAACTTCGCTGATGGCGTCGGCGGATAGCGGTTTATTTCTAGCCCTTCTTCTATACACGTCTGACAAATATGATTCTCATTTTTGACGTGAATACATATGCATATGTACGTCTAGATTTATTCAGAAATATATAGACGTTCTGTGTTGCCATTCGAGCGACGATTAGTGTCGAGTTTGTCGGTGGAACCGAGCGATTAGACTGCGTTTATTCTAGTTTGCCACGAGAAGGTCTAGAATTAGAACCTAAACCGGCCAATTGGTATGGCATGTTTGTGAAGATAGCTGGCTTATCATTTGACCTTAGGTTGCCTTTCGTATTGTAGATAGTAAGTTTTTACTTTCAAGAATAAATGTGTTTGATATTGTTTTTGTTAATAATATTCAGTTTGGTGCGAAACGTTTTAGGAAAAATGAGTGAATCTCTATTTATGTATTTTTGTACGTCCTTTTTCTTAAACTATAAAACTAGCTTACTGAGTTGATTTTATACGTAATCTAACTCATACGAAATTTAATAATATGTTTAAATATACACTGAATCATTAGATTTTTTTTATATATTATCAGTGCGGTTAAACGCGATATTTTAAGTTTAAAATTGATCATCATTCTTAAGTTACAACAGTAAAAAAGCCGTACAAATTTTATACAAAAAATGTGTATTATGATATAGATATGTAAAATATTCAAGTCGTTGCGAATCTAAAGTAAAGTATTTGTGTATGTTCGTTAGCAAAATCTAATGTGTCAATTTTTTGCAAAATGGCGACAAGTATAAAAATTTAAACACTCGTAACTCAGTAGGTTTAAATTTTAACAAGAAGATCGCTATACATGAAACGTTTAAAAGCCTAAACTACGTGCAAATAAAAGTTTTTTGCTTCAAAACAAGCGATGTATCAGTTCGATCGGACCCCCATACGAGCCATTTTGAGACTTTCAGAAGAGTTAACGCTTTTAACTGCTTGGTTTTAAAGATTAAAAATTTTTTTTAAGTATCTTATAGAACTACCGAGCACCCCTATACGTTTTGTATGAAAAAAATATAAAAATTTTTTTTATAAAATGGCGGCCAATGTAAAAATTAAAAGTGTCATAACTTTGCAAAATGAAATTCTACTAAAAAATGTCGTATGTAAAAAGTGTTAAGAAGCTTAATTTGCATTTAAAAACAATTTTTAATTTTTTTTTTTATTAAAAAAGAGTCTTACGGTAAATTGACCGGGCCCCCGAACGAGCTTTTATGCGACTTGGCATATAGTTAGCGCTCGTATTTGGTTCCTTTTAAAGATATAGACTTGAATTTTTAATACGAAATAGAGCTTTTGAATTATTCTGCAGCCATCATAATGTTTTGGAGAAACCTGTCAGGTCAATCATGACAGGTAGTTATGATTTTTTTTTTAGCTGAATATGTTTATTGCCACAAAAGTATAATAATCAGATTTATATGTTAACATGTGGAAAAAATAGCAAAAACCAAAGAACAGCATATATGTAAATAAATATATATTTTAGATAAAGAAAAATTTATTCTTGAGAAAAAAAAAATACTCTTATGTTTTTTTCTTTCTCAAGAAGTACGAATTCTTATTTTAACTTCCCGATTTTATCGTGAAATTGTTAAATAAAAATATATATGTAATATAAAGTGTGACTATAATAATATATAATAGTATATCATTGCAGAAATCTTTATATTTGTAAAATATCTTTACTGTTTTAATTTTTGAAATACTGTTTGCCAAAATTGTACCTATTATTTATAGTAAAAAATATATTAAAATGGTTGAAAAATATTAGTAGGAACATTATCACAATTTTTTTTTTATAAGTTTTTAATAAGCACATACCATCTAAAGAGAAATCCACCATTTTTATTATATTTTTTCTTGAGAAATTTTCGGTGAAAAAACTATGAAAACCCTTTATACAATTTTGAAAGATGACAATTTACACGCAGAGTGGTTTTTTTTAATCTGATTATTATTGTAAATATTAAATCAATAACGCAAAAATAAGGCTAATTAAAGTAGTTGAGAAAATCGTAAGCAATGTTTTGCTATTAAAATACTTCTGTCCTCTATCATTTGCACGGACCCACCCTTTTTTATGCAGCGATATAAAAATACAGCTATTGCATAACATAAAAATATTCGTACAAATTTAATTATTGACAAAAAAGGCTCTGTGAATTTTTTTAGAAATCTGCAAATTTCTCATGAATATATTTTTTTTTTAATTTAAAAAATTATCGAAAAGAAACAACAAATCAACGAAAAATAATGTTGCTAAGCTATTAAATATTTTTTTTAAATCAAGTCAAAGATATATAAAACTTTATAAAACTATAAAGTGAAAACAAATAAGGCAATTTTTCATATGTATCTATTTATTTTTCACCACCTATAGAAATATTCGATATATGTTTTAATTAAATTGTTTATTCTGCTCTAAACTATTAAGATTAGTAATACTAATTTCCTTTTAGAAATTCACGTTAAAAATTCAAGTAGTAACTAAATTGGTTCAGCTATATTTAAATGTTATATATATTAGTTAAAATGATAAATGAACTGTAAGTAATTGCTTTTTATTTTTCTAAGTAGAAAATAAAGAATAAATATTATTTTACAGCAGGTATTTATTTTTTTGCTAAAGACAAATTTCATTTCAATATAGCATAATTAAAAATAGCTTACAATATAGCACGGTCGTTATACTTTTCATTTAAAAAACGGTCCTCTCTAAAGTAGTAAAGTATTAAATTCGACGTGCTCAATTTGCACATCGTTGCTAAATGTACTATCATTAAAAAATATAAAACTGTAATTTACATACTTTTAAAGCACAGAAAACACGGTCATAATTCGAGCTCTTTATAAATTTGTCGCTCAACATCTTCCAGTGAAAATGGTCGGGAAATTGCATTTAAATCCTCAGTTGAGTGATACAAAATTGTCCTTTCTGGCCAACGACTCTTAAAGAGGCAGTAAATAGCGACTGCAAGTGGACAATTATTGCCGAATGCAAACCATTCGTACAAACAGCGTCTGGTTGGAGTGAAAACGGTCTGATTTATTGAGCCAGCCAAGAGACAAAAGGGGCATTAACATAATAACAATGTTTCAACCACTTACGCTCTGAAGGATAATATAAAATATCGACGCACTTTGTGTCAGAAAATTATCCACAGAGCACGTTGCATAATTCGACACAGAACTATAAATTCATGTGTGTTTACATGTATATATAATATTAGAATATCCTTTACATTGTATTTTTATTAAATTATTTAAATACATTATTATATTATACTAATATTATAGCTATATTGTCAAATGTAGATATCACTTTTATTTTGTAAGAATAACTAATACATACTAAACACTGTCGTAACGGCTCGTTCCTGAACTAAACACGTATCCATTTTTCGCTACGTGGTCGTTAGAAACGTGAAATTTACGGTTAGTTTTAAAACGCTGCTCTACCATAATCCACCGAAGCGATGCTCTAAATCAGGGCTTTTATCCCCGAGGGCTACTTCGTGATGGGGCCATTTCACTGTGACAACTATAAAGTTTGAATACTAAAATATTATATGCACGGAAGAGAGGTGTTAAACTTTTGCGTGATTAGCTGCTACTTTGTACGTTTTTAAAAGACGCGGAAAATGCGCTATAAATTTCATCTTTTCCTAGATTTTATGTAAAGTTAACACCACCAGTTAAAACTATACTTTAAACACAATTTCATGGTGTTACTGTTAAGCTATATAAATCTCTTTAAAGTTGACTAAAGAAAAGGTAAGCACCTAGAACGTTATAGTAAAAAGTTTTAAAACATTTAGTGATACCTCAAATTTATAACCCTGATAATAAAAATATTTTTACGTTTTAAACTATTTTTAAGATCTATATTTTTATATATTGATTTTATTACATTTATATTTTTAAGATCTATATTTTTATATACAAGTTTTTTCATACATAGAAGTGACTTATTGTAATAGAGTAGACATATATACTAAATACACAAATATCAATGTGAATATACACTACATCCAAACCCCACCTTGATTACACAAAATATACACATACGTGATTTCACGTAGTTGAAACCCCGTAGCGATTGAACATTTCGATACGTGGAACGTTTGGCATTAATTGATTTTCGTCATAAATAACGTTAACACGACGCACACTTGCCACTTTGATTTATTTAAACAAACACATACCCTGAATTATTATTATTATGTACACATATGATACATGGAAGCGTTGTTGGGTTTGCTACACGTCTCTCGAATTAGTCATATATTAAATTGTGTCGTGTGTAATTAAGTTGATTGATCAAATTAGCCTGTCGAATTAGTATGTAGCCGGATTGGCGGCATTCGGCTTGATGCCTTAATTTCGTCTTATTAAGATTGATCAATTGTGTAATTGCGGGATGTATGTATTCGGTAGTCGGCGAATATTTAAATCACCTAGAGAATCTAGCTTTATATGGCCATCCAGGAAGGACGAAGGCTATTTCAATAACTGCTTTTGCGGTCGAGAACCGGTTGCAAATTTAGTGTACTGATTAAATACAGTAAAATATGAAAATTCAGCTTAATCAAAAGAGTTTGCAACCGCTTTGGATAGTTCTTAACGATGTTGATTCAGTTTAATAAATTCCTATTCAATTTTTTTTTCATTAATTGAAAAAAAATATAAATCTACCAACATCAAACCAAATAATTTAATTGGATCTGTAGTAACTAATATTTGCATACTCGGTTATTGCTGATTTAGTCAAGGTTATTCATTTTAATATCTAATTTAGGAACAATGCGACTAAGAATGTTTATTATAACTATGTATATAATAAATTAAGTCATCCAATAAATGAAGACCGCGTCTAATGGCACTTGATGCTGGAACGTGACATGACCATCGGTCATTCAAAGGCCATTAAACGGACTGCCACCATAAAGCAATTTTATCGGCGGTTCTAAAACGATTTGTGTGTATTTGTTCGAATTTATAAGCATCCGCGTCGAGTACCAGTTAAATAATTGCGAGCTCGAGTTAAATGATGTTTTTGTTTGATCAAATACTGTGGGGTTGAAGAGGGTATACAGCGGCAAGATAAAAAGTGACGATTCAGCATATTTCTGTAATGCGAAAATTTTATATTTATTTAGGACCTTGCACGATGTGCTGTATTAAAATGTGGAGTTTAATGCAAGCCGTTTCATTTTGCAATAAAATATTATACAGGATGTTTCTAAAAACACAGTTTTGAAAAAATTAACAAAATATATTTGCCTAATTTTATGTTGTTTTTTCGGATGATCATAGACACTAATGTGAAAGAAAACTAAAAATAAGGTAAACTTAGTGCAAAATATTATGATTTTTATAGCAATGCTTATTACGTCATAATATAAAATACAGTATAATTTTATTTTTATAGCATGCCTAATTTTAATATTTTATGTAGAAACTTTAAAAAAAAATTTTTATCCCTATTTTTTATTTTCTTCCAAAATTTTGATAAATAAAAAAATGTATGCGATTAAAATAATACAGTATAATATATGAATATATTGGACATTCTGGTTTCTCAATGTTTTGAAATTTTTGAGAAAATAAGACTCATTTTCACTTCTCGATTTTCTAGAGATATTTTATGAATAAAAAAAGATATGTGATTAAGTATATTGTTGTACATATTCTTATATGTGTTAAATATATTTTAATATACAAAAATATCTACAACATTAAACTGTAATAATATAATAACGCGTATTATTCTAAAAATAAGTTTAATAAATGGCACATACATATGGAATCAGCCATCCTTGTTATTGCCCTATTTTTTTGGTGAACAAAAATCGTAACAATATTTCTACTATAAAATACTTCCATTAAAAGCTTAAAAGAAACATACATATTCAACATCTGGCACAGACCTACCCTTTCTTATGCAGCGGTAGTAAAACATTACACTACATATACGAGTCATTTTTAACATAAAATTACTCATATATGTAGTGTAATGTACGTATGTATTGTATACACTACACATATTTCTACATGTATGTACAAACATATTTATTTAAAATTAAATCAATTCCAATATAATTACATTTTCAAGATTACAATATTTGATAAACTTTATTCATGAAAAACATAAAAATGTTATTAAAAATTATTATTTTATTTTATTTTTATATGTTCGAATATAATATAAGATATTTTAATTACACATATTTATTTAATTTTAAGCAGAATTAAGAACTCTAAATTACAATAATAGATTTTTTAAGCCAAACATTAAAAAATATATATAAAAATGCTCAATGTTTTAACAAAATTATAAATTATTTTATACAAACATTTTTTTACAGTAACGTGTGACGGGTAAGTTTTATTTTTATTTTACTTAAATTACACGTAAAACTTTTTTCTACTTTATAAAATTCATTGCCTGATTATTATGTCAAAATTATTATACTATTTACATAAATATCTAAAAATATAAAGTAGCCAAAAATTACTAATTAAGCGAAATTTCTTTCAAAAATACGTATTAGTTTTAAATGTACGGTTACAGAAATATGTAACTTGCTTACAAATGACTAACGAAAATAATATCAAGTTTAATATTTGAACAAAACTAATAAAACTTATTCATTATTTTTTTTGTATAAAACTATCAAAAAACTATTGTGGAAAAATGTTTTTATCTGTGAAGTATTACAAATAATAACCTATCACTCTTATCCGTAAAAATATCAAGTAACATTATAATCACAGCATTATATATTATATCAAATAATGATAAGTTTATAAAAAAACAAACAAAACGATTGAAAAGCATAAAATCAGCTTTAACCCTTTCAACGCTAAGCCCGTCATATGATGGGCAAGCAAGCGCAAAGCACACCATTTAATTGTCTCGTTATTACACAACTTCAGAGAGATCGTCATATAAATGATACACTCTTGAAAAATCAGTTATTTTTTTTTAACGATTGTATAACTATGATTACTAAAACCAATAAATGTGAAGTAATCATTATAATAAATTAAATTTATAAAACCAGTGTTTATAATATTATGTTTTAATTGTAAAAAGATAGTACTGGAAATTTAGTCCGATGAGAAATCTGAAGCACTTGTGAAACACCGTGCTAATCAAGCGTCACGGTGAAAAGGTTAAGCACGTGCTATTTTTAACTATGATAAAACCGATTTTAATTAATAAAAAATATATAGTACTACCGCGTTATTGATAAAATCCACAAAACATAAAAAAAACTAACAAATAGCAGATCGGTTAACATACTATAACTATAAAAGTAAAAATAAATGTTTTAAAAAATATAAATTATTTGCTCATCGCGTTTTTTTTAATGCTTCAGTGATACCCTATTTTTTAACAAGGGATTACAGCAGCTTGACAAATTATATTAGGTCGTCAAGCCGAGCAGAGAGAAAAGCGCCCTTAATTTTTTTTCTTGTTCTGGAGCTGGACCAGAACCGCAGCGAGCCACAGTTCACCAAGCTCTCATCTTTGTCCGGGTGCCAACACTGAAGACTTTATTTACGACCTTTCGAGTTGCCCCCACGGAGCGAGGCCTTCTTTATAAGGTCAGCCAGAAATCTGATGAAATCTGAAGAACGATGACACCAGAATGCACCCGCCGACAAGAGCTTTTATATTTTGTTTGTCACAGAGTCGGCGCCCCATGATAATATGCTCCATAAACTGTATCTTCAGTGGCGTGTTTTAATAAAAGATTGCGCTTAATTTTAAAATTATCTTAATTGCGTCTTTAATGATACCCACGATCACAAAAGAGATATATAAATATATCTTAATTAATTGCACTGTCTATTTTATTTTTAGTATTCAAAATAAATTCAGTGTAGTAATAAAATACACTAAGAAGATCATAACAGAGTTGAGCTCTCATTAAAATTCGCTCTACATACTTTTTAGTCGGTAATTTGCTCGGCTGTTTTGCGGCTGCGCAATAATTATTTATTTTTGTATATAAAATATATATTATTATATAAGACGTTCAACTCTAAATTATACACACGTGTGTACAATTGTATACTATCTGTACTTCCTAATGAGCTTTTATCTAATGCGAGTTTCACGACCGAAACAATGACTATCCGACATCTTGATGTCTTTTGTTGTTATGTCATGACACATCTATTACATCTAAAAGTGCTCGCTTTGTACAGTTTAACGTGAGATAAGCGTAAAGATTGTTTTGAGAGAAGAACAATTAGATTCGAATGCCCTGATCGTTTATGGTGGTAATTCTACTCCCGGCACAATAAAATACTGACATTATATTTGGTTACCGAATTCCAACAGAATGAATTGTAATGTGAAGATGGTATGAATGTGTCATCCATAACGTTCAGTGTTATATCATATTTTCTAAAAGATTTACAAGTCCAAATATGGGTATCTGATCGACACAATTGCGCATATATTATATTTCACTTTAAGAATCATCGATCATAGTGCAGTGTCAGTGGTAAGTCTTGTTAAAACATACATTTAAGATTAATTAAATGCATAAACTATAAAGCGTCGTATCAATAAAAATATGCCATACAACATTTTTTTAGATACAACAAAATCATATTGAAAAGCCAATTAAACAATACGCGAAAATACATTTTCACTCAGTCGCTTCCCTCTTTTTGTACTTGGTCTTTAGTATTGACCATAAAGCGCTCAGATTTTCAATCTGGTTTTAAGTAATTGAAGATGGAGCGTTATTCTGGGCCTGATTTGTTTCTTGATTTAATTTTGAAGGGTTGCTAAGTCTCGCCGCGTCTCAATACTTCATCATTTCATGATCTTAGGAAATTCACAATGTGAATTTTTTCGTCATCATTTCATGATCTTGTGAAATTCAAAATAATTATCCATAGATACGTATTCAATCACTTACGGTATTTTGTTGGACCAACTGGTTTCGTCACGCCAGTGTCCTTAACAATTCAAGTAGATGTCATATATGCGGATTTTGAAAAGGTCTTCGACAAGGAATCGAACCTTAGTTACTCGGATACGTTTGAGTTATTTAAGCAGTCATATGGTGGCCGATTGTAGAAAATGTATTCCACCCCTTCGGTGATTTCTCAAGGGTCTAATCTGTGTCGTTACTTTTCTAGCTATTTATTATTGACATAAATACAGCAGTTATAAATTCAAGTTTTCTTCTGTATGCAGATGATTTAAAATTATTTAAATGCATTCGATGCGGACTTCTTTTCACTACAGAGTCATCGAGATTCTCTCTGGAGATGGACTTTCGTCAATCGCCTGCCCTCTAGTGTGGAAAAAGGTCATTTTGTCACCAGATTCGTCTGTTTTGAGATTTAATAATCACTTTTGAGTGCAAGCAAAGATTCTCTCTACACGTAAACGACGTCTGCGAAAAAATCTTTCAATTTCGCTATATTATGATGAACGCATTTCATTTTGACGAGTTGTCACTTATATGCAGAATTCTTGAATCTATGCAATACTTCCTCTTAATCGAAAAAGTTTAGAAAATGTTTTTGAAATACTTTTATAAGAGGGTATTTGGTTATTATCCGTTCGTATAACTCAGCATCTTTCTTTTAGAAGCGTTGAGATATGATTCACTGAGTTCACGCAGAAAGTTGTACGTTGTTAGGCATTTATTCAAACAACTAAAAGGTGCTGTCGATAATCAAACTATTATCAATGAATTTTCCGGAACGTCTTCGAGAATCACGATCGCGACCTCTTTTTCTTATATTAGAGCCAGGACATCCACATTAGCAGACTCGCCTATCCGGCTCCTTTAATACGCTAACAATGTACATTAATCTGTTTAATATCAGCTAATATAAGCAAGTCAGTTTGATCATATTGATGCATTGGGGTAACCAGTTAGATCAAGATGCTCTTAATCAAATGTAAAAATAATAATAAATAAATTGTCATAGGTTATTTTACTAATAAATTATTACAAACAGATTAATTTGTAAATCATTTATTACAGTTTAAATACTAACTGAAACAACTTGTGTATAAATATAAACAAACAGCTATATATAAGGTGTAATGAATGAATAAAATAATTTCGAATGCTATTTTCCTTTATATATAATTGTAATAATGAATGAGACAATCCATAAAAGACGTTTTCCGATATTAAATTTCCATTTACAGAAATATCTTTACTGAGCAATCAATCGAAACACTTGCCTTTAAATAGAATAACCATTGTAGGCTTTAAATAGCATGGCTAATAATAAATATATTTAAAAATGGCAAGAAAAAAGTAAGTGGATGATAAACTTTAGGTTCATTAAAAAAAACCTTAACAGAAAAGAGTGATTTATAATTTTAAGCCCTAAAATTAAAAAACATTGTTCGTAAAATGTTTAATTTTCTGCTTATGTACGTTTTAAAAATAAGTTTAAAAAAAATATTTTTAATTTGAAGAACCCAAATTAATAATATTTAGCCCTTTCACCGCAGCTGATATTTTTGCGCGCCTTTTCTAATTTTTTTAATATGAGGAAGAGGCTCCTATTCATGCCATATTTTTCAAAAGTATTATGGTTCAATAAATTTAAGTGATTTACAGCCTTAAATTATACTTAATAAATATATTATTAGGCTCAAAAGTTTATGGCACCTTTATGTACCCAATGAGTACTGGCGATTTTCTTAATGACTTCTGTAGAAGCCATCCGAGGTGAAAGGGTTAAACTATGTATGTGGTATTGTGTTTATTTACACTTTCACCTATTTACAATTCAATTTTAATTTTTTTTTAAACTTATTTTGCTATGCATATATGTAAATTAAATTCATAAAATAATAAATACATTACAGGCATCTGGAGAAATTTGCAGAAAAGGGAAAAAGTCACATTTTTCAAATTTTTCATATAAATGTGGTTAATGGTATTTTTTTTTCCAATATTCACAAAGTGTAGGAAACAACAATAATAAAAAATGCATATATAGTGACGATTGTCAAATTTTATGTCTAAGTTGCAATACCTTATTGCACCTTACCACTGAATTACCGCAAGTTGAATCAAAAATGAATTTAACCGCAAACGATACTTCCCATAAACGTTTAAACCAAACAAATATTATACAAACATACATACGTTTTTTAGTTAATTCTAGTAACACAACACGTGTGTGTCTTTATGTACATATATTTTTTTTATTTGCAATTCAAAACTAAACATTATATAGGTCACATTTAAGAGCACCACTGTGCCATTAATCTTAAGCTTTAAATTAGTTTCAGCTACAAGTGGCGCATTTAAAAGTAGCCTATATAATTATTCAAATATGTTTTGTTTTATTTATTTATGAGTTCAATTTGAATTGTATATATGTATTTATACAGCAAGTTGATATAAAACTATTTTTAAATAGTATTAGTATTAGCATAATACTAGGATAAAAACGTTTGAAACTATAATGATCCCAGACTTTCAGTTTGGTGTAGTTACAATATTCCTATGTATTGATTGTTACACCGTTGTAATGCATGTCATATTACAATGTTAATGTATATAATTGATAGTCACACTCACATTATCTGAAGATCAATGCAGATTTACCGCTTCCAGATCACATAACCACAAACGTCACTCCATAGAAACCTTGTCGTTTATTTAAACATAAAAACAAACGAATATAACACACACATATGTTTTTTTTAAATTCTAAAGTAACACAACACGTGTGTGTCAATATTTTTTACTTTACTAACTTCGCGAAAGTTTAACCGAGAGCGAACCGCGAACGGAGCGTACTCCCACTTCGGACGCACCCTGTATACTGAACAGTTCACCAAGTGTACGGCTCGAAACGCACACATGCGCTGTTAGAGCGAGAAAGCGCCATACAGTTTAACCGAAGGAAAGGGATGGAGATATGGGATTGTTGCGTCTACGTGCAATAAGCAAAATTTAGAAATGTTAGTACATGCGGAGGAAATTAATTGGAATTTGGACGAATCGCGGCGCCAGTGTCGAATTTTTTGCTGTCATCCTAATCTTCATAACAGAGAGAGAGAGAGAGCGAGACGGAAGTTGTGGAGGAAGACAGGGGGTGGGGGTGAAAATTTTATTATAATTTTGACACAAAACAGCTGATGCTCACGCGACGTCGGCGAATTGAATTTGTGTTATGGCTGTCAAATGTGCTTTCGTTGGGTGTAATGAAGTCGGAATGGCGTTATATATTTTGTATTCATATTTTACATTGTGTATAGAATTTTGTACATATTAAAATAATAATTTGTTATTATAAACATAGGTAAGTAATGCATTAAATATATATTTATTAGTTTTAAAGGTGTGACATATTATTACATTTAATCGAATATTTTGCCCTTTTCACTTTTTTCTCTAAGATTTTTGTAACAGAGTTACAGTTTTTATTTTTTTTTAGCTGCTGTTTTGATAACGGATTAGGTTGACTAATGAACTTAGCCGAAATATTTACAAGAGCATTTTATTTAAACAAGTTTCATGTCGATATTAATAAAACTACGGCAATTATCATTAACTCAATTTTCAATTTACATTTACAAAAAAAAATATATTTTAAAACGATTTTTACCTTCCCTACTTTGATCTCTGAGATTTTTTTCAACAATGTTACATATTTTATTTTTTAAATAGCCGCCACTTTTTAGCCGAATTTACAAGGTATATTTTGAGAAAAAGTTTCATGTCGATATAATAAAACTACATTGATCCTTTTAAGATTAACATTTTTAAAATAACTAATGTTGATTGTAAATGCAAAATAAAATTAATTTTATGCAATTGAGAATACAAGAGAAATACAAAAATAAAAATACTTCGTGGCATAAAATGCATATTTTTATTTGTATACTTAAAAAAATGTCATTGATTGCGGTCAGGCTTGTGCATTTGCTACCTGCTTCTATTCTCTCAAATTCAACAAATCTTATTTATTATGCATGCCTTGAATTAATTTCTACACCTGGAAGTGAGCTAATTTGAGGTATTTTTTCATAAGAATATCTGTTGTTATTTATTGACTATTATTTTATATCGCATTTATAGTAAATTATAGAAAAAAAATCAGTGATTCTAAACGTTTAAATCTTGTACGAAATACACATTCTAAAAAAATCCAAAATTTCATATCAAGAAAATTGAGATATTGTTTTATTTTTCTTTTTTCACACTGTCTATTTAGTTTTTTGCTTCTCCTGTAAAGTTGCCAAATGTGGAGCTAGAAAATTTTCTCTTTAAACCATCGATATGTAAATTTATAACTATCTGCGATACCTCAAAACAGTAAAAGATAGACCGCCGTACATGTACGGCGATATTCCTTAATGATTAAATGTCGCTTATAAGCAAGGGTTTCTCGAAAAATAATAATTTTAGCAGTAGAATCAAGTTTGATATTGTGGCTGATTAAATTGGCTTAAGTCAGTAAAAAACATTAGAGGGAGGTAAAAAATACTATGTATTCGGTATTAAAATATCAAAGGTAGTTTTTTTTAGATTAACGACAAAACACTCACATACATTATGTACATGACAGAACGTTAACGGACAAATTTTTCATACGACAGAACATTAACGGGACATCACTTTTATCCACAAAAAGATCAAGAGTTCAAATTCAATTTTTAATAATAAATTTGATAAAAAGTGTAGTGACGAAAAATTACACATTGTCATTTAATATTTACAAATTACAAATCCTATCATAATTCGTTTTCTTTATATTGATAAGGAAACTCAATAAAATAATATTATTTTTTTAATGAGGATCTTTAATATGCGCGATTTAATTTTTTTTCTACTTTTTAATTTTAGTACCTTATTAAATTGAAAAGAAGCATTTATAATTAAGACAGAGTAAAATAAAATAATGTAGTGACAAAATCAATTGATTTACTTTTGATTTGATAAAATAGTCCCAAAATAATTTTGAATTCTAACTTTATTTTATTTTTATGAAGCATTGTATCTACTTTATATTTAGATAATCACATTGAATACCACATAGTTACATATTTTTTACAATAATTATTAGTTTTTAATTTACTAACGTCTTATAAAAATGAAATGTGCGTAGAAAATTAAAACAGATCGATCACCTAAAAATATTTTTATCACAGTTCTTTAACCTGGTTTTTGCGAAAATCTTGAAAATATTTGTGTATGTTTATGAGTCAGATTACTGACACGAAATTCAACAATTGTTTTACTAAAACAAAAAAATCATCTTTGATTGGAAATATTTTTAAAGAATTTCCAGTATTTTTTTACTGGAAATTAAAACGAATATTCACAAAAGAACAATACATTATTATATTGACTAACCCTTTATGAATGAAAATCCTGAGATTGCTACATGAATAGTTTGATGACATTCCTTTGCAAATCTCAAGATATAAATATGCTTTGCACTAATAAAAAAAAACAGGCCCAGCCTAGCCTTTTTTATATTTAATTTGTATTAGTTAGTCCTTGTGTTTGTATATATTAATTGGTTTTATATTTATGTACTTCGTAAAAAAAATATTTTTTCTTTTCTATTGACTCTACACTATTGTTTCTTAAAAAATGGTCTGCAATTACGTTTTTTTTTCCGGGGATAGTCTACCCTCACGGTTGTTCGAGATAAGTAAAATAATGTTTAGGCGAAACTTAAGTAGATAACCAAAGTTTGAGAAATACTATCTTAAATTGCCATCTAAATTTACGGTTCCTTGAAGAATATTATAGACTAGCAGGGTTACAAAAGCTGTAGAAAGTTGAAAACCCTTGACCTAGAGATACAAATGAGATGGATTTGTTTTACTAATTTCATATTAAATAAAATAGTCACATCTTTAGCTAAAAGGCTAAATAAATTCGTTACAGTAAATACGCAGTTAAACGCTTTTATTTACAATAAATTAAAATGACAAAACGCACATATTTGTGCGTACGATATTTAATATATTTTTTTTAAACATTTTAAATACAGGTTAGCCAAAAGTTACTATACTATTAAAAAATTAAATAATTGTAAATATTTTGTCATTTCTATTTCACGACTTAACAAAGCATATAAATGTATTATCTACTGTTACTGCTTATATTCAATGATGTTTAAGTGAGTACGGAATGTCCGGAATATTTACTATAAGCAATTGTTATTAATATTAATTTTATGAATTTTAAATATTATTAAAAATAATATTTTAACATGTTATAATTTAAGTCAATAAGTTCAATGCCAAGCGTTTGGTATTTTTATATGTTGACTTGTGCACGAGTCGGTGTAAGCATTGAAAGGCAAATGTTTAGTCTACGTTTATTTGAATCATACCCGCCTCATAAGCACACATATGAAGAAATCATTTTTATAAATAAACTATATATGAATCACTTACTTTAAACGTTTATTATCTCAATTATTTATTATTCGTCCCACTTTTAACCGCATTAGCTTTTTTTATACTATAGTTCATTGCCATAATGCGAATTGAACAGATAACAGTAACGTAAACAAGAACAAGAACAAAGAGTCAAAAAACCGCAATCAACCAATCACGTGTATTTGTTTTGTTTTATGATACACTCTAGCATAAAAATGTTATGTATTATAAAGTTTTGTTTATTAGAATTACTTCAGCTTGTGGCAAGTGCAAAAAATCCAGTTATATTATGTCTGATTGTTTATCTGTACATGTTATGTCTGCAATTACACCAAAACTATACGACTAATTTGTTTCGTAATACAGAATGACTTATCGATCACCTTGTTTAAATGATGTGAATTAAATTAGCTACTGTTTGTCGGGTGTCTCTGGATTGTCAAATTTATTTAATTCGGTTTGATTAATCCGCACGGAATCTGTCTTATCCGACAATCTGAACCATTAACATCTCAAAAAATATATTTGTATACTTAATGGGTCAAAGAACCGGTTTGACCATCGGATATTCGTCTATAGAATGTGCCAATCATACGTTATTAATAACCTTCTACGGAGTGTCACTTTTTTCCGAGTCAGTGAAAAAAATAGACACGACATTTGCATTAGGCCACTTCACTAAATACGGACCTCCATGACATTTTATTGATCATCTCGATGACAAAAATGTAGTATTTTATTATATGGAAAAAAATTAGTATATATCCATTATCGGGTTAATTAAGTGCAATCTTAATGGACATCGGTGTTGTAGAAATAACTATAATTGTTAGAAAAGCCCATTGTGCTGACATGTGCCGCTTAATTATATTTAGATTTTAAGAGTGGATGCTGTTAGAATGGAACATTTCTAAAAATACTAAAACAGTCATAATTATGATTGTGAGCCACGTGTGTGCGAGTTTATTTAACGGCGACCGATGAAAAACATCCTCTTCTTTATGTATGCATATTTATAAGTAAGATTTGCTAATATATTGATGATATTCCATTTGTGTTACTGTCAATTTGATTACAAATTAGAAAACTACAGTATGAATACATTATAATACTTCCCAGGTGGCAAACGATAGCTCAAAGCAAAAATTAATAAACTTAGGACGTATAAACAAATATGATTCATAACATATTATGAATAATAATACTTGTATGTTCATAAAACATGAATTAATATTCATAGATATTTCATAAATGGAAACAATTAATTAAAATTAATAAAATAAGTAACACAAAAATATTAAATACTTGTTTTATATTGAATATTATTAATATTAAAAATATGTTTTTATTGTATATATTTACTACAAAAATAGCCTTAAAATAATTAAAAACTATTGGTAACTTTAATTTTTTAAATAAATAATATATTATATCAAAGTCACTAACAATTTTAAAATATGTTTTTAAATTATATTTAAAATAAAACTATTTTTGCTACTTTTTTCAATTAAATAAAAAATAATATTCAAGTTATAATACGTATCATTCAAAATTAAACTTTATAAAATTAGGTCACTGAAAATAACTCAAAAGGTATACAAAAATTTTAAACCATTTTTGGAATAAAACTAATATGCAGTGGCGTAGATTTGGGGGGGCGGAGGGGGCGGGCCGCCCCGGGCGGCATATTCGCGATGGGATCGTCTAGTGTGGTTCTTAACCCTGAATGCACTAAAACATTTATAAATCTATGAATAACAAAAGCTTCATAGTAACAAATTTATTATTTTAAGAAATGTTGATTTTATGACCCTGCAAAAATGTATGGGGGGGGGGAATTTTAAGGATCGCCCTGGGTGGCACATACCCTAGCTACGCCACTGCTAATATGTGCTAAATTTGGAATAATTAACTCTTAAACTAATTATTTTTACTAATTTACATGTATTGCTGGTTTGGTGAAGTTACATACATAAGCACAGATAAATTTCTAGTAATACATATAAAAATCTAAATATGAATGTACACAATTAATTTATATATTTTTCGAAAGTATATTTTATATGGCTATTTCATTCAGGAACAAAGGATTATAAAACATAAGCAATGGCAAGACTCGTAATTAACGCTAAAATTAAATATATTTTTATATTACTGTGAAGGCTCTAGCTAGCTATACTATATTTGCGTTAACACAGTCAGTTCGAGAGCTATCCATTTCATAATTTTTCATAATTGAAAGAAAGCTGAAAAGTTTGGGTTTATGCTCCTATTATGAGCTCTAAAGCACATCATTACTCTTGTTTATATTTTAAACAAATTCATAGAAAAATAAATCATTACTATATTTTTTATATTTATCAATCAATCGAAGTAATCATAAGTATATCGAACGTATATCCATTTCGTGTGCTTTAGAGCTAATAGTAGAGGCGTAAACCCATACTTGCCATCTTAGTCTTAATTATTAATAATAATAAAATATATAGCTCTCAAACTGAGTGTATTACGCAAATAGGGTATACATCATTAACTTTGAAGTCATTTCAATATTTAAAAAATAAAATAAGCAGCTCGCCAAACAATTGCGATCCAGGCTAGCACATCCGTCCCATTAATTACTCGGAACCATCGTAAAACTACACTTTTGTGCTATAGACAATGCGTCTACCTGCGTAAAAACCACTATTGTCATTCACTCCTTGTATTAACAACTTTCGAAAGTTTCACTTTACAGATTCATTTTAAGGCGTTAGCATATTTCATTGTGTGAATCATCATGCGATGCAATTGGTTCACCAAGCATCGGCAGATGATCAAACAATTCGAGACGATATGAGATGAGAGGTTAGTAACGAAATCAGACAGATTTTGAGGCAAACCGAGTTGTAACCAAATATAATTTATAAAACTGTTATTTGTTCCGATTACAATGCTAGTAAAATCTATAAAAACCTAGATGGTTATGCCAATATGTGAATATGATTTGATTTATATAAGTATTTATTTGTGAGAATATGTCATCGCCAATCGAAAGAAAGTAAACACAGAAGCGATGACCTCACAGTCCTAAGTGTGCTGGCGTAACTCATTCTGGACTGATAAGTCACAGCCGTGGGTTTAATTCCAGCAGAAAAATCTAATTTTTATTTATAATAAAATATGCTATTAACAAAGACTAGTCAGAGAATAACAACATATAATAAATTAATGTTGTATTATAAAATATTTACAATTAATAAAATATGTATTGATTGTTGACCCCGTAACATCAGAAGCGTTACAATATTAATAACGGTATTTTTAAATCACATATTTTATCTATTTTAAAAAAGTATAAATTAAAATATTGTAACTAATACAAATTATTTAATTAATAATGTACAAAAATATTATATTTTTACTAGTTTCATACACAAATAGCCCATTTTTATAATTAATCTTGACGTTAACCGACACTAAGTATAATTAACGCAAATACAAAACGTTGTTGAATAATTTTGAGGCATATTTTTGATAATTGCTAGTGACCCACGAGTCCTTAAAAAATGTTGGGGGACTCGTACTCATTGTGTGAACTTGGAAGAACCCTCTGGTTCTAATTATCGTGCGTAAACTGTATTATTAAAAAAATAAAAACAAGCAGGAAGCTACTAATGAGGGCCATATTCTAAAAAGGAATCACACAAATCAGTGTCGTTGCTATTATTTTCCAAAAAACAGCTTGCTATAAATTGGTTGTGTGAGCGTGACATATTGTGGCTATAAAAATCGCTCGAACGAACTAAATTTACTAATCGTGGTATACTATTTAATTAGGTTCGAGCGTTCGTTTGTGGTTTATGTCGATTTTATTGGTGAAAATTTGAATTTTACTTTGGTTTACCCATTAATTGGGTGATTTGTGTGCAATCGGACATAATGCGCGTGATGAAAGTCAGGAAAATTGGCTATAATATCTTGACATGTCATATTAACCCATTATAGTGAAATAAATCTATTTTAAATACAATTTGTATTAAAAATAATTGGTTATAAAAATGTTATGGAGTATTCGATAAAATAATCGATAAAAATTGATAGCATGATTATTTTATTTATTACTTTTTCTTAGCCAGAAGAAAATTGTAAATTACAATACACCCATACCTCGCTATACGGCCGCTCTTTATACGGCATTTCGCTATAACGGCCCTCTTCAATTAAGGCACGTTTTCGATATACGGCCTAAAATGTTTCGCTATAACGGCAAAAAAACTTTTTTTCGATGTCGATTTTAAAAAAAAATTAAAAATAGATTTAATTTGCATAATTTTAAAATGAAAGGTGAAACAGCTAGTGCCGATGAGGCCGCATCTAAGGAATATCCCAACATTTTAAAGGGAATTATTGAAAAAGGTGGTCATAAACCTGAACAAGTGTTTAAAGTAGACGAAACAGGGCTTTATTAAAAGCGAATGCCTGATCGCACGTACATTTCAAAAACCGAAAAATCTGCGCCTGGTTATAAAATGTCTAAAGAACGATTAACTTTACTACTTGGTGCAAATGTTGCGGATGATTTTAAGCTAAAACACTTTTAATATATTTGTCCGAAAATCCAAGGCCTCTTAAAGGAATAAATAAAAATCAATTACCTGTCATATGGAGATCCAACAAGAATGCTTGGATGACTAAAGTTACTTTTGAGGATTATTTCAAAAATCGCTTTTGTACAGAAGTAAAAAAATATTTGCGAGACAACAACTTAAGCAACAAGGCTTTGCTAATTTTTGATAATGCATCAGGACATCCTACTAAATTATCCGAACTATCTGAAGATGTCATGATTGAATACCTTCCGAAAAATACAACAGCTCTGATCCAACCAATGGATCAGGGTGCAATAGCCACTTTTAAGGCATATTACCTACGCCGAACTTTCCGACAACTTATAAGGGAAACCGAATGTAAATCTTAAATTAAAACATTTTGGAAAAACTATAACATCAAGGATGCTGTTGACAGAATCAGTGAATCATGGAAGAAATTAAAATTAACAAAAATTAACCACGTTTGGAAAAAAATATGGCCAGAATGTGTAAAAAGTACTGATGCAGAAGTTATTGCCTTCCTGAAATTAAGCAAAACATTTTGGATCTAGCACATGATCTCGGCTTTGAAGGTTTGAACGAATATGATGTGCTTGATTTACTTGAAGCTGATAGGGAACCCCTTTCATATGAGGAACTCATTCAGTTGCAAGCAGAACCGGCATTTGATGAAGAGACAGAGCCTGTTGTTTCCAAACAGCTAACATAAAAAATTGTCGAAAGCTTTTTCCTATTTCGAAAGAGGAATAAACATCCTCCTTGAAAACGATCCTGACGTCGAACGTAGCGCTAAAGTTTCTCGAGGAATTAACTTAGCCATTAGCTGTTATTAATCACTGAAGAACGAAATAGACAAAAAGGCAAGACAAACATCGTTGGACAATTTTTTTAAGCCAGGCCCATCCTTACCAGCGAAAAATGAGGACGACAGTGATCTGCAGGTTACCATTTCTTCATAGTCTTCGGATTAAAGCCATTTTAAAAAAATATGTATGTATACATACACATATTTTATGTAACATGAAGTTGTTTAATTTTTGTTTATGGATTATTGTTGGTTTTTGGAGTCTGTTATTATTTTATGTACAAATGTATGTACTTGTTATGTATGTATTTTTGATTTAAATGAAATAAAAAGATAAAATGCAATTTAAATGATAAACCATGTTACATTTTCAACAAATTTGGAACCGATCCCATTGAATTTGTATGAATTTGTATTAGAATAATTGATTCGTTATACGGCTTTTCGCTTAGCGGCCAAGTTTCGTGGAACGTATCTAGGCCGTAAAGCGAGGTATGGGTGTACAGTAGAACCTAGGATTGTGAGTTACTTGTTTTACTTTCGATCAATTTTGTTTTGATATACGAGCGATCTCTTGCAATATACACTTAAAAAGTATATATTGCAAGAGACTGTTTCTCATCAACTAAGCCAATGATTATTTTTGCAATGAATACATATATTCTAAAAAAATAATTTTCGGTTATGGATAATGAGGACGACTTACTGGAGAAATTTAAGTACATTAAGATCAAGTTTATTCCTCCTAACACCACTTCATCCTCCAGCCCGTGGATCAGCAGGTCATATTAAAGTACAAAAAACTTAGCTAATCGCTATTTCAGCGATGCTGTGAAGTGACCGAAGAAACCAGGCCTAATTGCGGGTTTTATCATGAATAGAAGTCGCCAATTATATCATGAGACTGGATGTGAATGAGGACGATATTACAGAGTTGATAAAGGAACATTGTCAGGAGCTGACCACCGAAAAACTAATAAAGACTAGAGAAGATATATCATCTGAGGAGGAGAAGAAAGAGTCTGAGAAACCCCTTACTTCAAATGATTAGGGATATCTGTGAAATCGTAGAGCAGTGTAACATTTCGTGGAAAAGCATCACTAAAGTGAGGTTGTAGCAATGCGAGCCAAGAATCTATTCAATGACAATGCAATGTCACATTATCACCAAATTCTCATTGACGTTAATAATAAATGTATAAAATTAAATATAAGAGTGTTCTAAGTATATAAGACAATTTTAAAATAGAACTGAACTTTTTATTTACATATGTATACATCTCATTACATCTCAAATATTCAACACTCGACAATAAAACACGTTAAGTTATTTCCTCTGAAAACTACAAAGTTTATGTACACGATAAAATAATGATTAACAATCGCTTTTAGTAATATATTAATTTAAAAGCACAAACATTGAACGTTGGTGTGAAATTATCAGATCATCTCCATATTTGACAACACACAAGTTCTTGTATCCTCTGGCAACAAATCGTATATCACACAAGAAATGACAGTGGGTGTGATTGATAAAACATACCATATAAATCTCACCTCAAATATTTATTTAAATAGTATCTTGTGATTCATAATTAACTTTCACGTTAAGACTAAACATATCATCAAGAAAAGTTAACTTTTTCACCATATCCTATTACTGAACCGAATCGTTCGCTAACGAACTTAACGGCCACCTGCTCCTCCCGTTAACTTATTAACGGCCGTTAAGAAGAATTCGTCGCCACTCTTGACCATAATATTATATTTTTATTTGTTTTTATAAGAATAATCTTCATAAATAAGGCGAACGGGGTTATTTTATAATTATGTCGAGAAAACCCGTTGCGGTCGTGATTTACGAGAGTTTATTAGACGCACAGCTGAAACATGATATTTATTAACGGTGACGGGGTCGAGACATAATTAACAAATTCGCCACTAATTTACTTTAATCGGAAATCAGAGCTTTATTGAGTCTGATAAGTGACGGCTTTTAAAGGAATATTACAGCATTTAATTTCTAATATTGTGTAATTTTTATTAATAGTTTATTTCATTGATTTTAATTATGACTGTTATGTGGAAAAAAATATCAAAGTGTAATATGATATGATACATAATATATTTTTTATTACTATTTCATTACGATCTATAAATTATATTGTGAATAAAATTATTATCATTAACGCAAAACATTATACATAAATTTATATTTATATTAACTATATTATATATAATATTACTAAAATATATAATCGCGTTTTATAAATGTACATATTTATGGGATTGATATTAGAAATATACTGAATCTAATTTAGTGTTCGATTTCATTTGAAAGGTTACAAAGTCAGCCATGCGTCAAAAGCTTATTTTTGATCTGATTCTTAAGACGTCCTCACTTATTGATTTATTGAAATTCACAAATTCAACCATATTCATAAAATGAATGACAAATTTTGAATTAAAAACTATAGACTAGTCGCAGAGTTTTCAGCTCCTATTTAATTTTTTTTAAATAATTATCCATAGATACGTTCCCAATCTCTTAAAGAAAGTTTTATGGGAGCAATAAATAGTTTTCGTTCCATTGTCACTAACCTCCTTTTTATCACTAAAACTGTGACAAACTGTCGTAAATACTGATTTTGAAAAAGCCTTTGACAAAGTTTGTAATGAATTATTAGTAAAAAATTGTCGGATCTTGGTTGCTCAGTGGTTGTTTGTAACAAAAGTGGGTGATTCGAAAAGTTCGAAAGTTTCTCAGGAATCGAACCAAGACCCTCCGCTATCCTCGTTATTTATTTATTGTACAACTTCCAGTTTTATATTCGATATATTGTGGAATCTTTCTACAGAGTGATATAGATTATCAATGTGCACCGTTTCCGAATTCCCAAAATACACGCGTTAGAGCGCGACAATGACGTCACGATGACGTTACACGCCGGCGCCGAAATCAGTTCCACAAATACTCACAGGCGTCGCTTCATACGCCGCTGCGATCACAGGATCAGTTAGTCATAGATTGGATGATGCTGGACAATTACAAGATATACCGAAATGAGAACATTCATTAAAAAAAGGTTAGGCTGTTTGGTTCTATAGTAAAAGTCGGCGCGAGCGGCAGCGAGGCGCCTATAAGACGACGCTAGAAAGAGACGAGCGAATGCTAGAAAGAGACGCGAGATGTGACGTCGATTCGTGCATGCATTATGGGAATGCGCGTACCGTTTATCCTTTAGTGCAGTGAACGTCAAAGCTTCCACTTTTTATCCAAAACTCACGCACGTTTAACTAACACAATCACACAGTAAGAATTGACAAGCAGCTACTGTGATATTACATATATATTATTTTTTTGCAAAATAATTGATATATTAATTTTTATAGCCGGATGTGACACAAACGAAAACCCTTGAAATGAGCATTGCCACAAGCGAGATAACAAATATTTTCGCATACATATGTATACGTAAACAATGCATTTACAAAAAGAATGCCGATGCACTATTGCAGTACGAATTTTTTATGTACAGTTAACGCAAACTGTCTTTGAATTCGGTACTCACACAATTTTTCACAGTGACTTTTTAAAAATTGAAAATGAACTACCAATCAGTCATGTTTGAACAAAACCAAATAATACTGCCTAAATGATATTTATTTGACATTATGTAAATATAATTTGTTTGGATTATTTTCTTCCTATCAGCTAAAATTTGCTTTTTATTAATTTTAAGATATGATTCCATTTTTACTAAATATGGATTTACCAATATCATACATGATGAGTATTCCTTTACAAATACGTCGATAATTGTCATAAAATATTCTCAAATAATTCGATGTAAGCTTTATTTAAAAAAAAAACACCTGTTAACATTTCATCCTGAATTGGCAAACAAAGACACCGATTTCTTTAAGCAAAAGGAACCTATTTAAATTAGGAATAATTTAAATATAAGTGAATATCACATGATTAAACTATCATATATCCTTTCAAACAGAATAGCTGAATGCCAAGTATCATACTGAAGGGATTAGATTTAGTAAAACCATAAATTTTAGACGCTATCGATATAGGTTTTGGCGAACCTTCTTTAACACAGCAATTTTCATGTCTTGCCCTTTCGACTTCTACAGTTTCACTTCGCATTAAAGCTCTTTCATTTGACATTAAAAGTCAATTAATCGATAGATTAAAAGCATGTCGATTATTTGCCTAGCATTATGCTTAGGATGGATGATATTATAGTGTGAAGTGGATATTGATTGATTCTGTACAAAAGGAAGTTAATTGTGTAGCGACTCCTATGCATCAGATACGAATTTTATAATTATTTTTATTTTAAGTATTTTTCACAAACGTTTTGATAAACGATAAAAAATTTAAATTATAATGATAATATATTATGAGATATCTTTAATAATACATGGTATTTATTATTTATTAATATTGCAGCTTGTAGCCATTAATAAATAATCAAAATCCACTTATGTACAAAGTATGTGTAAATATAACACACGTTATAATGTACGGAGTATATTATATTTTGAAAAGAAATTCCTTTTTGAGTGAGATGTGAGGACGAGCTTAACCAAAACACAATAAGATAAGAACTTAAGCCAAATAGTATGTGGGAAGATCACGACTTCGCCGTGGGGGGTTAAGTTTAACGGATGACACTTTTTATACACTCACATTATTATATATATGTATGTTATTCAATCCGGACAAAATCTGATACAATTTTTGCACAGTGGACCTATTTCGTATCAGATAATTTACACAAAAGAGCCATTATGTTGATTTGGGGACTTTATTTAATACTGTAATATCATCTCATACAAATACAGTCACTATGTTTCCGATAATGTGCATGTATCTACTTAAGGGAAAGTGTATATATGTCGTCGTATCTGAGCATTGAGACGTCGATTTTATGCGTGTCGACAAAGCGAGGCTCGTAAATTTTTAACTTTCATTAGATCTACACCATGTATTGTCATATGATTAAATAAAAATAAGTTGTAAGACACAATTCCGCGGTGTCGCGTGTCTCATATCGTCCCACGCGACAGTCGAAACCCTTTTATGTTAAGTGAATGTGTAAAACAATCCTATGTTGGTAATGATACTCCAATGTAGCTTTTCGTGGTGGGTGCTGGGGAAAGTTCCGATCGCTTAACATGTACACAAACTAAATATATCAGCATATATAATGGTTTAATATTCATAATGTAGTTAGGAGTTAATGGCGGTTTATAAAATTGTTTTCGTTTTAATCGCTTCGCGTTAAATTCCATTTTCATTACGGCGCTCGGTTAAGTATCGCATTATCCGTGTTAACTGGTCGTTGTCCTTGTTTTCAATATTAATAATTGACATTCTGATAATTAAAATATGAATGGCTTTAAAATGAAAAATTGCTCTTCAAAGCTCATTACTATAATATTACCATGACATTATTTTTGCACTTATTTTGCGCTACTACATAGACTGAAGCTTGACTAGCGTAACAATGTACAAAAAAAATTATCTATATTATTGATGTTTATGCATCTTTGACATAATTCTTCGAAATTGAACATAAACTGAAATTTACCAATAAAGATCACTATGCATACTACACCTATCACGATTTTATTTTTAATTATTTATACGTGAAATTTAAAACATCTAATAAAACCTAATTTATGATGATCGATTAGCATTAAAACTATATATTAACCCTTCGTTTCATAGTGTTGCAAATTTGCAACAAACTCTAAACTGTATATTAAAAAGTGCAACAAAATTCAAACTGATATTCCTATATGTATATGCCTTCATTGATTCATTATTTTCATAATGTTGCATATTTACCGTTTAATATTTTTTAACGATAAAAAATCATAAAATGACAAGCTAAAAACTTATTCCAATATATTAAATACGATAGAAATTAAAAAAAACTTATTATCCATACAGGATTTGAACTATGGCCTTTCAGGTTTTAGTCAGCGACTTACACCACTTTATAAAGACTACCATAAATCTCATTTGTTCCTATAAATGTCGCATAAATAAGTGAAAATTTTCTGTGAAAATATGTACTGCTACATGAATTTCTAACTTCATTACTATATACTGTGTGGCAAGTACATTTTAGCCAGCGACATTTAATTTTATTTTCGTTAAAAAAATAATAAATCAATTTAATAAACATGAGATCAAACTAATAAATATTTAGGGGTGAAACATATTTTTAATAAGGAGCACTAAGTATATTTTTAGAGAAGTTATATTTTCACTGGCATTTCAGTAAATTCATGATTAAATACATGTTCACTCGTAGATATATATATTTCTACTAGCGAAAATATAATTAAATTTATAGGTGCTAGTGAAATTATATGCTGCTTTAGAATATCTATAAAATAGTTGCGGTATTTCTATTTGCGGTTTAAACCCAAACCTAAACTAAACAATCCGAAAAATTTAAAATATAGCGGATTTTCTCAATGGATTAGAGAAGCACCTTCGTGCATTAAAAATAAAACATAATATTAAATTATATTTTTGTTGTTATATTTTCGGGATTCTAACCCTAACGGGTGTGACTTCTCAGCCAGTAAGATGCAGGTGGAAACTAGTAAGAATTTTATTAGATTATATTACATATTGCAACAAACTATGATGGACGTGATCGTTATTCTCCGAGTGTAGAGAAGCTAACGCAGGATGATGTCCTTGGAAGATCCTCAGGGGTCTTTTAGGTGGCAGTGACAGTGACTGAAGGTAATTTCCTCTTTCTGTGATGAAATGCTCAAGCCGTAGGGGTACGTCTGCCAGTCGGGCGAATCTGCGAGTGTCTGCCGATATCTGCCTGATCCTCATTGGAGACCAGCCTTATGTATTCAGGGCCGCAAACCTAGCTGACTAATCACAATCATTCGGTCCAACCAATCGTTACACTCGCTTCTTAGAACATCGAAATATGTATACGCCTTTATAAAGTAACATTTGCTTGATAGACATCTCTGAGCTGAGGTCAAATCGTGCAACGGGAATATTGTGGCCTTACAGTGCTTTTAGTATTCCAGTGATATATTGTTTCGTAACAAAGAAATATTCATTCAATGCTCCGAAGAATCCTTGGGTGCTATTTATGGGAAACCCTTTTTTCTATTCGTAACGAGGGCTGTGTGTGGTCCCGTCTTTTACACTATTGTCTAGTTCAGGGCTTCTTAAACTATGGGCTGCGACCCCAAATGGGTTCGCGAGATTTTAATGTAAAATATTTAAATACATGAATTTAAATTTAATGTTTTAAATCATTTTTCAACCTGCTCATTATGATCATATAACTTTTACTCACTGCCTTATTAATCGGAAGGCCCTTGCAGCAAAAAAATTAGCACCAGAATTGAAAAATGTGCTTCAGGATGCTGTTAAGATTATACATTTTATTAAGAGCCATGCCCTTAACAGCAGCTTATTTTCAAATCTCTGTAAGGATACGGATTCTCACTATACAAATATATTATAATATTACATGCAGAAGTAAGATGGATATCAAAAGGTCAAAATTTAAGAAGATTATTGTTATTAAATATTTTTAACCGAACAAAAATGTGATCTGTCAGATATTTTTGAGAAATTAAACGATATCAACTTGTCTCATCAAGGAAACAATTGCGATATATTTACATCGAATGATAAAATTGAAAATTTTATTAAAAAGAACATTTGGAAAAGTAGGGTAGAAAAGGATTAGTTCGAAATTTTTTCCAATATTGACAATTTTATAATCGAGAAAAATCATTGTAAAACTTTTATCGCAAAAATTATTATAGGTCACTTAAAAGCGCTAGAAGCACAATTTCGTAAATATTTTATATCAAATATTGCTTTCAAAAATCTTGGATTCAAAAACCATTTTTGTTTGGCTTGAGTGAGATTGATCACCTGCCATTTAAATGCAAAAAAGCCCTAGACTAAATTCTGGATCTAGAACTGAATTTCCCACAATCTCTGATATGGCATTAAATTTTCTTCTACCATTCAACACCACATATTTATGTGAACTTACTTTTTCTGCTTTAACACAAATGCAGTAAAAAACAAACACATCGACAATATATTTTGCTCAATATTATCTTTTATTCGTGTTATAGCAAAAATACAGTTTTGATGAAAAATATGGCAGATAATTTTTGTAACTATAATAATACAACTTTTTGTGCAATTTTTAATTTTATATTTTTGTATGTTTCTAAGCAAATTTTAAAACTATATTTTTTCATATGTAGTATGTATATTGCTACCTAATCAATAAATCAGCACAAAATATTTATATATATTTATTTTATATTTATCTGGGGTCGCAAAGAAACTCACAATCATGAATGAAAAAAGTTTAAGAAGCCCTGGTCTAGTTTATCCTTATTGATGAATGATAATTTTTGGTCACAGTCATTAACGCGAGTTTCAAGAATAAGATCATCCACAGTTTATTTTGCTTAAATTTGCTTAGTGTATAAGCAATTAGTTTTATTATGTAAATAAATTAATAAAATTAAATATTTTCACACCTCGTATGTCTTTCAAGATTATTATGCTTTATATCCTATAGATTATCCTGCATCAATAAATGTCGTTCGTTGAGCCATAAAAGAGCTGATTTAATTAGATATAATTGTAAAAGCTTTAACCAGTCATATGAGCATTTAATCAACATACGACATACTGTATAAATATACTAGCAGAATTCTAGCATTTACATCTCTTCTCTATGCCACATCGTACTTTATTAAATCAAATAATTCACCAAATGACATGCGTCAACATGTTTGTCATTAAAGCAATCATCAGAAATATTTCCATAATCATAGTTATCGACATTCAAGATACGCCCAGTAGCAGTTTCATGCGGGGGATCATCGCGCCATGTCGTATATCGATCGCCGTTTTATGGCGGCGTAGTGGGCCGACGGCTGTCGTGTTGCATCGCCGCAATTGTCCCGATAATATTGTTAACGACCTTATGCGACGGTGTCAAAGGCTAGAGCAATTATTTGGCATTTGCGCTGGGAGTATCGGTTTCAATTAATGTGGGTGTTATCGCTCGGGTCGTGTAAATAAGAGCCGGCGACCGCTCTCTCTCGCTGCTATTAGCTTTTATAAAGCAAGATGCTATTTTTTATAAGAAACTTACAATAGTGTCATCCTTTGCAAGCCATCAAAAACTGTCTGAGAAAATAAAAATATATTTTTTCATGGTTCATAAAAACCGACATTGATTTTGAACGTCGCACGTAGCTGAAATGCACTATAATGTCTACTAGTACAAAGTACATCCATACATTGTTTTAAATATTTACCGTGAACACATTACACAGTCGGCTCTTCGTAGAAGTCTCGTAAAGCGCGACGTGGCGTGTCACTTACACGAATTTATGACGAGTTTGAACAAATTTATGGATTCAAAGCGAAAGTTTCTCCCCGCAATTTCCTACTATTGGTAGACATCTCGCAGCATTTTTGCTCATTACCTAAAGTGGTCGCGCTTTACACGCCCAGCTATCCTATCCTTTACTTTTTTACATGTCTACATTTTTTGGGTTCAACGAGTGTGATCTTTTTTGTTCGAGCTCAATTACACACGTCAGTCTAGTATGTAGGATAGGATTGCGTCATCAGTCTTCTTATTTTCACCCTTTGACTATATTACTTACGATCGCTTACACCCCTTTCGAACGACGCGAATATGACACATTGATATTTGAGACGAGACTGCAAGAAATCCGTATGTATTTTTAAGCTTCTGATTTATGATGGGAAACGTAAAAGATTTATATATAGATAACTGTAACTCGACTATGGTTCAAATATTGAATCAAAAAACATAGTTTAAAAGATAACCTTTATATAGCATTTAACTATATTGAATAGCGAAGTACTCGCGATAATATCGATTTCACTAGACAATAAGCATTACCGACCAACCGCTTAATTGGTTTCGTTTTAGTATAGAAAATCAATAAAAAAACAGTTAGCAACTGTCATTTATTTTAATTAACAATAGTCATACTATTCCTCAAATTCTATTGAAATAAAAAAGTCATGTTTTATAGGATATTTTATATTAGCCACACACAATTAAGAATTTCAATACCTGTATTGGGGTAAAAATTTACCTTCGGTACAACCGGATTTACAAAATAAAATACCGGCAGTACCGAAAATATTTTTTTATATTATATTTTAAATCCGTGCATTTTATTTGTTGAAAACGATGATGCCCTTTTTGCTTAAAAGCTATATAACTATAGAATAAAATGATGCTATTTGTAGGAGATTAACTTAAGTAGTTTTATCAGGGCAGGATATCAAAGTAGAATAATTAGTCAAAGTGGGCTGAAATATCGGCCCATTCTAAGTATGCGAAAAATTCTAACGCCCGATATTTTGGAATAAATTTTAAAAATTTAATTTAGCATGTTCGATATTTTAATTTTTGGTAATGCGCGATGTTTTAACATAAATGAAATACATTTGATTTATCTCAGGTAAATCTAACGGTACCTAGTAGTGCGCCTTTATTTATGATAAGGATGTCTGGCGAAATGTACACAAAATCAGGTATTGCTTACACGAATTTTTTTCCACTATTTGAATTTAGATATATTTTTACTCAAATGGTTTACGAAATATGCTTCATTAAACATTAGTATTAAATGTGAATAATACAAAAGTCGCAATTATTATATTTAAATTAAAAACGTTTTAGAAAAAATTGCGCGAAACGTATTTTTTTTAAATAAAAATTGAAAATACAGGCGGCCCTCGACTTTCGGACGTTCGACTTTCGCACAATTCGCTATTTCGCACATTTAAAAAAAAAACAATTTTTTTTAATTTTTTTTTTTTTTTTAAAAAAATAAAATAAAATATAAACACGAGTGAGAAAAGAAAAAGCTTGTGTTAATACGAAAAAAAAATCAAGGTCTCATAAACTTCACACGATTCAAGACAAAGATTGAAATTATTAGACGTTCTGATAGCGGTGAATCTTTTGCTTCAATCGGACGTTCGTATGATACTAACAGGTCTACTATATGTTCAATTTTGCAAAATAAAAATATAATTAAGAAATACGTTCAAAATTGTGGGAAATAAAGATATATTTCCGCAATCTTTAAAGATATGTTTCCAAAAAAACACAGCAAAAAAAAACATGGATGAAATGGAAAATCTTTGTCATCGTGGATCGATGACCAACATCAAAAAGATGTCCCTCTGAGTATTTCAATGATTCAAGCAAAAGCTCTTAGTTTGCACAAAGATTAAAAGGATAGCTTAAAAATGATTTTAACACGGTTTTTCAAGCAAGTAACGGTTGATTTTACAATTTTAAAATGAGGTATTCTTTTCATAATATTAAATTTACTGGAGAATCGGCTGATGCGGATAAAGATGCTGCAAAAGAATTTATTTCCTAATTATCCAAAATTATTGGAGATGGAGAATATTCCTCTAGCCGAATATTTAATGTAGATGAGACAGGTTTATTTTGGAAAACTCTTTAACAATGAAAAATATTAATGAAGCCTTCACGCACCTTGACAAATTTTTAAATATTGTGGAAGATTGTGATCCCAATGGAGAACGCATATCTCAAGTGCGTAGGGCGATCAATAAAAACATAGCATGTTATAAATACTATATGAAGAAAAGTGGTAAACAGTTAACTCTTGATAACTTTTCAAAGGAAACACCCGCAAACCCCACTTAAACGTGTCTCTTAAACGCCTCTTAAACATATTATATTTACTTGATAAATAAATATTTTAAAATACACACAATTTCAATTTTTTTTTACTTCCCTCGACTTTCGCACATTCAACATTCGCACACATTTTCAGGAACCAAATATGTGCGAAAGTCGAGGGCCGCCTGTAATCTAATTTTTTGTTAAAATGTATTGAAGGGTATTTTTTAAATCAAACTTAATTTATATTTTAATTTATTAACTAAATTAATATGAAAAATATATGTTTTTGTTGTGGTAACAACCAAATATTACCTTACATACATATGTATATCATAATTCATTTGAAAATGCAAATCAATGATCTTAAAAAAAAAATGTTAGTTTTAGTCAGTCTCTAAAAAGCATTTTTTTACTTGATTCAAAAATTTGTAAAAAAAATAACATTAATCTGAAATGTTATGCTGCATAACATTCTCCCTAAAATAAACCTCACATAGAGAAAAAGAACAAAGGGAAATTAATTTACGCACCCAATATGTAACATTTTAGTAGGCTTCTCCGTCCGCACGACGCCAAAGATTGAACGCGTTTTCGCATCGCATTTTCAAGGCAATAGGCAAGGGGCGATGTACGCTATAAATTTCAGGCCAAAAAGGGGAAGGCCTGAATGTGTTGCACGTAGAAATTATGTTACAAGTACAAATGCACGAGGCACGTGTTTGAAAAGAGGGGATGCTGGGTGCTACACGCAGGAGATGAATCTGCGGAATTGGATGGCAATGAGGCGACCCCGGGAATTGATGCTATGACGCTGTTAGACCTCTAAACTGTATTGTTTTCCATTTGCGGGCTATTGGTCACTATGCAAAAATGAAGAACATTAAAAGTCCATCGACGGGTAATTTATGTGAACGGACCTCAATGATGGCGACACTGAACATTCATCGAACAATTGAGAAAATCGGCAATATAGGTCACATGTGTTATATTGGAGAATAGTAGAAATGAAATTGATTATTCATTTACATCAATAATGGTTAAAAGAGTTCTAATTTATTACCACATAATATGATTTTGTATAAATATAAATGAATTATATTGTGCGAAAGTGAAATGTTATTTATTTAAATTGTACAATAAATAACGTCCCATAAATACAATTGTTCGTGGTCACCCCATCCTTGGCAGGATGATGGGACAGACTACGCTTGCCTGCATTTGGCTTCCTGTGGTCAAATTTATTCATTCGTCCGGCAATGATACTTAAAGTAATAAAACGCTTAACTCGTTATTATTATTATGATGTTCATCTTAGATTAATGGTATTATTACAACATAACAAAAAATGTCGCATTTTTTTCTTGATTCGCCAATAAAATCCAATTGTGTCACATAGAGCAAAACACCCCAGATGATATTAACGTTTCTAGACGTATGTACGTTGAAGAGCACTTAAACCGGCACGTCTAATACCTTAAACTTACAAGGACATTAAAAGGTTTTAAAGCGCGGCAGCTGGTGATGCCGTTATTTATTGATGCCTATTCGAGAGGATTAAATCTTGAATTATGATTAGCATACACGTACAAGAAAGCACGCATGTCTCGTACGTAAGCCAAGTTTATCTAACGTTAAATATAATAATTCTCACGTACCTCTGAAGGAGGACCTGTCAACGCGCGCTAATCGATGGAATAAATTACATCGGTTATTCAAAATTAATACCTATAGGGTTTTAAAACTCAGTTATGCCATCTTTATAACTCTATCATTACGGTCACGTATTCGAAACTAACTATGAGATTATATTTAACCAACTAACCAAAACTATAATACACAACCAATATTTTTATTTTTACAAGTGTATCAGATTCCCACTTTTATTAAACTGTAGTGATTTAAACCACCTGCACAATTTGTTATAATTAAAGATAATTCTAACAATCATTTCGAATAAACCAAAATACGTCTCAAAAAGAGCCAACGTATTTTACACAACAATAGAACAGAGATCTCATGACCAAATTGCGTTCATAATATAACCATTTGAATTCCTATGTCGAGGTGGACTCGACATCAACAAAATTTGATAACCAGAACCCTAAAGTCGCAAAGGAACATAAGAAACGACGTATTTATGCAAAAAAATATCTAGCTCTCTTTAAAGGAAATGCTTTAAAAAAGTGTCACGCTTAATTATAAGAATTATTTTTTGTCAAATAAATGTTCAATATACACATTGAAGAATTGTTGTAATTTAAGCCTACTTTTATATATATACATATAGTATATTACAATCTGATTTGTTCTCCTTCAAACATAATTATTGATAAATTTTGGAGTCAATGAAAAACTTTTAAAAATGTCTTTGGAGTGCAAAGGGTTAAAATATAGCACGGTCCACTAAATAGCACATCCGTCTCAAAACGTTATTCACCCGTAACTACCGTAGAAAAAACTACTATTTGTTTGAAAAAGACGCGTGCTAGATAATACACTCTACCCTGCGCACATTACTATTGTTCTTCGAGCTCTTTGGTTACCGATCGCCAGAGTAGCCATCTAGACCGTTGTCTCTTAAAATGTGACACTTGATCACATCAAAAGAGACGTAATCACAGCAGTAGAAAGGAACATAAACAAGCCAGAAAACTTCATCGACATGAAAAAAAATCAGCTCCGGTGGAGCATCGTTAGAACACATCATGACAGTCCTTGCTAAAGACTCATTTGTGATACATTTTTTTCGGTGTCTACTAAGCTGCAAAGTCGCTTTTCTTTGGCTTTAAAAGTATTGTAACAGCTAATATGTGACAGACAGAAAAAAATCTAAATTTTAATGGTCGTAATAAGTTGGCAAGATAAGAGATGGCTCATATATCGCTGAAATTTCATATCTTGAACAGTCTAAATTGAAATATACAAACTACCAGCGTCTTTGGTCGCAAAAATTCCTCCGGACTACTAGCGTCACAAAGAAAACTATGTATGCCTCCCTCCCTTTTGAGTTACAGCAAAAATCACAGCGCAGAAGTTTTGCCTTTTGTCTATCGCTCCTTTCTCCTTCTCCTTTCCGACAGAAGACAAATCAGCAGAAGGACTGCCAGAGCCACAGAAATAAAGCCCCAGAGAGTCTGCCCTCTACAGAGAGTTTTCATCTACTCCCTCAGATACTACGCTTTCCATCCAGCTGGCATAATATTAAATTTTGTTTTAATTAGTTGTTTAAACATTTTAAAATGTTATTTTTGACAATTAATTTATTTGGGAATTTATTTATATACTTAAAATATTTTTAAGGGACTGTAAAGAATATTAATTTATTAGCAAACATTTATTATATTTATATTTACAATAAAGCTTGCTAAACCACACAATCTACATAAAAATATTTTTTACTTACTAAAAAAATGTTTGTTAAATCTTGCATTGCTAGGGGAGAGTAAATAAAGGGGCCTATTTATTCACTATGGAAAAAAATAAGCGCCACTCTAGTAACATTTACGGGACGGCAGCGGAAGATAACATATTCATTGGCGGATCTCGACTGAAAGACTGTGACCGGCGGTGCCTAGTCCGCCGATCGTACCATATATCGTCAATCAATAACATGTAAATAAACGCTATATAATATTATTTAATAAAATAGTATTGCAGCAGCCCAATTTGGTTACAATACCCTCGTATATGTATTACCAATAAATAAATAGTGAGCTAGATCGCAACGCAAAGCGTTTTATGAAGCAAAAAAACTAATTTTGTTAATATATAATATAACAAGATTTTTTTTTTTGCACCTTTTTAATTGTAAGGAATATTTTATTGTACAGAGATTATGTATTATACATCTATATGTTTAATGAATTATGACTGCAATGTTGGAGTTAACAAGTAAAATTAAGTTTCAACTAATAATAATTTCGAAAGTGTTATAGCTCTAGAACAACGTGAGCTATGTCGCTCGCCGGCGCTTTGCTCTAAAAGCTCCGTAATTGTTATGGGAATACGATGGTCGTAAACATGGAGTGTTATAACAATAACAACTGTGAAAATTGCTTCTTGCACTCGTAAACTCCAACCCCATTGTTGGATAAAAATTGTAGCCCGCTTTCATGTCCGATAAGTTTGATTGAAAATATTTTATCCAACATGTGTTGCACTTTATTAGTAAAAAAATCTCTTTTTTTAGTAACGCGCATCAAATGACATACCGCGATGGGTCCCTTAAATCTCCATTACATAGACAGCCGTCCGCTTGTCAATCTTACTTACGCTAGGTTTAAGTAAGATTAATTTGGCAAATAGCAATGCTGTGTCGATAGATTTGTATTAATCGGGCTTACGTGGATTCGATTCGTAAATAACTAACGTTAATTAAAATCGTTCAACTATAATATTTATTTATAAAGTGCAAGAACTCCAACTGCTCCATCAGATAAATTTGAATTTTATTGGTTCAAAACTCAATTTAACTCGAATATATGTACATATATTTGCTCGTTATTTGTATTCGCCGATCGTGTGTAATTTGAACGTATCCCTATTAATAAACCGGTTTTCCGAAGTTGCTCTCGAATATCAGTTAATATTGGACGGGACTTCATAATCCACGATGACTTCGAAGATTTGCCAAGGCGTAAGTAAGGAAATTGAGAGGAGGGTGCAAAGTGAAATTCTCAACAACCGCAAATTCCCTCTAATATATGTAGCTGCTGTAGTGCAAGAGTTTTGCTAACCGCCGACAGCGATACGAAACCGTTTCTACTTCAGTATAATTTAATTAATATTTAAACAAAGCCTGAAAATGTGTAAAAGAAGTCTGATTCGCTTTATGAATTATTTTCAATGTTAAGTTACATGAAGTAATTAATCTTAAAAATCGTTTTAATATGGAAAAATTCACAAAGTATATTTATAATAATCGTCTAATGAAATCTAAACATAATGCACATATAAAGAACATTTATATTTGGGCATCAAAAATATAAAAGTTTATAATGCGATACGCAAAACTATAATCATGTCGTGACAGTTTGATTCTAATTAAATTAGAATATTCTTATACGAGTATATTTAATTAACCGCTAGGATCAGAGTGACGTGGCAGAGTATACAAGGCATGTAACGCAGCATCGTTGTGCTTAAAATGGACGTTTCAATTACTAATTCCGATGATTTTGTGCAAGAAGTAAAAAATGCATTTTTTTACTAGCTATTAGTTGCAAGTATGTACTGAACTTGTAAAATCTTTTACTATAGAAAATTATCACTGAAGAATTCATGAAAAAATATGGAAAAAAGATAGAATAAATATACTCGTCCTTAAATTTTCATAAATGTATGCATCAAGCGTTTCCGTATTTTTTTAGCCATAAAGATACTATTTTCAATAAATAAAATTTACAGTTTATTTAATATAAGCTTTAGATTTTACTATAAATTATTGATAAAACGTAAATTCGAATACTGTGATAATTTTTATTAACCGCACATCATTTATAAAGAGCTGGCAATTAATCTTGCAAAGATAAAATATATATTTCGGTACTACCGTTATTACAAAATACCGGTAGTGTCGTAGGTCAATTTTTTCTGCCGGTAATACTGATATTGGAATCCTATTTTGAATGATAAATAAGGGGGTAGTATAAATGCATTGGGAGACAATGATATAATAAAATGCCTAATAAATATATTTTGATCTAAACTGCATCTTTTATCTCTTAAATATCGCTTATATTATATATTATTTATTGTTATTAAAAACACAAAGAAAATTTTTAATATATATATATATATATATCAGAAAAAATATGATGTTAACTACTATTACAAAAAAATGCGTATTGTATTAAAATAATACACACTGTAGTAATCACTATGCTACTTAAAATCACTTTATAAAAAATACTATACTTGTATTGTATAAAGCAAACCTTAAAATATTTTTTATTGATAGAAAATACACGAAAAAAATCAAAATATATTTGTTATGGAAGAAAAACTTAATTTTTTACGACTGCGGTTCATATCTCGAAACCCAATTTCCCATTTCATTTCCGAAATAAATACAAGTGTATACTCTTATTTGCGTTAACACAGTCAGTTCGAGAGCTATTCATTTCATTATTATTCATAATTGAGAAAAAATATGGCCGATATACTTATCAAAACTCCAATTAATTGATTGATTGATAAATATTAAAAATATATTCTTGATTTTAATTTTTATAAATTTGTTCAAAATATAAACAATAAGTATATAGAACATATATCCGTATCGTGTGCTATAGGTGCGTATACACAAATATACCATCTCTATCTTAATTATGAATAATGATGATATTGATAGCTCTCGAACTGACTGTGTTAACGCAAATATAGTATAGCGTGCGTCACAGACACTATTTTTTGCGTATTATTTCAGATAAACAGTGCTCGAATACATATTTTCGCAGTGTAAATAGTAAACGCAGTGCATCGCGGTTCGTATCTTGAATCTAGGTTCATATATTGAGGTCAAAATGAGATATTAGAAAAGTCCAGATACCACTGTATTGTACGAAGCTTACAATAAAATATGTATTATTATCGAAAATGTATCTTAAGGAATACAAAATTAACTAATAAAACCGTATAATGCATATGTAAAGGTCACATATAAAATTTTAAACACATTTGCATCTAAATAAATATTGTTAATAAAACCGTGAGAAATGTAATTTATTTATGATTCATAATTTTATTGAATTGCTCTAGCATACGTTTTATTGTATTTCATAAAAAAAACATACTGTATATTATGAACTATTCTCCAAACATTTTTTTAGTATTAAATAAAAACACTAAATAAAAAGTACTACAGTGAAAATAAACTACAAGCAGTTATAGTTTATTTGTCTAAATAAAACAAACTTATACATCATACATATTATTGCGAATGTTGCTAGCAACTGTCTAGTAACCGGCTAGGGGTAGGTTTTATGCGAACACCAATTTGAGGGTAGTTAACCCTTGGGTCCTGTACCGCGAAAGCGTGCGGTGCCAGTCAAATGTGGTACATTTGTTACTTATGCATGAGAACCTAACAAATACATTTAGCGGAAATACAATTTTTGGATGCGAGTTTCAAAGTACACTAGCAATAAAATATTATATGGCAAAAGTTCAAAGACAAGAGATCTAAAAATTGTGGTAAACTAGAACGACAATTCGAGATTTGCTATTTTTGACATGGGTTCTTCTACGACGGGGAATTGAATATACCGATTTGGTGTCTCCAGAGCGAAACTTTTCCAATTGATCAACTCATAAACGTAGTCTCGGATCACTTGAAAAATACTATACCCATACCGAGTTCCACTCCCCGAGGGAACTTCCCGAATAATTTCCGCGAATTTTTTCGACTAAGACGCGTGCATCGAACGAATCCTTCCTTAATCCCTAAAACGTGTTATGGGGAAATGCCTGAATGTATTTTTTTTTTACTTTTCCTGCTTTTCCCCCTTATGTATCGCATAATCCGTAGACGAGTTTTGAGCGGAAAAATTTCTATGGATCCTAACGAGTCCCTCGAGATGCCGGTTGGGGACTCTTCAGTCCAAAACTTCGATATTGATAACTCAAACTGCGGTCGCCTACGGGACAACTTTATGTTATAAATTGATTAAACTATACACATGTATCTTGTCAAATATATAGAACCTCTACTGTCTAATATTATGCGAAAACATAAGAGTAGTGATCATGAGAGAGCAATAAATATGAATACCAGAAAAGATATATTTTTTAATTGAAAAAATAATAAAATCACATTTTTTATATCTTAGTAATAAAAAAATAGTTACTCAGTGTAATCGAGTACTAATTTATATGTTACAATTTATTATAATAAAATTCAAAATGTTTGAAAGCCAATGATACACAAATCTCAATTTCTGACAGTCCTGAAATTTGCGATGGTGTGGTGGATTTTTTTTATAAATGTTTCTCCTGGGAGAGGATGTCTCGTATTGGAATGGATATTGATCGGAAAAGTGCGCCGATGCATCACAGTTGCAAGTTTAGCATCCAATAATGTCTTTTGTGGATTCATATCGTATTTTGTACCTTTTGCTATTTCTGTGAGTATTACGTGAGGTCCGATTTAAAAGTTTTGATACTTAAATAAATATTGTATAATAAAATGAAAAATGCTATACCGACCAGATATTAATAAACAACTTGAAAGTACTGCTAATGATTAGCTTTTCTGCATACACCCCCATTTTTTCTATATGAAACCATTTATAAAGAACGATATAGCTATATATGTACATACATATATACATAAAAAGTCATCTAATTAGTCAATTATACAGTAAAAAATAAATTTAAAGATTTAATTAAAAAAATTATAAGATTATATTCATTCTATGCTGAAAATATATTCACCTTCAAGATTAAATCTTTAATTTAATTTTTTACTTTTTGACTTTTATGAAAATAAATTCGGCACTTAAAAAATCGATATTGACATTTATTGTAATTGCAATAAAATTTTATTACCACCGTTTTTTGGATTATTGTAAGTAGATTGCAAAGTAAAATTAATTTTACTGCAATAAAATATTAATAATATGTTATGTACGTAAAAGTTAATTATCTTTTTTTTAATATTACAAACTAGTCTTTAATAAACGTTGTACCAAATGTCCATTAGAAGTTCTTAAAGAACTTTCAAACAACATAACATCAACAGAAATGTCTCATATTGAGATAAACTTGAAATAGATTGACGATTATTTATAAAACATTTTTTTATTTTATTTTATTACAAAGATACAAAAAAGAAAGTTATGAAAGTAAACTTCACACTAGGCAAGTATAAGATTACTTGTTTAGACTTTAAATATCTTTATAGCAAAGCTCTTAAATGTACCAATGATTTTAATTCATACTACGATTCAAGAGCCATATTATATTTAACGACTTTGTAAAGCTTATTTACTATTTAATATTTCACAAGCATGTTATTTTAGGATGTATGACAAAATAATTTATATTGTAATCATAATTGCAAGTATTATTTAAATAGCTCAAACTTTTTAGTCGCACGCTCGTTGTCCTCCGACCGGATAAATAATTTCCCCTAACGGAACTCCACCGCAGTCGCCAAGTGGATATTTTTCATCCCGATGGAAAGGGTCAAAAAGCTTTCGGTAACGGCCGATTCGGGACTATTTATTTTTTATCTCGACCGAAAGGCGCGCTCTCTTCCGCCGCCTTTACTCTTTATTTATTTCCCATTATCAAACGCTTTTTTCTTAATGCATCTTTGATAAGTGCATTCCCAAAATAGACTTCTTATTCTTCCCCTTAACACTTAGAGAACGGGATCGCTTCCACGGAATGCGCTTAACGACGCATCTCTGTCTGTCTGGGGAAGTCTTTTTTACCGCCCTAATGGCCATGCATTAAAACCACTAAAATTCTAGTAATCTCGCTTTAATTACTCGGTGTAATAAAGAAAGACGGAAATATGATAAAATTGAAGTGCTCCATTTGTCAGCGATCGTGAGCTTTCGAAGCTCTATACGAATCTAAATAGCGGATCGTTACGGCTCGTGTAATGTGTGTATCTGGCATGAAACATACATTAAAAGTTTATATGTATAATAAATTATACTTAATTTAATGCTTGGGACAGCATATATTATAAACTTAATCCTATATATATTTCATAATAAAACTACCATCTCCTAAAGTTACGTAAATGGCAAAAAAACCTCATAGTTAATACCATATGTTGTACAACTATTACACTATAAAACAATATTTTTGTTAATAGAGCAATATACTGGTTATAAACCTACCTTTTTTGTACTTATAATATGTAATATTTCGTACTAAAATTTATGTTTTTGCAGTTTTGCTTTGAAAAAATTCAGATTATTTTTTTTCGAGCTATTTAATTGAACCACCCTTCCATTCAACAATTAGACCACCTAATGTAGAAATTAAATCAGCAGGTCCAAAAAATGTTAAGAAACATTTAGGCAAATTTACAAACATGAGAATATGAATATTATTATATTAAACCATAAAAATCGGTAGTAAAGCCTTTGTTTTTGATTTGCCTATGCAAAGTTTTGCTCAAATGTAAATGTCAAAAAACTAAAATATTTATATTTATTGTGAAACTATTCTATATGCTTAATTTACACTATAATACAAAATATTTAAATATAGAACAATATGCTATTTATAAATAAATCTGTTTTTTACTTAAAATATAGTAATATGTCTTACATATTTTCGATTCGGCTCTTAAAAATTTGCGGAAAAATTATTAATTTTGTTGTATTGTTTTGACAAAATATGTACTCAATAAATATTTAAATGGCATTTGTACATTTATACAAACGTTATTTGTATTTTTGATATTTGTTTAACCTTATAATTATCGATAGTTCAATTATTAAAAATATCTAAAGAGTTTATTGCAACTGAAATAATTTAGAGCTCTAAGCAAAATATGCTATTTTTTATCGTTCAATATATTCATTCATAAAAAATAATTAAAAATGTTTATTATAGTATTTTTTCGAAGGAAAAGTGCCAAAATATTGTCCTAATCTTCGTGTCAGGGTTGTTCATGTTTTGTTTTTAAAGAGAAAGTTCCCTGTCATTTATTTTTTGCTTAACAACCGTCACATGCAATTTATATATACGATACAATTAGTTACACGTGACGATTTCTATGGCTCTATCTCTATCTTTAAAGCAAGATTACCTCTGTACTCCAGACGCTGAGCTATACTAAGAGATGCGAAGAGAGAAGCGGCGGATTCCGCGATTGACAACAACCAAGAGAAGATTGGCAGAACTTCAGACCATCGAAAATCGCAAAATCCGCCGCTTCTCTCTTCGCATCCTCTGATATTGACGAATATGTATGTATGAGTATGTTAATATATATGTCTCTGACTATTGACCTGAAAAATATGTGTTCGAATCATATATGGACATTAATAATATTTTTTATTTCTATCTTGTCTGGAAGATTAAAATTAGTGATTGTCATAAAATTATATTTCTAATGGATAATCACATATTAGGTTCACCTTGATTATCCCAATCTCACTGATGAATATCGTGATGAAAAATTAAAATCTAACTAGGTCTTACATATTAGGTAATGAAAATTATGTAATAACGAACTTTTTCAGCTCATAGAAAATATTTTGTATATCAAAAACAACAAAAATCTAGTACTAAATCAATTTATATGAACTTAGTGAGTCCAAGTCCAAGTGTGATTGTCAACATAAATGTCTGAGGAAATGATTTTCCACCCCTTTTGGCGGGACGGCCAAAAGGGGTGGAAATTTTACGTACATTTTTAATCAATATATGTATGAGTTACATTTGTCATGATTTGAAATTCGCATGCGCTTAAATTATTCTCTGTAATAGATCATATTGTTCAATTTTAACCACCAATTTTAATATAGCTTTTTTGTTGTACCTATATATAATATAAGCGCACATATTTTAATCTTAGTCTAAAATTAATTAAGCCCCAAGAACGTCAAAATCCATTTCACTCGCGCGTCACAAAACGTGACGCCTGTCATCAATGATTTCCGTGAAGTCAGTCGAAGAGCTCTATATCTGTGTCCGGAAAACAAAATCCATTCATCAACCAAAGGCAATTATGTGGACAACTCAGACGTCACCAGATGCCCAAACTCGGACCCTACTCATGCGAGGTCCGAAATGAAATGAAAATCTCATTCTGCTGACAATCAGTCTGTCCGCACAGCGATCCTTCCCGCGATATAATATACATTTTTTATTTAGTTATTCTCAAAGAAAATTAATATCCATTTATTTTATACACACTGGTGTCATTTTTCAAGCCCTTGTGTATTCAATATTAAAACATGGAGGTCCGCGATAGAAAAAAAACGTGACCATTATGTGATTAAGTGGTGATAATTATTAGAAACGAATGATGCGTGCAGTGTGTAATACATGGGGTGATTGTAAATTGCGCGACATTATAAAGCCCGCACCAAATGATGCATTGTGCATGATTGACACGTCACGTGATCGACACGTGCTCATTAATGCTGATCAAAGTGTTGTAAAAATGTATGGTAAGATGTGTGGATTATCTGATTGTTTTAGATGTATGAAAAATTAATTGACACTATGAGTCATCCTATTTCATGTAACCTTAATAACATATCTTAGATTATAAGAAAGTATTGTAAAATTCACTACAACAAAAAGCTAACCTAGCGCCAAATAAAATCGACTATTACAAAAACTAAAGCTTACACAAAACTATTGATTACATCAATACCATTAACATTATTATTATTTACAAGATGTTTGGTACAATGATAAGATATTCTTTTCATGTGTTTTCACTGTAATGGTAAGATTATTAGCATTTTTATGGTTCATTTTTTCAAACTATAATAAAGACTTAATTTTGAACATATTTGTTTTGAGCTCTAAATTATAATTTAAATTTGTAAAAATCTGTAAAAAAAATATATTTTAATAACAAAATAACAAAATATACAATTCATTCAATGATGGAGAATATTAAAAGTAAGAACACTTGCGTGCTATTTATGTGATATTTTCTGGTTATAACGAGGGCTTTTGTGCTACCATCTTTTATGCTATTGGCTTGTTTCCTTGTTGTTGAAAACAGTTTTTTAAGTCGAGTTTTAAGAACTTTTTCTTAATAATATCTCACTCAAGCACAAGCAAAAATAAATTTTAAAAATTAGATGTGAAGTGAACACAAATAAATGTTAATAATGTGTATTTTGTTGATTTAACAAATATACAAATCACATAATTTACTTCATATAATCGATATAACATTAATGTGATATATATTAATTAAGATACCTTACTTTTTTATAATGAAAGTGCTAGCAAAAAAAAAATATCAAGATTAAAAACTTTGGGTTGCTATTAAGAGCAACCCAAAGTTTTTGATCTTGATATTATTTTTAAATAGAACTTAAGTAAAAAATATAGTAAAATCCCAGATACATTATAGAAAATTAGAGAAGAGCTTTGAAATCCTTGCTAGAAATCATTGGATATTATGCAACCAAAGTTTGAAAAAACGTCTAATGTCTTAGACAAATACTACATATAAAGGGTGTCCCAAAATATTTTTTTAATATTTATTGATAATTTTCAAATAGTAGCAATAAATTTCAAACATGATTACAATAAACAGTTTATTTTTTAAATATACTTTTTATAGGAAAGTTTTATATTATTTTCTTATAAGAAAATTGTAATTAAATGGTCGTAGTGAGTTCTGAATATGAAAGTAATAATCATATCTCATGAAGCAAAACTGTATACAACTAATGTACAGTATTATAAATTTTGCTATTTAATAAAAAAAACAGGTAGTAAAAGAAAACTAATATAATATAAATCACAGCATTACTTAACACAAGTCCCATAAATACAACTTCATGGCAAAAAATGTTACGATTAGGGATTCCAATCCCGGGCCAAAATTTTGATCCCGGGATTTCGGTATTGCAATTAGTCGATCCTGGGATCCCGGGACCAGTCCCGGGATAATTTTCATGTTATTTTATCGATAAAAACAATTTAAAATGAATAATACAATATATTTTTACATCTGTTTTTTATAACGTACAATGTATAAAGTACGTATAATTTTAGTCTCGGACTTAAAATAGAAAATAATATAATAAAAAAAAAAAAGGGAAGGTCTTATATATTTATTTGAGAAGAAAAAAATGAACTTTTGACAATGTATGTACATACCTATGTACATTCATAGACACAATTAATTGAAAACATTATTTTGAATAAAACTTACGAAGTAACATCAAAGCATCAAGTGTTTTATCATTTAGCCTTGATCTGATTTTGGTTCCTAAGCAGCCTGCTGCTGAAAAAGCACGTTCAGACTCACAGCCTCAAAGATTCACAGATGACACGTGCAACTCGCGCAAGTTTGTACACGAAATATAACGATGTTGTCAATAATAATTCGATTGTGCTTGATAAATCAACCAATCCGAAAAATTCGGGATTATGTTTTATAATCCCGGGACTCATCGGGTATTGAAAATCGTTCGGGATCCCGGGATCCCGGGATTCGGGATCCCGGGATTGGAATCCCTAGTTACGATGTATTATCATTATGATCTCAAAGAAATTATCCATGTAACTCATTTTAAGTATGTGTAAGAAAAACTACACATACAAGAAAATTGTTTTATTTTAATTTATTTATTTATTTTGTAAAATATATACCAAGCATATTTTTAGCGATTTTTCTAATATTTGAAAAATATATACAGCGTACTTATTATATGTATAACTTATAATATGTATGTTAGTACATGTGATATGTTGCTAGCTACATATATCGTTATAAATATTATAAAATGTAAAAAATTATCAAGTAATTCTATTTTTGTGGTAAAAAAGTACCAATTTATTAATTTAAATGTTATTATATAATAAATTAAATAAAATACCCTCTCCATTTGTCCATATATTTTACTAATCCTCGCTACAATCATTGTTTGTAAAAATAAAAATATATACATATATTTATTTAGTATAGAATACAAGTACCGACAATCAAGTACGCAATATCACTTTGAGGGTAGAAAAACAAAGTCCTCCCTGTTAATCTTTCGTCTATTCAGAGAGAGAGAGAGAGGGCTTTTCTCTGCGGGGATGTCTTATCTTATCTGGGGGCGACTGTTTTAAACAGCTGCATTTTAATTCATCGTCGGACGACAGCTGTCCCGGCTCTTTGTCCAAACAATTCATGCTTGTAGCATTTGACGACTAAAAAGCACAAAAAAGCCACAAACAGAGTCACGACTTTGACATAAAAAAGGCTAAAAACTGATGCGTGCATAGAAACAAGACGTGTCGCGTTCAGAAAATGTAAAAATTTCCATACATGTCGCATGCCAAGGATACAAATTGTACTGAGCAAGCTATAATGTGTCCTTTGTATTGGATGATGATCATTTGGTTACAAATGGGTGCTATCTAAATGAAATTGACAGGTTTGACAGTACGATGGTGGTACTTAATTCTGAAATGCAAATATCCGATTGCATTAATAATAAACGATTCATGTCAAATTTCACTTTAGGGGGTTCAAAGCATTATTTGTTGCTTAAATTGTATGAATACATACAAAATATTAAAATTAGAGCAATATGAATTTTTTAAATCTGCTGAACAGCGTTATTATAATTAACATATCTAAAGGAAATATTTTCATAATGATTTAAAGAAATGTATTTTCACCTTATTGTATTCACAATTGCATACTTCGATACACGCATACAAAGATATTCTCATAATTAAAAAAGTAAAAGCTTATTAGGGCTAATTAGTTGTCGCCCTGTTCGTGACAGTAACCTCCACAAAACTCTTTCCCTTTTGTTTAACCTGTACAAGCAGACGCGTATTTATTTTTTACCGTTTGATAAGAAGACGAAGAAGTACAAGAAGACAAAAACTCAAAAACGTCAGCTGCCCAAGTCGCCCGTTTAATTAATTTAGAAATTCGTGAAAGTTTCAGTTTTTCTCGTCACGGGCCCGAAACGTCCGTTCTGGGAGTTTTCGCGAATTTTCCGCGTTTGTACATTGACAATGGAAAATTGGGGCGCAAGGTGTTTCGACAAATCGGAAACGAAACAGGGCGTTTCTTGATGTTTAATTTTAATTTCAAATTGGCCAAATTTAATTGTCAAGTTAATTCGGAGTCGAAAGTCTGCAAAGGAAACGGACTAATTCTGTGTAACAAAGGATTAAGCTGCGCGGCGTTGATGAGAATGTATAAGTATGCAATTTTCATATTATACTAGTATATGTATGTACATGTTACAATTTAATATTATATTAAAAAGTGTTAATAAAGTGTATAACACTGTTCTACGTGATTTGTAAATATAGTTCAATATACATTGATTTTAATTAAAAAATTCCCTAAATGTATACATACATATATATACATATATAAAAAATAAAACAATTAAAAATCAAACATGGAGGTAATTTTTTACATATAATATAAAACTCAAAATTCACTGATAAATATTTTCAATTTTTTAAGAAAGCAAATATGTATAAATAAAATGCTTTCACTAAAATAATTAATAGAAAAATACCAAAGAATTTATTTAGCAATAAAATTAATGCTAAATAAATTGCCTACATTATTTTGCAAAAAAATGACATATTGGATTTTGTCAGCAAACATATACAGGATGCTTAAGAATTCTACATTGTCACCAAAATTCGACTCTTAGTCGGTAAAACGGATCGTATACTGACGACTGACCTTAACTATATTGCAAGTCTTATAAACGTTTGTATAGTGGGCAGATCGACTCATAATACTAAACTTGTTTCGAAGCAAAAAACTATTTTTATGAGATAAATTATTTTTTTAGCTAATATCTTAAGGGTTATTGAGAGCTCTATTTTGTCTAAATTTTTAAAACAAACGAAATAACAGCGTTAACTACATGGGAAGTCGCATAAAAGCTCATATGGAGGTTCGATCAATTTAAAATAAAACTTGTTTTAACCCTTTGGACGCGGAAATCGACTAAAGTCATCCAATTGATCAAAAGCAAAAATCAGTAAGACAAATTGTTCTTAAGAAAAAACTTTTTTGTGAATAAACATAAAATATCATTTTAAATAAATTAAAATTAAAAAATTAGAACATATAGACACAGAATCAAGGTAAAATTTGCATTAAAAAAAATTGTATTTATTTTTGATTAACGCGTTTAAAGGGATGAAACAAAAAACTATTTTTTCACATTTTATTTCGATGCAGATTTAGCTTTTAAACACTTTTTGTGGGAACATTTTTTAGTAGGATTTTATCCCACGAAGTTATGATATTTTAAGTTTTTAATTTGCTGCGATTTTGAAAAAAAAATATATTTATTTTTGCTTGAGTTAATCAAACCTGTCCTTTATCATTATGATATTACAATAGCAATTTAAATGATTAATCGGTACTACTATATAGATTTGCCAAATCGTATACCTACGTGTTTACATCGACATAACGTACAAACCAAATGAGCTGTTAAACTCGATCCGGGCATTATTGAGCCGCAAAGACTAGCATCTTGGGGCCTTCGGCATAAAGCCAATTTATTAACAATTTAAACGCAGCCACCGAGCTTAATCAGATTTCGCAACATCCGAGGGGTCCAAAACTCACGGACCGCGTTTCTCGGCTGAGTGTTTGGCTTAATAATTTTCACCCCCGAAAAGCGGGGGATGGATCACCAAGATTGGGTCCCAAAAGCTATTATTGTACTTACGCATCATTTCGGCCCGATCCCCATCGCCGCGTATATCTGGGTTTAATATAGACAACTTTGAGTCCTAGATGATAGCCGTAAAAGGACGACGATAGCATCGAATGGATATTGGCGGATATGGAATAGCGACACAATTTGCGGTTACGAAATTTCCTTGGCGTGTTTATATCGATAATGGCAAAAGATCTACTGAATTGAGAGAACCCCGAAATTTTTCTCCAGCTCGGCGAAATATTAGAGATGCTACAGATGCACAATAATACAGCACTACCATAGTAAAAATAATAATCTAAAAAATATGTATAATTTATCATACATTTTTTTAAAAGATATATATTTATTTTTATTAAAACAAAGATGTAAAGCTAGGGCAATAAAAATCAGAGTGCTTTGAAAAAACAACTTGCCAATTGTTAAGAGAAGCTCCGTTTTTAGCCATGGTAATTGATGCCCTTTGCGAAAAGGTTTTTCGAGCGTCGTTTTGTAAAAGGCGTCAGCGTCGGTCGGCGAGACGTTTTAATTAAAATAATAGCATTATTCTTCTAAGGATCATTAGTGGCCTTAAGTGACGTCTAGCTATTTGTAATCATTACATGCGGATCTTTTGGCAATTAACCGTAATCAAATACAGACTTAATTTCGCAACCTAGAACATGAAATATATACATACATATGTATACGTGTGCGAATACTTATGAATTTAGTAGGGATGACACATAATATGAACAATATGTACATTAGAATGGTTTTTATTTTCAGTAAATAGCACTTCTAGAACGTCTTATGACATAACTGACTGACTAAATTAACGTGGCAACAGAAAAACTTCAATAACTCAATCATTAAAATTAATTGTTAACGTTGCTATTCAACAAGAATTTAAAACAAGGATGACCTTATTAACAAAATCATTTCCAAATTATTTGCCTCCTCTCCCAAGAAGGGAATACTTTTTTGGCCATACTTATGGATTATTAACGTCTCGGAACGGATGTACTAAGATGTACTAATTAGGCGGTTCATAAAATTGTTTTAATAATTACACGAGATATCTCTTTAATTGTGTGAAATACTGTTTGTGATCTTACTCTCAAGATGTTTTTTCAATTATACGAAACGGTCGTTAGAATGACCTCTGAATTATAATAAATTATGCAGGTAGTTGAAACTACCACAACTTTACCAATTTTAATATTAAATAAATAACAATATGTTTCATCGCATATAAGGGCAACCGATTTGGATATTATTTTAAAAGGACTACATATCTCATTAACATATAAAAAATATATGCCTCTAAAATGTTGGAATTTGTCTTGCGATACGCGCATTAATTAAAGAGGTCATAGTCATTTTTCTATCGTCTGGTTGCCTAACAATGCAACCGACTTATCTTTAATAATAAAATAGCCCTAAAAAGTATATTAGATATTTGTACTTATAGGAAGATAAATATTTTTCATTTTTATAACCCACAAAATTCTTATAGTTCATTATCACGACAGATCACAGCAGACAATAATTCAGCTCGACTCTCCATTTTGCCATTTTGACTACACTACCTAATAGCGGCATCTACATTTTATATAATACATATATATGGTTAAAAATAAATGCTTGTAATTTAATATATTATTAGCTTTTCCTGCGTCTATATTATTTTAATTGCAAAATCACAACCCTTCGGTTTTAAAACGCGAAAAACCTAATATTTAACTTAAATATGGTACGTGCCTGATAGACAACCTTGTATATATTGCAGGTATATCCGATCATAATCTAATTACGTAACTTTCCGTATCGTATGTACTGTAACGAAATTCCGAACAATTCCTCTTATCAACCGAAATCCGATTAGAGTTTCAGGTGAGGCGCTTCCAACATGTCTCGTCATCATACTTCTCGGCTGCTGAAATTTCATCTTAATTTGCAATCTTGCGCATGAACGGACCGTGGATGATACGAGTTTCAATTTTTGCCAATGGAGTTATTTGCGACAAGTGCCAGTACAAATAAGCAACTAGTTACGACCGACAATGCAGCGACTAACAACAGTGTAACGACTGTTAGAAACTCGGAGCGCTTTGAGGCAGGTGTAAGCAACTATCTACAATATATAATATTACGTATAAACTTCTTGGGGTAGATCGTACTAATATATATAAGAATATATATAAGATCAATACAAGAAGAGGAAAATTCTTTTATAATACTATGAAATAAATATGCTATGAAATAAATGTTGCTAATTGCTATAAAAATGTTATTAAAACAACATTGATGAATAGATTAATATTTATAAATATTGAACGTGAAAATAAAATGATAAATAAGATACTATTCCAATAACATTAACCTTGATTGAAAGTTGAAATTAATAAATAGCGCAGTTCACCAAGAAATGGCACCCAGAATGACATGTGCAAATGTCACGTTGCTACTATTTTAAGAGGAGATTATGTAAAAGTCTGACAGGCACATGTTTTTATGTTTTATAGTAAATATACTTTTTCTAAATAACCGTTTTTTTATATATGTATTTTTAAATAAAATAAAATGTATTTCCTTAAGATCAGTAAAATTAACAGTGTCAAACTACATTATGTATACAGTACATGAGCATATGTTCCATATTAAGTATATTGTATAGAAATGCGTTTTAATAATCAGCATTTAAATAATACGCGATAAAAGAACCCACAGAAAATTTCCACAAACTTGAGACTTTAGAAAACCCCTAACAATGAAGAACCCCTAACACCTTCGTTTTAACTAATAAATAATAAACATTGTGATAAAAAATTAAATAACTTTAAACAAATACACTCTAGACAAACACTTTTCTTATTCTTGATGCGCATCAAATGATCATAAATATTATAATGATACAACTTAGCCAGCTCTCTTTCAGTAGTTGCACAAAATAGCACGATAGTAATTTAGTCGGACTTTGCTTCAGTATACTGCTTGAACTGAAGCAAGGCCTGACTTCCTACCTGGGCTGTGCCGAGTGACACTAATTAATTTATACAGGTGATAAATAAATGGGAGATGTAGCGGTTATCGCGCTCCGCGTAGTTGAAAATCATTTATCGAATTTATAAGAACTGGTTTAACACATCTGTTGAATACATGCATACATATATTTGTACAGATAACGAAACGACACAGCGCTTCCACTGAGAAGCGTGCCACTAGGGGATTGAACTAATTTGTACTCTCTTCAGTGCCTTTCGTTTCTTTCTCTTTAATAACAACTCCTTTAAATCCTCCCAAAGAAGACATTCCACACAAATCCACGCAAAAAGTGTAATAAATAATAATCGAATATCTCATAGAGATATTCTCGAAAAGCCTATATTTTTATTAGACTGAAATAAAATCATTGATTAGTTATTTATCGTATTTTAATGTGCCCTCTGAAAGGGTATAAAAACCCTACTACGGAGTCAATATGGCTTGAGATGAACGACCCTTTTTAAAGATATTTCTCCGATACTTTAGCCGAAACAGCTCTTGTCGAAGTTATCTCACGGAGCAGCCGTTTTGTTTTTGAACTTTATGAATTATGGATCGCCTATCTGAGCGAAAGGCGGCTGCTGTGTGAAACTCGTCCGAGTGCCAGATGCGAAATATTTCAAGATTTACCTACAGACCCGCCAGCTAACACGATAGTGTTCCATTCGTACCTTATCTCGATTCCTACAAGTACTATTATTCATTGTTTTTCATATTCAAAACGTTAGGAATACATTGAGTAAAAATAATACATAAATGATATGATGAAAGAGAGCTAGATGGATCCTTCGAATTTCCAATAAAAATTTTCACTAGGAGTTCACAATTTTTTATTAAGAATAAAAATTTTATTTAAACGGAAAATCTACAATGAATAAATAAAGACACGTTACTGCTCAACATATTTTAATATTGATTGATAATATATAATATAACCTATTCAAAAGAAAATTGATACTTTACGTCTAAATATCCAAGTGAGCAAATTTTGAACGGAATATCTGCGGAGATAGATATCTCCCATATTTTGACTAGAACTGAGTGTTTTTATTGCACAAACGTAGTATATTCTTATTTATATTTAACTTTCCACGAAACTCTAGAATTATACAAATTAGAATTTCTAGAACGTATTTTTTTAGAATCTCAACTTTAAAAAAACGTTTGGTATATTTCGTTTTTATTTGTGAGCGCAAGTTTTTAAGTTGTTTTTTTAATATTTTTTTGTATTTTATATTAACACAAATAACAGTTTACTTAAAATTTATAAACATTTCTATCTAAGGCTGTTCCACCCAATTTTTTATATTATCCTATTTTATTAAATAAAAGTAAGATTTACCAAAAACATAAATATTTTTGTTACAGTTTTTTTTAACTACTCCCCTTATTCATATCGCTGGTATTTGCTTAATTTAAAAATACAAATACACACACCTTCATTTGAATATCACTTAGAGATTAATAAACATTTAAATAGTAAACTAGTATACAAAGCGAAAATGTATATGTTTTTCCATTGAAAACCATAACAATTTTACGATTTTTCACAAGAAATTAAATTCGGCCTAAATAATCACCTACCCTTTGAAGCATTTTAATTTAAAATCACAGATTTTTTAAATAATAATGCAGAAAATTTTTTTTAATTATTTTTTGAAACCGTTTGCCACTTCATTAGGCCCTCCAAAGAAGATAACGCCGTTTATCGGAATCAAATTTAAAACTGCTTTCTAAGAAATATGAAAAATTATTTGAAAAAAAAATCTGAAAAGGTTCTGAGAAACCCCGCTATTTTCAAGGCATCAGCCGCCAGTAAAAACCAATGGTATTTATTTACGCCTCAGGACATTAGATGTCGCCATCGACCAAACAGGGCAACGCAAATTTTTTTACGTGGATGTAAGATCCTAGGGTGTTTGGTTTGACGGACTTAATAGTAAGCTATTCACATCTGCGGATATTCACGGTCACCCTTGTTTTTCCTCAGCTTCAACCCGCGGGTAGCCCAACGACAAGCATTTTAGGCATCCTCCCCGTCGGTGTCGTTAAAGAATGCAGCTTTTCGAGCTGCATCCATGAAGTGAGGCTCTCTTTAAAAGGTCAACTAGTCAGTGTCACTTCGTCTTTCTGAGGACAACGACAGCGGAGCACGCCTTGTTGACCAGGTCTGTGCCCCCGGAAAATATGCCACGTAAACCGTGACTACAATTTTATGTAGCCTTACAATTTATTAGTGCTTTTTCTATGTATTTGTGTTACATAATGCTTGAATTGCGTTTCCTTTGGCGATCAAATATTTTTTAATAAATTAAATCCTAGAACTTTAACATATTTTTTCAAAATCTAATATCGATCATAACCACTAAACAGTGCAACGAGTGCATACTCGTAACTGTTGAGTACTTTTCTGGAAACTAACACCGCAACAACTTTATTCAGAAATTAATTATGCATTCACAACGCCGATTAGAGTAACGAGATGGAAAATACAGACGTTAATTTCGTTTTGCAAAAAACTGCACTCACGCGAAGCGCTATAATTGAAATAGTTGAAAATATTTTCAGTCTAAAAGTGTAAGAATTTCAATATACAAGTATGCTTAGAAATAAATCTAGCGAGAGAAGGTAAAAGGGTGAAAGGAAAGGGCGAAAAAACAACGCATCTACTGGGGGAATAATTAATGAAGTTTTTCGAAGAAGGGGAATGCAATGGAATTTTTATAGATTTTTTAACATAAATTCATATTAAATCGTCGATGAGATGATTATTAATAGCCTTTACAATATAATATAGACGTGCACATAAATTTTTGATAGAAAAAACTTATGGTCATTGGATTTGTGTTACGCCGAGTACGTGATCGGAATGTTCGACTGATCATCGTCGTGTTATTAAAAAACATTGAACTAATTCCGGACCAGAATTTTCTTTTATTGTATAATCAAAAACCGATTTCGGTTATATCGTTCTGTGGTCGAACGTGCGTCTCTTAATATGAAAAATATTACGACCAAAGCGATATATAAGTGAAATCTGATGCAGACAATGGTTGAACTATTGTATTACTAGATTGTTTGTATTATACAAAACCGATAAAATTGATTAAATAAATTAACTGTAAATACATTTGTATAAAAGGATTATGTAGCTTATTTTTTTATTTGAATTACATGTTAAATTTTAGCTGAATAAGTTTTTTGTAAGGTTTCGTGATTTATTTTTGATTTGATGAAATACACAAAAATTACATTATATATAGAATTCATTCAAAGCTAAATTTTAAATCTTGATTATTTATTTAGTCATTGTTATTGAATTAGTAATAAAATTATCTCCCAATAATAAATTATAGCAAAAATTATATTTTATACTAAAGGCTAAAAAACCATATTTTATTATATTATACAATAATTAATACATCATAAGTTTATCATAAGCAATAATCAATAATTAAAAAATATAGAATATTTAATCAAAGTAAAAATTGATCCTGTCATTAAAATTAGCTTGTACTTCAATACATCTATGTAATTTTTAAATAAAAGTATCTTTACGTACAGTTCCTGATCTTTCCGATTAAGAATTTACCAAAAACGTAAAATGTGGTTATAAGATAATTTAAAATAACATTAAGAAAAAGAGGATCGATAATAAAGTTAGTTAGTAGCATGTCATAAAAAAATGATTATAACATGCTACATATGCTTTGCTACCTTTGTAGATAATCTTACATATTTCTACGTTAGAAAAGCGTCATATAAACATAGGCACTGTATAGATCAATTATCATTTAAACAAAATACAATTTGTTATTACCCCTACAAATAGAAATCATTACAGATTTAATAAATAACTTTTATGAAACCATTTTAAAAGCATAATCATAAATGTAAATCATTGTGATCAAAATGTATATAATCGTTAGTCCCCACTGAACAATATAATGGCACTTATTCAAAAAAAATATGACACTGTCATGCTTAGGACAAAAACATAACTATTCAGTCACCAAGTAATAATCTCATATACGGATTGTTACCCTGTATAGATACACTTGTACAGAACACAGGGACGTTTATTAAGATGCAAAGATTGGCCCTACAGCCTAATTAGCCGAAATAAACCCGTTCACCATTTATCCAAGCTGCTCATTGAAACATATGAAAGGGTTTGCGGGAACTGGAAAGCGCTGAGAAATCTACCACTTCACAACTACTACATTATTTCTGATTTTAATGCCAAATTGTTGGCACTTTGCAGTCAAAATAGACCCAAAAAAATATTTAAAAAGTTTATTTTATTAGCATAAATAAAGAAAAAAAATGTGGATACTGAATCACTTTTTTACTACTAGTGTATTCATATTTTTTTCCTTTATGATCAAAGCACACGTCTTCATTTACAAACATAATGGCTTGATAATACACTTTTTATGATGTGTTCATTCTTATTGTAGCTCATTCAATCTAACTCGGCGCATAAATAAATAAACAGATAAAAAATACATACGCAACAAAAGATAAGAAAAGGAGGCGAGTCGCTTGTCGACATTCCTTCCCATTCCGTTCCATTAGGTCCAGATGGATTCTTTGGCAATCCGTTTTGCTTCATTTCAATTTCAACGGGGATCGAAATCACTTCTTCTCCACTTCCATATTCAGAGAGGTGCGCCGTGTTTATCCGCCTTCGACTTATTCAATATTAATGCCGGGCATCTCTCTCTCTTAAACACTTTTTGCTTATATCCTTTGCTCGAGCGTATCGCAGAATAGCTAATGCACTTTTTAGCAGCGCGGACCCTTTCGCTGCCGAAAGGGCCCCATTTCGATCTCGTTCAATTATTCAAAAACTCTTTTTCAATCTTCCCAATGTGATGTTAAATATCTCGAATACGGCGCGCGAAAGCATGGGAATGTTCAATGACGCCATTTTGATTAAATGTCCTGTTGGATAATTCCATTTTGGTATATTTAGTAACCAGATAGCAACCTCAAGTTTATCTCTGTTGCTTTTCCCTAATTTTTTTTAATTTACATAAGACTTTCGCAAACAATGTGTTTTATTTGAGAAATATATTAGACAACAGTTTAAGATATTTGATGATGTTTTTAGTAAAAACCATCGTTATAGTAAAATATATATAGATGTAGTCATAAAAGAGTTAGTAAAGTAGTAGTACTGAAAGTAATTACAGATAGTTCAAAATAAAAAAGATTTTTTACAGTGCGATACCAATTCCTGAAATACGCGTTTATTTTAAGTTCATATTATTAAAGTATAACACTTTCTGGTACAAATTCTGGCCTTAAGAAAATGTGTAAAAAAATAATATGTAGATATAGGCATGTGCATGAGTCACAAATCAAGTTAATTCATAGCAACTTAGAGGTGACAACTGGACTGGACCAAATCTAACGGCTGAAATGAGCCTGCACATCGGCGTCGATTTGGCGCAATCTCTACTGGATGCACAAACTATAGTGTAATTTCAAATTAAAACTGAAGAGATTTATTATATAAATAAACATCTAACTGAAAATCGTCAATAAAAATACTACTGCAGCGGCTCAATCTGCGTCTAATTGCCACCCGTCATCATCCGTCGCCAAATTGGTATTTAGGTCTCAAATACTGTTTCTTATCCAGAATTTTTTGAGAAAAATGCCAAATCAAATTTTTTCATTTTATTTCATTCATCTTATTTGGAAAATTTTATAGAGCCTTTTTTGTTAAAAATTAAATTCTTAAAGATTTTTTTTTAAATATCTTACAACCGCTGCATAAAATGGGTGGATTTGTGACAGATGTTTAAACATATGCATGCTTGAAGCTTTAAATAAAGGTCAGTAGTATTTGAATTGCAAAAAATGTTTAGTCTAATTGGCCTTAAATTTGCTTCGGTGATATAAAAACTACATTAATAATCAGAAAATATAAACCACTTTACATGGGAATCGGCAGATTGAAAAAATATATGGAGGCTTTCCACAGAATTACGCCATAAAATTTGGCTATCGGAGAATTTTATGTAATCTTTATATTGTTTGAAATAATAAATATGTAATGTACTAACTTCTGATATTGCTACTTTTTTCTCTACGATTCGGGTTAATACGGGAAATCGAAATTCCTTCGTAACTTGACACTCTGTAATCATCTTATTAAAGTTTGTTCTGCTCGGCGATAATCTAGTTATCCGTTTATCAACATATATTATAAAGATATCTACAATATTATACTGTATTATTATAATAACATAATACACATATACTTTTTTTTTAATTTCTCGTGAATTCCTGACAATGAGAATTGTTATATCCCGACAAATGAAAAACGCCAAGAAACCGAAATCCCTAATCGCAAGTATGGCAAACCCTTTAAAATTTCAGATATTAGATTCTCTAAAGCAAGTGCTTTTTTGTCATAGAACGAAACGGATTTCCCAAATTTTAAAAGAAAATTTAATGTTTTGTCTACAGAATTCTAATTGGATTTAAGATTAATGTGTAACGCTATTCAATAATTATCAGAATAGATACAAGGCAAATAATAAATAGAACTACTGCTACTAGCTTTTGAAGAAAGAAGACAGAACCTTAGGCTCTAATATAAATTCACTTTTGCTGCTGTACATGATCATCACTTCCGTACAGTTTCATTTCACGATTCAATAAAGAAACATTCCATTGACCCAAGTACATTTTATGCAAAATTAAAAAAGGCAATCAAAGAAAGATTGCTTGATAACAATGATAAGTTGGCGTATTGATTTTGCGTACTAGATCAAAAACATTCGCATGAAAATGTTAATACTCAACTGACATTTGACAAAAACTAGCTAGTCAAAGTGCAACTAAATGAAATAGAAATAATTTGTGGATACCGTGAATACATTCTTGAAAAGACAAATCCAGAAAAACTGTTGCATAAGACGACTTTCGGTCATTGATACAAACATTAAGAAGATTTGCCATGTGACAAAGATGTGAGTTCTGACACCTGTTTTCTTAAAAACAGGCACTGTTAAAAGCAAATTATACAAAGCTAATAGTATAATGCAACATAAATAATAATATTTATTTTTTTATATATTATATAACAAATTCTAAAATGAACATAAACAACCAGGATGACTTTGCGATTGTTGTTTTGTTGCTTGCCTCGCGTCCGCACATAATAAAAACGTTTTCGAGTGAAATCTCACAGGATATAAGGGAATAAATCAGATCTTGAAACTTTATCCGACGCACAAGATGGATGGTTATTTGATGATAATTTGTGGTAAGTTATTCGCATCGCATTCTCGGACATATGCCGGATACTAGAATAATACAAAGAGCGTCGCGACGCCATAGTAGAAACGCCACCGCACCATTCAATAACGAAATACTATTCATATAATATCAACACATTATAATAAATAAATTTAAAATCAACATTTTATAGCAATATCCTTATTTTTATCAATGCTGATTATAAGATTTCGTTAGTATTCTTTGAATTAAAGCATTTCAAACAATAAACAGGTGCAAAAAATAATTGGTTAAGAATTGAAGATCTTAAAACGGTCTAATTTAATTTATAAATAAAGAGTCGATTGAATAAAGTTTTCATTTGGTATATCGTATGGTTAAAAAGTTAGGCATTTACTGAAATATGGTAATTATATTATATTGTTTATTACTAATCTGAAATGTTGGATTATTTTTATTTTCACAAAAACTTGAAATGTATACGTATATATATTCATATTATTTAAAAGTAAAGCTTATTACTAGAGACACGTATTTGGTTAGGAAATTGTGGTAGATGGCAATATTATATTAGATTTGAATAGCTTCTAAAATCATAAAATATGCAAATAAATTTTCTTTACAATACAAATTTTACAGACCTCAGACATAGATAATACTATTTATTCTGAAGAGAATAAGTATATATAAATTACGATCTGAGACGAATATATTGCATTCTATACATTAATTTATAAAGAAAAAGAAACAGACTACAGTGCAAACAATTCATAAATTAAAGTACAAACAACATATTTTAATAAATAGTTTGCACTTGAATGTAAATACGTTTTTTTATAATACATGTGTATTTGACTTAATAATAATTTTAATAGTATTTAATTAAAAATTGTTAACATCAAGGTCTTGTTAAGCTTACATGAAAACCTTTGCAACCAATTAATAAATTTAGTCAATGACTTAAAAGTTTTTATGAATAATCCGCTCTTTTCACTACTGACCAAAATAACAGTTTTCTGTGTATTTTAAAGGATAGGTAATGTAGGTTTTTTAGAAAAGCGCTGAATACAATCGCCGCCTTTCTCGTTGTGCACAGGGTGGCCCACAGAGCTGTGTAAACAGAGATTTTGCTCGTGGCTAGAAGTGGGGTTTGGGTCATACTGTACCACAATGAGGCGCCCTCGTTGGAAAATCCAATTTCCTGCCAAACGCAACACACAGGACTTAAATATTTATTATTTACTTGTCTTGCAAGTTTGCCTTGGTGCAATGTGCTATATTGTATAGCACAGTGTGAATCATGTATATACATATAATATACATTTTTATTGCATAAAAATAAATAAATTATTTACATACAATGTTTATATTAGGGCGTTTTTTTAATTTAAGTTTTAACAGTCGATCGTGTTTTGGCCACTGCAAATTCCGATATTAAAAGTTCCTAAAACTACGGCCAAAAAAACATTTGTAAAGCAGTAGGTGAAGCAATAGATATCCGTAAATGATAAAAATAAACGGGAAATTACGATATAAAGAACATTTTAGGATTATCTAATACTTCCCATTTCATATTTTTATTCCTTAAAAAGCTGCATTTAAAAAGGCAGGTTATACATATATGAAGGTAATTATATAGTCCATGTAATTAATACAATGTGTTTATTCACAACGGGTACCATCTCGTAAAAACATATATTTCGGCTGAATATTCAAGTAAGTTTATCTTAAAATCATAAATGCGAAGTATGTTTTAATCGACTTACTTATTTAATTAGCACTTAAGAATATCCGCCACATCGCGAAGGAAAGCTTGTGTAATAAAATTGATATACATATACAAAATATATATATTACAGAGGTGAGCAAATTCCAAACGGCGGGAAATTAAAAAACTGCGGTCTGATATTAAATTAAAAGTAGCAGGAAGTAGCCCTCGATTTATCGCGGGGCAACTTCCGCCTTATCGGACATCTTGAATTATTGCCACTGGTATCCTCTGTGCCTACCTTTGCGACCCCTGGCTGTGTAAACTGTACCTACTATATTTCCCAGATATTTCCAATTTAGTAGAAAAAATATTGCGCGTGACGCATATTGCGACGATGCTGTATTTACTTTTGATATTGTATATGTAATATTTTATGTTGAAAATGGCATTTGACACAATTATGATAAAGGTACAAAGCGTATACAGGAGAGGGAAAAAAGCACATAGAAGAATCACAAAAAAATTATACCTCACATATCTATTCTATTTTTTTTTTTACTATTTTCCAATTTATTTAAATTATTGCAAGTGAAATTTCAACCATAATTTTATTTTGCTTAATTTGTGAAAAATACTATATGCACTGTCGTACGCAGGACCGGCCCTAGGTTATTTGGCGCCCCAGGCAAAAACTAAATTTGCGCCCCCCCCCTATTAATACTTGATGAGCGCAAAAATATAATTCAAATTATATAAATAATATATTATATTTGACAACATGCTCTTTTTTACGATTGTGGGTATTAAAGAATTTATAATTTATTTTTTGTTGTGATTTTTTACGTGTGAAATAATTTAAAGAGTACACAGTAGTGTATAAAAACTAATATCAGATTATATTTCTTAACAATATTGTTTGATAATTTTAAGTGAATATTGCGCCTTTATTTGGTATCACGGCGCCCCACAAGATCTAGCGCCCCAGGCGATCGCCTGTACTGCCTGCCCCTCGGGCCGGCCCTGGTCGTACGTAGCAACATAGTAAAAATATTACTTTCGATGCGAATCATCTAAGCTTGATATAAATTAAATTATTTTTAATCAATTTTAATTTCTTTTAAAGAGAATGTGTGACTGTTATAAAATATGAAACAACCAGTGTCATGCAAGGAAAATAAAAAAATACAGGATCATTTAAGAGGACTAAAATAAAATAGTTCCTGTTGATTATAATAACCAAAATGAAGTATTAATATTGATTCAAAACCAAATTGGTTCCTGAAGTGACAGATTATTAAACAAATAAAGGGTTGATAAACCACAGAAAGCAGTATAGTTAATAAAAAATGGTACTTTTTATTTGAATGAAAGCATATTGAAAACGAATTTCAATTTTTTAACTGCTCAATGTTTAATTCAACTATGAATCAAGGTGTCTCAAAACTCTTGCTAAAAAAGATGATGGCTTGATAAATGTCTGGTAAAATATTATGACATTGGATGTTATACATGAAATAGCACAATCTTGATCAAAAATAAAGCTACAAACACGTTCGATCGTGGAGAAAGATTATTCTTGTAAATATAAATGTATTGGATTCTTAAGAGACTGAGGCAAATGATATTTTTGAAATATACAGATTAATGGAGAATTTAAATTGCTTTGAAAATGTCGCTTGAGAAGACATCGAGAACGGTTTGATCGCTAATCAAATGATTCGGATTTTCAATGCTTGAATGATGCAGATATCGTTTATTTTGCCACTCAAACGTGAAGAAGATACTAAATATTATATTTGTCACAAGATATCAGTGACTTATATTTAAACTTTACTGGACTACATCAAGCAAAAGAGATCCCAATATAGCAATATAATAACTAATATAAAAATTGATGGTATTTTTTAATTATTTGTGCCCTTCTTCCCCACCATTATCCCGGATAATTGATAGTGTACGGTACTTTAAAAATTCATAGATTACGCAACCGATTTCAACGAAACTTTTTAGTAAAATTAAAAAAATCGTTTTTATTGTAGATTTTAATATTTAGAAATAGTTTAAATATTTTTATTTTATTTTTACATTAAAAAACTTGAATTTGATTTTATCTTGATAATTAGTTGAAACTACGTCTCGTTTTTATTTAATTTAACATAGCTAATATGTTCTCAAAATTCATCTTATCTAGATCTACTAGTATTGAAATTATTGTATTATGAATATTACTATTTTTATTGAGTTTCTGTACGCTGGCTCATAAAGCATAATGAGGAAAATCTTGGAAGTTTGGATATATATTATATAATTAATAATTGCCATATAAGAAATTTTACACAATGTTTTCGTTAGAAATAGCTATGTAAATAAAACTCGTGATAAAAAAAATACAGTGAATCCTACCAGATAATATATTTAATAATTGATTTGTCACTCTATATAAATACAAATATATACTGAGGTATTTCCAAAGAATGAAGAATGATTGATTAATATATACCCATTCACTACTTTTAAAGCTGCTTGCATCGAACATATCAAAGGGTTTGCGAGAACTTTATAAGCTGTTCCCGTACATTGCCCGGGATTTTATTATGCATTGAGCATTTTACTTCCGACTACTAACTTGACATTCATCTGGACTCTTCCGCATTCGACACTTGAAACATATGTATATACTATTTGGTATACATAGTGAAATACTATCCCTCTCGATCGCTCGCGTGTTGAGTAATGAGAGATAAGAGCATGCTGACCGCTTGCTCTTATCTCTCACTCACTCTCGTCACTTAACACGCGAGCGATCGAGAGCAAAATTGTCTCACCACCCGCGCCTGATGCATTATTTATTTAATAAACATACATCAGACAGATCGTCTTAATAGCTAGCAAAGTATAATAACACAAATTTGATCCAAAATCCTAAAAGGAAAAAAAAAGGATTTTAACTTGATAATAAATCTAACTAAGTACTGTTGATAAATATGATACAAATTTTAAAATAAGGTTTTAATAACATAATTGTATAACACTAAGTATACTTTATATTATTTTTCTAGTAAAATACATATTTTATACAATGAATTAAAAAGCTAATAACTACTCTGATATTTTTACTTTGTTTATGTTAACCAAGCCACGAAAGACATTTTCCTCGTTAAATTTTCCACGAGGCACGCGCCTTGTACACAAGCAATTTGAAGATGCTGCGGATGATTTAATCCGAATGTAGGCCGTTCGGGTTTATCTCGCCGAGGTTATCTCTCACTCTCTCCCAGGGGTGGGTGGGCACGAAAAACGCTTCCAAGGGATGAAAAATCCTTGTTTGCATATTTCATTGGGCGCTGGCGCGTTCGTCAGGAAAGCACACAAATCGTCGGAAAATATGTAGCGGAAAATAATTTATTCACCACCCTCCACCCACCCTGGTAACAACAGTCGACTCGGGTGAAAAAATTATATATCTCGTTAACTCACTGATTGGGATTTGCGCCCCGAAAACCCGTGTACGTATCGAGTGTAAAACGTTTTATTTGCTCAATTTTTCTATACGGCGCGGCGCGAAAAGCGTATTTTGAATGAGTGGTGAAAAATAAATAAATAAAAATTCAACGAGGGGGTGATTTTAGGTGTTGTTGTTTTCGTTACTTGCTTCGGAATTGAACTGAAGGGTAACGCAATGCCATGACTGCTTTCTGAATAATTATATTAAAAAAGTATTGAACTAAACAGTATTTTGCTTATGTATTTTTTCATAAAATATACTATTTTTTATCCTTTTAGAATTAAGGGTGGAAAAAATAAACCAGATTTTTTACATGACAACCTTGATACGTTGTAAAAATTTAAGCATTATAGAATCTATCTAAGTTGTTAATATTTTCAATAAAAAATATAAGCAAACTTTAAAAATCTTACATCAAAATATGTTTTACTAGTTGTCTTTGAGTTTCCATTAGATTCATAAGAAATATCAATAAACCTATATTAATTTTCTCTAGTTTTCGCTACGTTTTCCTATTACCAATATTTTCGCGATTCTCAGCATTGTTTATTTTGAAAATAAAATAGCGTACTTTAAAATGTATATAGTGCCAACTACAGTAAGTTTATATAATATTTAGCCAAATTATATTATACATTACACATAATTTAAAATTTATTACCCTTGATAACACCGCAAACTTCATCCATATTAAATTCTGAATAAATGGATAGATCAACAGCTATATCCGACTAATTGTATATCGCATGATTTATTAACACAGTTTACCGAATCATCCAATTCGAAACGAGTACGTGATCGAATTTGCAAAGTTTCCCATACGCGTAAAAACTTTATCTATTATACATCAAGTAATTGGAGCTTTCGCTACACGTTCAAACATAAATACGTTTTTTGGTTTCGTATATTATTACAAAAACACGGAGGCGCCGGAATATATTTTTCACGAAAACCTAGAGAAAGAAATGGATAGAGACAGCGAGAAAAAACTTTGCATTTCGAGCAAAGTTATCCATTCGGCATTAGGAGCCGGTAATAAATTATGATCATTTTCACGACGGCCGCAAAAGAGGAAATTTCGCCACGGCTGAATTTATTAGCAAAGTTTTCTTATCACTTTTCTAATTTACTCGACGATAAGCAGCTGATTCTCTTCTCATGACTTAAAACGAAGCGCTTCAAAATTATTGCGCATATATTAACTTACACATATGTAGATTGCAATAGAAATTTTATACTAGCTTTTGGATTTTACACAGCCCTAAGATTCTAAAAGAACTTCGTTTTTTAGTATCTAATAAATGATTACAATGTATTGAAACATATATCATAAACAAGAACAGAAGTAATAAATAACTCTCTTAAAAGCACAACTATCTGAATTTTTAATGAAAATGATATTTTATTTAGTTCTCATCCGTTACATTTGGTGGACACGGCACACCGCAGTAATTTTTTTTAAATATTGATGTACTTAATTTATAATCAGAACCTGCGCATATATTTAGAGAAAACTCTTAACGCATCTAGCTATTAATAATATAATTTGATCATGGCAAAACCTTAAAGACAATTTATCATTGGATTGCCACAAAGAATGAACTCCATAGGGTGCCGCGCGACAAGCACGATTGTGTGTGTGGGCTACCGGCTGTATATACAATACATACAACAACAAAAACATTTTTCATATAATCATTTGCTACTATATCTGACCTATTTTTTTAGTATGTTAAAAAATAACATATTCCTTTTTTGTAAAAATATATATTAAAAAATACCTATACATAGAAGTTGAATTTTTTAGTAATCAAAAATAATGAATAAATATCGCTATTAAATGAGTATAAGGTTTTGATTTCCTTATATAACTACACATTAACAGCTTAACGCCCGTGGACTCGTATACGAGTCTTGACAATATATTGTATAGTTGCCGTGGACTGCGTCATGCGTTTTCTTTTACTAAAAAAATACTGGAATACTATCAAGTTTGCTTCTAGAGTACGCTCGGGATAAGAATTCCGGTTTGTTATTGTGTGCGTGAACTGTGTGGCTCAAAACAATTTCGCTCAGAATATTTTTTTTTTATTTTAAAAGAAAATATATGTTTATTTAACATACATACATCTGAGCTAAGTTGGAAATTTCAACGGACAATTAAAAATATATTATATAATCGAAGAAACAAGACATTGATGTCATTAATTAGATATTTGCAAAATTCAAAATCTTTCACTAGTCAAAAAAAGAATGAAGTCTTTAGCTATTCTTCAAAAGCAAAAAGATATAAAATAGGGAAAGAAATTATTCGCAGATTGTTTAATGGCTCGACGACTCTATTAAATCATTAGAATACATTGAATAAATTAAAAAGTGCAACGATAAGAATAATAACTTTTTTAAGCCTTACAGAGAATAGTGTAAAAAAACCAACAACGTACGGATTAATGGAAAAATAATTAAAATATTTTAATCCACGGGTAAGAGAACGAATAACTTACAGTGTATATTTGAAGCCTTGATATCAATTAACCCAGATATGCCCAAAAAATTTTGTTCTCTTAAAATTTCATTTATAAATAAAAAAACAGTGGCACGAGTTTAGTGACCAACCCATGGGACAGTGAGCATATCTGGGTTAAACCAATATAAACACAAAATTATTTTAAATAAATCACTAGAGAAGGTCAAACTTCTGTGCCACACTGCACTTTAATGATGAATACTAGCGTTGACGAATCAGCGACTGTCCTTAAAAGAGAAAGCGAGACAACGAAGTACACGTTACATCGCTTCTCCCTCTCATATACATGTACACGCACACAATAACAAACCGGTATCCTTATCCCGAGCGTACTCTACATTACTTCAAGTTTGTTTAGCTAGGTAAACATAAAATCAATCCAATCAAAAAAAATCGAAGCATCCGCGGTTAATAGCACATCAATTAACAAAGTTTTTCCACCTAAAATTCTGCATATTATTGCATAATTAAAAAGTAAAAACGTTACGGTATATGTATAGATTAGATCAGTAATCAAAGAGCTTGCAAAAAATATCATCTATCATTTCACAAACATTTTTACCGTATGTTTGTTATTTTGAAATTTCCTCACCATTAGGAAAACCGCAATGGTTGACATATTCAGAAACCAGGGGGAAAAGCCACAATTTGGATTGATTATCAACCTATTAGTTTATTGTAAAATAATTTTAAAAATATTATTGCACTTAAAAGAATCTCTGAGGAATATAATCATGAAAGAATAAATATGTATTTTTCATTCCTAATATTTTATGTAAATTGAAAATGGTTGTAATGGTTAAAAACCGGTTATTTATAATTTAATAAAGTGCATGTTTAAATGCTTCTATAAGTTTTTCTATAAACGATTTATGAAAAATATCCGCTTATAATATAATATAATTTGCACTCACCAAATTTTTCGGCGTCCTTTTTCTGCTTACAACTGTCACAAACACATTTATTTTCACCATTACACTTATATCACCACACTATCACTATTTATATATTATATATTTTTATTATTTACACTTTTTTTTATCAATTTCAATATTTTTTGATACGTATAAAAACGTAAGAATTTCACAACTACTGCACACGTATGCTCTTATTACATGTGCAGAACAAACACGACCCTTTCACTTTTGATTTTTTTTGGCTGATGATTTATTAACTTATACGAAGGCCTTTATAGTGGATTAACAACACGGGCACGGCAAGATATGGTAGAAACTTATGAAATGTCTACAGAATCTTCACTGAATTCTGCATCCATCCTTACTCAAATGAAAATCTTTGCATTTAATAGTGCTGTTACGAATCAAATTTTGATAGACACTGAACGAATAAAACAATGCACATTGAAATAAATGAAAAATTTTGTTTGTTTATTCCATTGTTTTTCAAAATATTAGGTAACTAGGTTACGATCTGTGCGATCAACAATATTCATATATTTATTATAGTATAATATATAGACTTGTCGTTCTGTTTTTTTCCCGTGTCTATCGTCTAGCTGTTATGAAAGGATATCATTTCGATTTTTTTTTACAATTTTGGATACGCATTTCACACATGTTCCACAAATTTCTGAATTATAAACACGGTGCCACTTGTCCAGATATCGATTTAGTACATTCATCATCGTGTTTACGGATCTTTCTGCATTTCCGGTATATAATTTAAAATTACAAATATAATCATTCTATTTAATATTCCATATTTGGTAATTTTCATAGGACTGAATATCCGAAAAATAAGTCTACCTAACCATGGAATCATTCCAGATTCAGGGAAGGCTTGTAAACATTATTGAATTTGCCTAAAAATCAAGACTTGCCTTCACTTTCGCCAGCTTATATGTACTGTTTGAAATTAATTAATAACAATTGCTCAACAAAACATAATAAAAATAATAAATATAATATTATATTTCATATTCATATACAACATAAAGCCGTAAAGTGAAGTAATGGATTCGTTTCCTTGGTTTTATTGTTAGTCATTAGATTCTTTAGCGGAGTTTTGACAAGAATGGGGAAAACTTTCGCCGGCGCTCTTTTCAACTGATAGTTCATTTCAATTTTATTTCACAACCCCTAGACGGGGGTGGCTGTGGTTTTGAAGAAGAATAAATTCATAGCGAATTGAAACGAGACAATTCATTGTTTTCGACACACTCGAACGATCACAGTCGCAATTACCAATTATTTTGCTTTCAACGATACACATTGTATACGTAAATATATTGCGTCTGAATTTCCATGGTATAAAAATCTATTATGTGCCACATAGACGGGTAATAAGAAGGGCCAGAAGTTTTGTATGGAAAATCCGTAAATGTTTATGCTTGTGTCATCAATATCTTGTTCTTTTCACAAAACACCCCCTTAGCCTGCTTCGGTTGGTTATTAATGCTCCAACGATCACAAACCTCCCCTGATTATGTCTGAAATGAGTCACCCCCCTACATAAATATATTTGCCATTTATGACGTAAGATTTCTGCGGACAATTACGGTCGTACGACTTCATTCCCTTTGTCTTCGAATGCTGAATACGTAAATAAAGGTTCGCTAAACTTTTGCGCAATGTTAGCGAGCAGCGTCTTACCGTCGGTACTAAGGTATAATGTAATACATTTTTGAGCAAATATAAAAATGAATGCTAAAACTAACGTTTTATAACCAGTGATTTTCAAAGTTCTTGACATTTATTTTTAAACATTTTTTTAATAGTGCATTTTATTGATATATGTATATAGTAAGTACTTTATAGCAAATATATAGTAGTTTAAATGAGGCAAAATTCGCAGTGTCACCAAATTAAAAAACCCTTAAATTGTATATGACTCTTATTTAATTTTAATTAAATATTTTAAAGTCATAGTTACAAATTAGTTATAATCAAGCTTAGTATGCGTTATAAATACACTAATTTCAATCTCACCGATTATATTAATTGTAATAAAAAATTAAAGCAATGCTAGATGAAAAAATTATACACAATTATAAAAAATTCCAAAACAGTTATAAAATGCAGAAATTCAAGAAATTAAAAAAAAATACTAAAATTATTAATCTGTACATATTTTTAATTAAATTTGGAGATTAATCAGAGCTTTTATATATTGTTTATAAATTTATCTGTGGTATATTATCTTGTCGTTGTATATATGTATGTATATACGTGATAGTACCATAATAAAAACGGTTCTATAATACTATAGTATGGTCCACATTCACGACTGCATCCAGTTTCCGGACGATTTCCCTCGGGATAATTGTTTCGCGAGGGCCCCTCGCTCGGGATTAATGCAGTGTGATGTTAAGTGAATTAGAATTTATGGTGTAAGACTATCTGCATAATTAATGTCTGCATGGTGACTTTTTTTATTAAGAACTGTTTTACTAAATCGCCATTTATTGATACTTCAAAAGTAATGCAAATGAAATATGTTGCATTCATATATACGTATCTTACAACAAATAAAAAAAAAATTGACTGGTATTTCCATATTTTTAAATTGCATTAGAAACAATGTTTAGAAAGAGATGCAATACATAAAAATGCTAGAAGAATTATATAAGATGTATGTATTATACAGCACATATAAAATTATTACTTGATACAATAAATACGTCTATATAAAACAGAAGGTAACCGTAAGGGCTGTGTAGCTTTACAGCCAGTAAGACGCAGGTGGAAACTAGTGAGAATTGTATTATATTATGTTACATATTGCGACAGACTATCATGTCGAGATGTTTTCTCCGAGCAGTGGGGGAGAAGCTGGCCGAGGGATGATATTCGTAAAAAATCCATAGAGTTCTAATTGGTGTTGCAGCGACAGCGTATGTTAATCTCTCTCTGTTGCGGTACTCGAATGGTAGAGTCTTTCTCAGGATGTGAGCTTCCATGATCGTATATTGTCCACGGACGGGCGGGCGTCTGCCGAAGTCTGCCAAGTGACTGCTCCATCCTCATTAGAGTCCATGCTTAAGTATTCAGGGCCGCAAGATTTGCTGACCAATCGCATTCATGCAGCGATTCACTCGCTTATTAGAACAACGAAATAAGTATACGCCTTTAGAAAGTGACATTTGCTTGCTGTATATCTCCGAGGTCGAATTGCGCTACGGAAATGTTGTAGCCTTAGGGTGATATATTGTTTACCGTGACCGTTTCATAACAAATAAATATTCATTCAATGCACCAGAGAATTCTTGCGTGTTATTTATGGGAAATCCTTATTTTTTCTAGCCGTAACGAAGGCCTTTATGATCCCACTATTTTCTAATTTATCATTATTGATGAATAATCACTTTAGGTTAGAGTAATTAACGCTAGTTTCAAGAATAAGATCACCCACAAACGAGGGTATCTGTGTGGTCCCCCACAAATAAAAAGTTAGAAACAAAAAATCTCTAAAAATAGAAAAAGCAGATTTTTATTTATTTATTATACAATAAATAAAAATCTTACTTTATATTATATTTAATTAAATGTTTTATTTTTATGCACTATATCCACCCATTGACGTCTAAAAGCTTTTAGTTACACTACACAATCACTAACAACATTATTGGGTATGGATCAATATACGCAATGCGATGTCAGTCAGTATTTCTTTTTCCCCTTATTTTCCCTCGAGATATGAGTTGGTTTAGTTTTTATTTTTGACTCAACCTGATGAAAGTTCTAAAACTATAATTTGTTTTAGGTTTAGGTTTGAACAGCAAATGAACGTTTCAAACTGTAAAATTGAGTCTAATTTCACTAGCACTAACAGTTAAATTATATTTTCGCTATAAGAAATATATATCTACTGGTAAAAATCTATTCTATGAAACAGTTATATAGAAATTATATTTATACTAGTGAAAATTAACATTCATTGTAAAATATACATTATCAGTAGGTAGTCTTTCACTAGACTCAATTTTTGGTTATAATTTTTATTGTTATATGTCACTTCTGTTCGAATGCAGCAGCCATCTAAAAAAAATATAAAAAAAATTTGCCTGCTAAAAAGATATCCAGCATAATTTATAAGAGCAAATTAATATCATATTTTATCATATTAAAATCATATTTTTTGATCATATAATTTTATATATTTAGAAAAATATTTTTTTGGTTCTTGCGTACTTTACATCTATAAGAAGAAACTTTATTGATAAAGTGCTTTTCTGCAGTATTAATCTGAGAAAAGTCTGACCAACCGCGTAAAAGACTTTCATTAATCCGCACCCTTATACGCTTTAAATAAATACAACCCCTTTTCGGCCCATGTGGGCCGGCGTGAATAAATAGTAGGAAAAGTTTCCGCGGCTGTTGGGGGTGAAAACTTTTCGCACGGGAAAACGAACGGGTTGATGTTTTTGTGCAGTAGAAAAAAAACGGTAAGCTACCCTTACCCTTCCTTACATTTTACCAACTTTCGCCCCAGTTTTTGGCAACGGTTCTGCGTTTAATGGCTCAACTTTCGAAGATAATTATTTATTAAATATGCGTTCGGTAAGAAAGCCGAAGCTTTGGATTGGCATCGATCGTTTGTGATTAAATACATGTTATAAACTGCTTTAGAATCCAATCCACGTTTTTCGTAACATTCCTCCTTTACTCTGAGAATATTCATTGAATATCCTAATCCCATTTCCTTCGTCCGATACGTTCTACGGATTTTTTCTTTCAAAATCCATTCATTTTATATTGAACCGTCCAAGTTTCGGTTCGAGATGAAAGAATATCCGTCTTAAATAAACAATAATTCGCGTACCATTTTCCGTTTATTCCGGACGACTGGGCTCGATCGTAAATAATCCAGGAACTGCGGAAATCTGCAACATATAATACATATTCATACTGTAAAATTTGTACACACATACATATAACGTGGCCGTAAATTTCATTTATTGCCGCTCGTAAATGTTGAAAATCGTATTTTTATAAATATATATTATTATAAAAAATGATAATAAAATAAACGTTCCAAACCATAATATTGATCTATGCGCTGTTTTAACTGTTTTGCGATACGGCTGAGTTAAAACGTGTATGAGGAAATATAAATTATGTTATAATATCCTAGTACATTAAATTTACCAATGTTTGATAGGACGTCTGTGATATTTATATTAAATTAAGTTATACAAATTCCATATAAATTAAATCGGTAAAACTAGTTAAATAATTGTATAGATCTTTGAATTGTTTAGAATATATTAATGTTTGATTTTTAGATTAAAATATGTTAATATATTAACTAAACCCTATAAAGCATTTATGGGCAAAATTAAAAGGAAATGTTGCCTAACACAATTGCAAATCCAAAACTGATTTAAAGAAAATATTTTGGATGGAATGGAGAAAATTGTCTCCATCCACCTGCAAGTCATTAGTTGACAATGACAAAAAGGGTTACAGCTGTAATTAAGGCTAAAGGTGGGCCTACTTAATAACAAGCTTAAAATAAATTGTTTAAACAACCATTTTTTATTTATATTTTCACGGTTTTTTTCAAGATATAACCCACTTATTAGGGTGCCCCATTATTATGGCCAAGTCTGAATATATCAAATTTTATATATAAAACGAAACATTTATTGATACTGTTTTTTTGTGGGATATTTTTTTATTAAATTTATGTGTTTTCTTTTACTTTCTTGAGTAGGTACAAAATTATTAATAAATAAGAAAGAGACAAGAAGGTTAAGAATAACAAATAGTAAATGGAATTTTTTATTGAAAAATGTCTAAAACGAAATTATATGTATATTTACATGTTGCAGAAAATATCAATGCATAATATATTATTTAATAATGTAAAGCACAAGATTTATTTCATGCACTCGTTCATAGTTCGATCTCGTGCATGCACGTCGACTGAATATAAAATGACCAAGAAATTGTCGCGATAAATCGTCTCTTATGGAGCATTGAATCGTGACTATGAAAAATGATAAAGAATGCTATGACCATTAATTTTCTCAAAGAAAATGCACTAACGAGCTTTTATAAAAAAATATACATAAGAAAAATAGCAACATTCTCTTACCGTTCCCAATTCGGCGCTTTAAAAAACCTGGCAAACAATCTAGAAAGCCATCTGAAAGAAACAAACACGGTTGAATATGAAATAATGGCGTTTTTCCTCCCCTGTCTGACATAAATTAGACATCTACCCGAGAATGCACACCGACCACCCCCTAGGTACGTTTTTTCATTCATTCAGCAATTTCCATTATTCTCCATCCACCACTTTTGAACGTCCGACCGCCGCAGAGCAGTAATCCTCTCAAAAATGGTAAAAAAAGCACTGAATGCAAAAATTCCAATCGTACATCGATTGAAAAATAATAACAACGTATCCTATTACATACTACGTATTGTGTATTCAATTTGCTTTTTACTATATTACATTTCTCAGAAATTAATTAAAACAGCCCAGAAACGCTTTTAGCTTCCCGTAACCGACGTGTACTTTATTGTGCTTTTCAGCGAGAGCTTTCCATTGTCGTGCTTTTCTGGTCGAGCGTCTCTGAGGCGATGGTATCAACAACCATTTCTCTTATTGTTTATGAACATCTTTCATCAATTTTGGAAGAATCTGAATAGTAAATTAATTTCTAAGAATCATTACATATTATTATAAAAGCAAAATTAGTTTTTATTTTTAATAATAAAGCCTCAAAATATTTATTTTTTTAATTTGCCTCTTTCGCGTTTTTAGTTCCAAAACTGCGTTAGACAGAATAAAATAGTCCCATATTTATAAATACATTGTATACTCGCATACAATAGTTTTTCATAGCTAAAAGCTTCCTAGAACATATTTTTTATGTTCATTGTATTTATTTTAGTCGCGCCCCTATTGTCTTTTACCAACGGAAACATCGAAAATTTGATTGAACGACGCTGATAGTGACGTCGATGTAATTGAAATTTGACGGGAAATTCGCGGCGTTGAATTTTATCATTGGAAACGACTCTAACGGGATACGCGAACCGTTTCCAATTTTAGATGCTACAATACATAAGCATATAGTTTTTCACACATATGTATTTTAAATAACCAATTTATAGTTGGAAGCCACAATTTATCACCGTACTAAATCAGGCCACTGATCCATTGAGAAAATTCTAATTATGCCTCATAAATTTGCATGCATATACTATAAATATTTTTTTTAAATACGCATTGTTTACATTCTCTGTCTATAAACTATGATAAATTTTAGTAAAAAAAAATTACAATGTATATAGAAGCATTGTCCTTTTATTTTTACTGAACACATTTGCCACAGAACACGCTCATGCGTTGATTACCGTATTAAATGTAGTTTGAGATCTGTAATAGTTGCTTGGTTAGCTCATAGAGAATGAGCTGAAATATCAGCTCATTATCATTTGACAACGAAGCTTGATTATGTTTACGATATTTATCCGTGATATTATGAAAATCTTAGAAAACATAATCTGATATATTTATATTATAATAACCAATTCTGATCTCCCAGACATATTTAAGAATTTTGTGTAGTTTTTTATGTATAAATTTACGTTACAAATATGCTGTATTGTATGTATTGATTTCATGTATTATAGAATATGTATTGATGTTAATCTAAAACGTGCTGTACATATATGTACATATTTACAAAATAAATAAATTATTCACTAGTGAATACATATTTATTAAAAATATATATTACTATATTCCAGTTACGAAACCAAAAGTTCACGGCTGCAGACGATGCTCGTCGTGATCATGTCCCGTCAGCCAGGAAGATCCTTTATTCCCGCGAGAAGAACGGGAAGCGATTCCGGATAATACCCAGGAAGCGTGTTATTGAACCCAACTGCACCTGCATACTGGATTAGGCGGGTTGGAAAATGGATAAATCTCACCTGTGTTCGTGTGTGTGTTTGTGAGTATTCACAAAATGCACCGGGGACCTTTCAGTCCGCAAAACTAAAAGCTTAGTGTCGTTAATCAACGTCAAGGGATTTGACTCATTGAAATCTCGAATGCACTGTTTTATTTCCTTTGATGTGTTCGCCGATGAAAGCAGTCAACTGAGATTAACTAAAAAATATGATGAAATAATATTTTCATTTCCAAATATATTTTAATTAAAAATTCTTAGATTTTACGAACTCAAAAACTCATTGATTGTATGTAGTACTTAACAGCTTAACGACCGGTATTTATTTGCCGAACTTTGCTTGGTGGCCGGGCGATCTCACGGAAAAATGGCAAACAATTATGTTTTTCAGTAAATTCCCTATAGCTTGTAAACTAATTAAGATATTGTATTCAAATTTAATATGTAGCTTTCTTATGATTTTTCGCATAAATACCTGTCAAGTACGTCATTTAACCAGTGTTTCTAAACCTGTGGGTCCGATTTGTTTGAAATAATAGTTTCAAAAACAAATTTATATCATTGGCAAACATCTTACAAATACAAAGTAAGTGAGACTCTTCAATAGATTAGTATTAATTACCTGATTTTTTATCACTTTTTAAATTTAAAAATAAAAATTTTGATTTGTTATTTCTGGGCCACCATGTCTGACCATTTGTATGCCCATACTCACGAAAAGAATTTACGGTACACTTCACTAAAAATATTTTGCTTATTGCACTTAAATAAATTAAAAGTAACATGTATGCTTTCAATATATTTTATATTCATCATTTTCATTCTTTCCATAATAATAATTTGGTATTATATAGGTGATATAAACAAAAAACCAAACATAAATTCTCAGAACAGTTTCTTTCTAATTATATTGTATGCTTTGAGCGAAGGCCAACGCCCATTTCTAAAAGGTTCATTGTTGACAATTTACTACCTGCACTTGCGATAGATAGATTGGCTCTAATCTTAGGAAAGATATTTTCTACTTAATTTTGTATTGGTTATTTACATGAAACACAAGTTAGATCAGCCCACAATATTCGCATACACTACAAGGTGTATATCAATTCACAAAAATATTATGATAATATTTTATTTAAGAAATTATTATTAAGAAAAATAGTTTACGATTTTATCTAATGTTATTGTTAATTTATTATTCTTAATCTTATAACACATCTAAGCACTATATTTTTTACCAGCTTAACGCCCGGTGTTTTTACCTTTTTTAGTAAATTCCCTATAACTTGTAAACCAAATAATATATTTGTCGAAATTTAATTTGTAGCTTCCTTATGATTTTTTGCATAAATATATTGTAATTACGTCATTTAACGAGTGTTTCTAAATATGTGGGCCGCATAATTAAGTGATATAACGAAAAAAAAATTGTTTACAAATATAATATTAAATATTTACTATAAATTACAATCAATGTTATTCTAAAAGGGTAAATCGCCACTACCTGTCCCGTCTTATCAGCTTACCTTGTGCATACCTTTTAAGAATTCATCTATTAGGGTATATGACACTTTTTTTATTGTGGAATTCCCAAATTCGGGAATTCCACACAGATAAAAAAATGCATTTTATAATCGAAGTAATGCAATATATTTAGTCTCCTCTAAACTATCGGTCGAAACGTATCGCGAAAATTGCTCTTCTCTCTGTGATCCTTTGTGATTGTGATTTTGATTTAAAAAAATTATTTTCAATCCCGGCAAAATGGACGAAAGAAATTAAGCCTTTTTCGAAAATTTTGAAGACGCGTTGTTTAACGCCCCCAGTGATTATGAACATAGTGAATTGTGCGAAAGCAATTCTAATTCAAGTGTACGTGAACATAGACCGCGTGTGACAAATTTGCACTCATCCAGTTCATTTTCTTCATAATGACAAATGTTTTTACACGTATCACTCAGTGTAATTATGAAAATAAATGCGTTCGAAACAGTTGTACGCAGAAAATGGACGCCAAAAAATTTAGTGAGTGCAAATTATTATTTATTATAAATGGATATTTCTTATAAATCGTTTATACAAAAAATTTTAGAAGCATTTAAACATACATGTTATTAATTTAAATATCACATTTTTAAGCTAATGTGGTATTCAAAAAAAATCGTGCACTAATCAACGTTGTCAAATTTCAAAAATTTCTTTAATGATTATTTAACTATTTTTGTAAATACGCAATTCACTGTTTTTAATATTATTAACTAACTTTTACTACAAATTATCACTTATTAATAACAACAACAATAAATAAAAATATAATATTCCACAATGCAAAAAATATGGTCACTGTGTCACTGGGAGCGGCTTGGAGAACCGTTAACAAACAACACACTAGCCCAAAAATATTAGAATATAACAAACTAAAATAGGCGACGACTCGTTGCATTGCGACGCAGTGGGATAAAACGACTCTTTTTACGAAAAATTAAAGTAAAATATAATTTATTTTATATCTTATATTATCTATAAATAGTATACTACCATCTCGCATTATAATATAGGGGTAAACTGTATTGTATCATAGTGTATTTTTAATAAAAGAAGACGCGTAACGCAGGACGCACGGGCGAGTCCTCAGCCGCTGCAAAAGGTTCTCTCAGGACTCGTGGGTGAGTCCTCGGTAGTTAAGCTGTTAAGAATTATCGACATTTATCGCAAAATCAAAATATTCTTATGTACTTATATACATACATATATTACGTACAAAATTTAGTAGATAATTTTATGTGGCATATGTTCAATCATTTTTTAAATTAGTTAATTATCTTAATTAAAAACATATATTTATAAAATTATTGTTTCTCTAAGATCAAATATCCTTCAATCTATTAAAAATAAATCCAATTCTTTCTTTAGCTATACGACTATTCTCTCTAAAGTATTAAAATACGATAAATATGATTTCGGCAACAAAGAATTAAACATTTACAACCCCTGTGTTCTAATATTTTGTCAGTAGTTTCAAACACTTTAAACTCATTATCAATATTTCAGATTATAGCTTTATCTTCAAACTTTATGTTATAGATAAATTTAGGTGAGCTTAACGAATCTATTATTCTCCTGAAAGATAATTTTTACCTGCTGCAAGAAACCATGCATAAAATTATATTATTTTGTATATTAAAAATTTTGAAGAGATACTTAATGTTTATTTCACAGTTAATCTGATTGTCATTCCATGACATATTTAAATTAATAACACTTTAAAACAGACTTATCACACTGATTTAATAACCAATGTTAAAATTAAAAGCCTGAAGGTTATGTGCATGATCACTTTATGCACATAGCCCTCAAGAATCTAGGGAAATTGTTCGCCGCATTTATTAAAAAAATAAGTTCTAAATTACATGCTTATTTTTGTATATTTTTTGTCGGGTCCACCGAGACTAAATTTATAGGTATTTGCAACTTGCAGAATAAGTACACTCGTTTGTGAACGTGACAGTTATATATAGATTTGGATGGGAACAGCGTCACTATAAAATGGACCTAAGCAATCCATAGTCGGAGTCTATATAAATAAACAAGTGCCAACATAATCGGTGTAATATGCTGTACCCAAATTACAAGTTTTTTACTGACAGAATTGCCAAATCCCCAGCTCAAAAAGCGTCGTTACGCAAAATAAAAAAATACAGATAACAACATAGTATGTTTCCACCTCCAAATCGTCGCATTGGTACAAAATTCGAACGTAGGAAAGATCTAAAAAGCTCCTCTATCTCAAAAAGAGTACATATCGTACTCACAACGCTTCTCACATGACCTGTATATATATTTATATATATTTTTAAGTGCAAATATATATTTTATTTTAAACTTATATCATTTTAAAATTATATTGTCCTGCTATATTTACTTATATAAATAAAATTAAGACTATCATAACCTAACAGGTTATGATAGTCTTTATGTTTTTTATTTTAACACTAGGGAAAATATAAATAAACATAATTTCTTTATTGCACAAATTCTTATGTACCTGTTCTTACAGTTCTTACAGTCGGTACATCAACTTCAATAAAAGCTTTTATATATGTTGGGTGATCTAGTTGATGAGTGACAATACTAACATTTTTAAACTACCAAAATACTTATATAGAAAATTTGCTAATAATATATATATACATACATAGAAAGGCTTATTTCATACACACGTATTTATTAAAAACGCATAATGAAAAATAACTTATATTCTTTATTAAAAAATCACAATGTATGTATATGTTCAAATTGTACGGTAAGAATTGTGAGCAAGGAATGTTCATGTCATCAATGCGCACATAAAAACACAATATCCTTTTTTCAGAGAACTATCTAAGATTAACCGATGTAATAAGATCACAATGCTTACAATGCCAATTTCAAAGAATTCACCCCCACTCCTTCAATGTTCGTATGGATGAACGATAACAACGTGCCATATTAAAAGTCACAATGCACAAAATGGACGAAAATCCGACGTCAAGTCTCGCCAAAGAGTCAATACAGGCTCGGCGGAAGTTGAAAAGCTTTTTTTCTCAGTCCTGGCAATCCGAATACTACCTCCCCTCTCTTCCTTTTGGAGACAAAATTAAAAACAGATGACACGAACGGGACAATACATCGTACAAAACAGACTCTGCAATAAATTTTCCGGGCGTCCCCTCCGATTTTTCCTTTCTGGACTGTAGGGGGTGGTTTTCGGGTGATGGTTCGGGTAGGGGGGTTGTTCGATGAGGAAATCGAGTTTCCCGCTGGTTAATTTACAGAGTGTCGATCGCACACGCTACACAAATTCCATTTTCGACGCCCTGATATATAATAAACTAAATAAACTAGTTTTCTCGCAAAAATGTACGATGACGGTGAAAAAAGTTTGATTTCATCCGACAGCGACTAAAAATGCACTCTTGTAGTTTAATATTGAATTTAAAATATTTTAGACTTTCACATACATAAAAGCATATTAATAAACACGTGTTTTATGAATATAATAGTTGCATACAAGGTGTGATCAAAAGTAACGATTTTTTAATTTTACTGTTTCCTTAATTTCAGTTTAGATCATATTTTTTTTCTCACTCTGATACTACTGTATTTTATGTGGCACCCCGACAAAGCCGCGCAGGACAATCCCGCGCCGACATAGCCGCGCAAAGTCAAAACGAAATTCATTTTATAACATGGTTTTTATATATTAATAATTACAAATATATATAGGAAAAGGGAGGCATCTCGCTACCGCTCGCGCCGATTTTCACTGTAGAATCAAACAACCTAACCTTTTTTTTAATGATATTGTATTGATTTATTTTCATTACGGTATATTTCCAGCATCATCCAATCTATGACTAACTGTTCAAAAAGCGAATCACTAGTGATAGAGCTGTCCACAAAACAAAATAATTAGAATTAAAAAAATCATTTTCTTTCATTTTATTTAATTTTATAATTTTGATTTGCGCGGCAATGTCGGCGCGGGATTGTCCGGCGCGGCTTTGTCGGGTCTCCATTTTATGTGCATGTCAAGAAAAGTCAAGACCAAAAAAAGAACGGCAAGTTCGACCGAATGTCAAGGTGCTTTTTAATGTATTATTATGATAATATTCTTATCATCGTCTCGGTGTAACTCCAATTGATGTGAGTTTTACTTAATTGACGTTTTGTATTTTAAATTGGTTCTCAAGTTTGAATTGATTGTTGTTCCTGCTACTGAGCGCAGTAGCGCTTAGTGTGTAAAATAGTACATTTAACGTTTGTTATTTTTTTATAAATCATCCAAATACTCAAAATGTTTTTTTCAAGAGATAAAATCGTGCTCTTTATTTTCAGTTGTAATTCGGAAGTTGATAAATTACGTGTATAAGTCAAAGATGTTATTTTTACAGCAAAATCAAAATCCTGAAAATACATACATAGTCAGTCTGCAAGGTTTTTCTTTTACGTGTATAGTTCATTATCGGTCAGGTTAGCTTTTCGTTAATTTGTCTAATAACCTCTCATCACAAGGACGCGCACTGAATTTGAAAGATCCCAATGATAAAATTGGACCGCGCCCTATAATTGCTTCAAAATGTGCCTTGTCATATTCTTTACAGCATCGCATCGTATTTATTACAAAGAGCGCGAAAATTTGACGCAGGTTACCCGCCACAAGTGACGCGTATGCAAAATCGTAATGGCGTGTCAATCTAGCAGAATTGAATAAAGCCTTCGCACAAGGTTCCCTGAATGACGAGTGTCGAGCCCAACTTCCAGTTGACAGGCTCCTCCGGGACTTTTGTGCGTAATAATGGCAGCGATCTGTTGTAAAATTGAAACGCGAGCAAATATGGCCCCGCGTCGATTTTACGAAAGTTTTTTGGGGAATTTCGGGGGGATAGAAGCCCGCATACCCGAATATCCCTTTCGTAAATTTCCGGCTTAGTAGTGTGACGGTTTCCGCGACAGGTAAGATTTAATTCCTCTCCAAACAACTTTTCCACTTCAGGGAGCGAAATGCAATATCCGAAACGTCAGCTGTCTGCTTTTCTGTATTTTTTGCCCTTTTTACTCAATCCTGGAAATGCTGTCCAGTGACGGGAGAAATTCCGATAGAAGTGCATGTATAGGTGAATAATATGTAATAAAATGCACAATGCATCGTTCTGATACTATATATTACTACTCCATAACCTTTTCTCACTCTTCCCAGAATTTTACTTCAAACCAAACAATAAAATACTATTTAATAATATCATATTTTTAAAATATAAATACATCATTCTAAAGGTGAGGATGACTAGTCGTCTCTAGTAGCCGGGGTGGATCTTAGTTAAACTCCGAGCTGGTCCATCTCTGGTCCATGAAGCTTTCTATGAGACAAGGACGTCAGAAAAGAGAACAAAAATTGGCCAATCGGTGGTCGTTTTTTCAATATTTTCATTGATTAAGATTCATAGTATTTCATCAAATGAAATGCAAATGTCCTCCCTATCTATTATCCTAAATTAGTAGATGCTTAAGCCCTAAATATTTTACCAATGTTTCTGAAATAGGCAGAATAGCGAGAATTTTAGAACCCACTATCTAGGCGCTATAGGAGACCTTTTTACGTCGAAAGGATTTCCATGATTACATCATTTATTTTCACTTCTTTCTGAGAATGAAGCATTAGTATACCTCATAAGTGCTTTAAACGCTTGTTTTTGATATAAGCATAACTACTTTCATTCTTAGAATAAGTCTTATTTATTTATCTGGACTCATTCCTTAAAGCTTCCAATGTGTTTTAGTAGAGCGACATACATAATCTTCTGAGAATGATGCATTAGCACATCTCTATATCTGTTATTTCTGGTATACGTGGAAGTTGTCGCGTATAATTGATTATAATCACGTTCAATTAAAAATGATCGCAGTTCTGCTCCTATAGTTTATTTATTTATTATAAATATTCTGTTACGGCATTCCAACTCAATTTTGATTCAGTTATTCGTCAGTAAGATCAAAAAAATATAGTAAAACTAAATCTGTAATGATATTCCAATCTCCTAAACGCGATATAAATTCACGTGGGATTTGAAGCCAGATATTAATTAGTCACTGACTTATTCCACTGATTTATCGTGCTGGTTATAGTTGATTGATCTTCACAGATACGTTGTAAAAATGGTTGTATTAGTATTAACCTTATCCGAAATCTGAGAATATTTTTCTTTAAACGCAAATCCGGAAAACAGCTAATGAAACTTTTCGAAACAGTTCGAAGGTATTTCTAATTATTTGTTATATTCTGACAAACAACATGTAGCACGAATAAGCAATGATATAAAAAGCTATACAATGAAAAAATCGACAGAAGGCTAAGGCTACTTCCAAGATTGTAGAAAATATTATTTTTTTCTAATTAAAAATATGTTTTATGATTATTAATTGTCACTATTTATGAATCTATTATTTTTAATAAAATTTGGAAAAGCGAAATTATTACAAAATATTTTTATTAGAGACACCTGTGAAGCAAGCTATGAATTATTATATAATTTCTTAAATCGGTGTATAAAAATGTTTCGCTGCAAAAAATGATATTCTCTTAAATATTTTAAAATAATTCCTATTTAATTAAACTATTAGAAATTGAATAAAACATTTTCGTATTACAAAAAAATATTTATTAAAATGTAAATGCATTTTTATTTATTTTTTTGTACACAACAAATAATTATTTATACTCAATATTTATACACAAATAAATAAAATAAACATTATATATTAATAAGTTTTAATTTTGAAAGAAAAAATTTGGTCTAAGAAGAGTGGACAAACAATGTTGATAATTCTCTTTAAAAATATATGAGACAGTTGAATGTTACAATCAACGTTATTCTCTCAAACCCTAACCTTAAGACGCAGAAAAACGACTTGAAACTACCGAACAACCAGCCGCAAGAAGAGCTACCTCCCGACACTCGCTGCACACAGCCACAAGAGCCCTTAGGATCATCGCCTGCGTCAACTTCACCGCCGTTTGGAGGAAACGTCTCGCCGATAATCGTCCATCGCTCATGTAAGTATAATAATAAAAAGACTTACTATATTCACACATCTCATTGGCCATGAGGTCAACCACCCCTAGTGCCAATAAACCCCTAAATATATATATACTTTGTTAGGACTACCCAATAAGGAGTCGGCAGGCAGTCGTTTGTATGAGAAAAGTAAAAGCTTCTGACAAGGTTTTTCTTATAAAATGTGTCCAAGGTATTAGGTATGAAACACAAAGAAGAATTGTCGACGGAGAAAATTGCCCTGTTCATGCTGAAGGATAAACGGGACCATTTTGGGTGGTGTTCACGTTAATCATGATGAACAAAAAGATATAAGAAGAGCAGCGCAAAAGACAACCCTCTCCATTGAGATAAAAGGTTGTAAGGGTTTTGCCTAGTTGGCATAGACAAGCAGTCTGAGCCCAGCTGACCCCTAGACATGCATAAAAGCAGATACAGAGGTTCAGTAGAAGATGAGGCGGAGGTTTTAGCTCACATTTGAAACAATGGTGTTCAATTACTAATAAACTAAAATAATCCAAATGCTTTATACATGAATTGTGCTTCTTACAATATAATGTTAAATATAATATCAAAATGCAGACAAACTATGGAGCAATATGTCTGTCTGTACTTATTCTTCCGCTTATTTTCCACTGAGAAATGAGTTGGCTTAGTTTGTATTTTGGACTTGACCTAATGAAAGTTTTAAAACTATTATTACTTTTAAAACTTTTAACTGAAATGACATATTTCAAAAATATTTTCGGGATAGATACAAGACTGTTTTAGGAATAAGATTTCATTAAGATTCATAGTATTTCATTAAATAACATGAACTATTTGGTCAAATTCTCAAATCTTCTTCCCCCCCCCCCCCATGGCTTCCCTCTGGTTCGAACTGTGAACTGTGAAAACAGCACACCAGCGCCTGCATTTCAACTTATCAAACTGAAGCAACGCCGAAACGGTACGCAATTATCCTCGAGCACATCCCGCACCCAGAGCACCGGCGCTCAAGCATGTATCAGCTTTGCTTGGAGGTAACTGAAATACACCGCCGACAGGAGAGGTCATGAAACCCCAATGCCACATCTGACGGAAAGGAGTCACACAAAAGACTCATAGAACTTGAAAATAAGATCATGGGGCTGCAAAGCTACATAAAAGAGCATAATAAACGTGCACCGTCCAGTAAAAGGGGCGGTGACGGAGATTCTTATCGCTCTTCGGTCCCTGGAGGACGAAGTGAAGAGGCTACTGGCAGCAATACTGACCTCTCAGACCACCAAAATCGAGCGAGGGCAAACCGCCAACAGCCGGCACAATCCCCCTAATCTCCCCGACCTCTCAGACAACCCCCCTCTCTGCCAACCAGCTGCGCCTGCATGGAAGGCATTTGCAGAAAGACAAGATAAAAATGACGCCGCAAAACAAGGGAGCTACCGCCCGTTCCCAAAAACAAAAAAGAACATTGTCTAGCTAACGAAGAGCACCACTGGACACAATAGTGGTAACATGTCCCGACGCCGAAAGTGCAATGTCTTATGCGGGCGTTCTTCAGAACATAAATGTGGAGGTCGGCGCCGTGCATCGAACACACAAGGGAGAGCTGGTTTTTCCCCTCAGGAGAGACAGAAAGGAAGTCGATGCTCTTCAAGCCATCGTAGAAAAGGCGGCCGAACCAAAGTTGACAATTCGAAGATCCACACCCGCCTGTAGGGTCATAATCAGGGACCTTGACGAGGGCATCACCACTGAGGACGTGATTGACGCCTTGCAAAGAGCCTTGCAAGAAGAGTGAAGGGAGCAGGCCCAAATTGTGAGCATGTGACCAGAGCACAGTGGCACGCAAGTGTGCACTGTAAAAATCCTGCGTACAGCCAGATCCAGCGCCTTACTCAAAGAACGAATTAAAATCTAACTAATGAGATGTCACATGCGCAAACGCGTTGAGGTCCTACGCTGCTTTCGCTGCATGAACTTTGGGCACATTGCCGCAAAATGCACCGCACACGATAGATCTGGGCAGTACAGAACGTGCGGACTGACTGGTCACATAGTGGCCAACTGCAAGAATGCACCGCAGTGCGTTTTGTGCTCTAATAAAAGCAGCCACTGCAGCGCTTTTCAGGCCGAACTCGCACGAAAAAAAAATACTACAAAGATAGGCCGGTTCCTGCAGATAAATCTGAACAGATGCCAGGCTGCACAGGATGCAGACAGCCGTCAAAAGGTGCGCGCCTTTGTGTACAAACAGTACCGGAATTTTCCACAACTACGTGTTACCGACAAGGAAGAGGGCTGAGACTGACAATGGCGAGGGGTGGACATGGGTGGAGTTGGGCGGCATTAGAATCTACAGCTATTAATATAAAGGGAATAGTCGAAGCTCTCTTTCCGGGGCACCCGGAATTGGCCAGACCCAGCATCGCGGCAGAAGACGCTGACAACAGCTTCCTCCTGTTCAGCGCAGAAGAGCTGACTGTTGCTGCGCATAGGCTTAGCGCGAGAAAGGCTCCCGGCCCAGATTGCGTGCTTAACGCAGTAATAAAGAGAATCGCCGCAACGGACCCAGAACTGCTGCTAACGGTATATAACACGTGCCTTAGCGAAAAGACGTTTGCTAGGCCGTGGAAGAGGCAGAAACTCGTGCTAATCCCAAAGGGTAAGGGAGCTAAGCTTGGTCCATCCGCGTACCGCCCCCTGTGCATGCTAGATGGTCCCAGCAAGCTCCTCGAGAGAATGGTCCTGCAGCGCCTCCACGAGACTCTCGAAGACAAGGCGACAGGACTGTCAGAAAAACAGTATGGCTTTCGCCTCGGCAGATCGACCATCAAAGCTATTGAGAGCGTCGTCACGAGGGTCAGAAAAGCGTGGGAAGGCAGCATTATAACCTGCAGTCACGTGGTGCTAATAGCCCTTGACGTCCGAAACGCCTTTAACTGTACCAGATGGCAGTTAATTTTAAAGGAGTTGACAGACAAGAAAACTAGCTCACCTGGTGAGACTCGTCAAGTGTTACTTCACCAACAGGGTGCTGGAGTACGAGAGCGGGGTTAAAAAACACCTCCTCTGTGTGACGGCGGGCGTTCCGCAGGGGTCGGTGCTCGGACCTTCACTCTGAAACGCAATGTACGACGAGCTGCTACGAGTGGCCATGTCGGACGGCATGGAGCTTGTCGCTATTGCGGACGACATCGCAGTGATGGCCACCGCCAAGGCGACCATGCAGCTGCAAGTAATCGGGGAAGAAGCGTTACATGCGATCCTGAGATGGATGGACCACGCTGGGCTCACACTGGCTACTGAAAAGACCGAAGCAGTCTTCTTCACAAGAAAGCGGAAGCTACCACGGCCCAGGATAGCATGGAATGGAACAGAAATAATCTATAAAAGACCAATACGCTACCTGGGCGTGCATATCGATGATAAGCTGCGCTTTGCAGCCGATGCGGAAATAGCTGCAGCTAAAGCCGCGAGTCACGGAAAACCTCGCCAGGCTAAAGCCGAACATGGATGGACCCAGAACAGAAAAAACGACTATGTACAATGAAGTGGTCCACTCAGTCCTTCTCTACGGCGACCCTATATGGGCACAAGCCACAAAAGTAGAGAGGACCAGGCTCACGCTGGCGAGAGTCCAGCGCAGAAGCACCCTTAGGGTAGCTTCCACTTACAGAACTGTGTCAGAAGATGCCATACTTGCCCTGTGCGGCATACCGCCACTAGACATCCTCGCACAAGAAAGGCAGGCAATTTATTACGGTCAGCAGAATGAAGCTGCCAGAAAGGTGACAATCGCACAGTGGCAGCGCAGATGGGACGAGTCCACCAAGGGTAGGTGGACACAGACTCGTCGGTGACCTAACCCTCTGGACGGGAAGGACACACGGCGGCAAGCTATCGTACCATCTGACGCAAGTGATGACCGTGCACGGCTGCTTCGGTCAATACACTACAAGGATTGGCATGACAGCAAGTGCCGCGTGCCTCCACTGCGACACCTCTGAAGATGACGACGCAGAGCATACCGTCTTCAAGTGCACAGCGTGGTTGGCAAACAGAACGGCGCTGAAGAGGGTCATAGGAAGGCCTGCATCAACAGACACTATGGCCCAATCAAAGCTGAAAGACAGCGAAAAATAGCGGCCCTAATGGGACAGAGTCTCTAAACTGGACGAGCTGACGTGCAATATCATAAAGATAGTACCGGCCGTCCAGGAGTGGGCTGGGGAAAGGTGTTAGCCGGTAGGTCACTGCTAGCAGCGTAATCCGGCACAATCATCAGCAACTTGGAAGCTGGAGAAGTCTTTCGAAGATTTCCTCTCCTCATAGCAAAAAAAAAAAAAAAAAAGAATCTACAGCTATTACTTCTCACCCAACTCTCCAGTAAACGTCTTCTTCCACAATTCGCAAACCTCGAAGAGAGCATCAGAACTGCAAAACTACCAGTAATTGTTGCCGGCGACTTCAATACTAAGGCTCCCGAATGAGGGTCCGTGATGACAGACCGAAGAGGAGACTTGCTCTGTGTGATGGCGTCAAATCAGCATCTGCAGGCGGCAAATGAAGGCGGAAAATTCACCTTCAACTGGGGTGGTACCAGATCGGTCATCGACATTACTTTCGTCGATGAAATGACGGCGAGTAGTCTTAAACTGGAAAATGGAGAATACCTACATACACAGATGTATGATGAAATCAAGTCTTTAAGCCGGTGTGGACTTATTGCATCCAGATGTGGCGAGGTGCCAGTGAAACTAATCGAGAGGCGATTCAAAGATTCCAAAATAATGTACTTGTATGCATAGTTGACGCGCCCTGGTATATTATAAACGCTGATCTCCACCGTGATATTGATATAGAGACTGTAAGTGATGCAATACAAAAAACAGCAACAGCCCATCAAATGAAGGCGAAAGGGCATGTCAACAAAGAGACTGCCCGTCTCCTCATCGTTGAAAACCGGACAAGAAGAAGTTTGGTGATAAGTTATTATGACCCAAAGAAAAGTTTAAGATGGATCAACGTGTTTCACAACATAATATAGTACATAAAAATAAAAAATATTACTTATTAGCTGCGTTGACAGTTAGATTGTAATAGGAATAAATATAAAAAAATCTCTGGGATAAAGCTATCGAAAGAGCAAACACATAAAAAGCCTACGGAATTTATATTCAAACTTTCAAATTGACTTAAATTTTATGTTATGTGGACATTTTAATCGTCGAGTGGAGTCATCTAAGAAGGACAACATTGAAAAGCAATTTTCAAGTACCAGCCTACAATCTACAATCAAGGGTATTATAAAACGATAGGTCTGAATTCATTAAAGAAACTGTGAAACGGCCTCAAAGCCAAAATTCCATTGGAAAAGTTAGACAAGTTATCAACACGTCAGTAAAGTAAGAGTTTATGTACCAACTTGTGGAGTTCAATTAAAAAATTAAGTTAAAGAAATAATCAAAAACAAGCCATTTGTGATATTGGTTAATAAAACCACCGACAAAATAGGATGATGTGTGTGCAATGTTATTCAAAATGGAATATTGTTTTAGCATCTATTGCCGAACAATAGTATACTTTAAAAGATTACGATATATCGTATAATAGCATAGTCGGGTTTGTTTCCATTTCAGCTTATTATGACTTCCCGTTACAGTAGTTTAAACATTTTGATAGGTAAAGATATATTATGTTACATTTTCAGTGCCGAGCATGTAAAATTAGTTGACTATTGAGTCTACTCCAATATTTTTCTTGAAACTCAGGACAAAACACATTTGTTACATCTGTGTACAAACCATGTAACAATAATGAATCACGTCATAATTTTCGTAATTCGATTGCTGTTTATCTCCATCAAACAATTACCTAAAAATTCAAATGATATTTATAAGAACATGACACAATTTGACAATAAAACGACACAAATTAATAAAATACCCACATGTGACCGGATATTTATACTCCACTTATGTATTTGAATAACATGTTACTGCTATCGTACTGCCAATGTGTCTGGCTTCTTTTAATTTGGATTCCTTCACTTTCATCCAGAATAATCAACCAATTATTGCAAATTGCGAAACATAACCTACATTTCGCAGTTTGGTTTGATGAAGACCCAACCTGTAAATTTGTTTATTTCAATATATTTTCAATTAATATAAGTTTAAATTACAATCAATAATTACCCAGTTAATGTAGTTTTGCATTTTGAAACGCAAAAGTGACAGCAGGCCGGGTCCATTTTGAACCGTAGAATGACGGCGGGATGAACGACAATGTCTAAACAACTTTTTTTCTGACCATTATTGAAATTGCCACATTTTTTTCTCAAGACAAGTTTGTTTGAAAACTTATTACAAAAAAATACAATATGTATTTTAGAATTTTGTTTCAAGAAAATACTACTCACAGTATGCGTGCGCCCTCCGCGTGCTTGCATTTAACACGCATTAAATATATAATATATTATTTAATTGATATTTTTAATGGAAGAGCAGACTTGAATTTCTTAAAAAAAAGGCAGCGCCACTCCTCTGTAGGTTTTTTATAGAAAAAAGTGCAACACTATTAGTAAAAAAAATTGAATAAATAAATTAAAACAACACGCTGTACAAGCAGGGACGTCGTTTTAAATGGAAGCAAGTACATTATGTTATATAATACTATGAATCTTGAACGACTACTGATATTTCAGCTTTTTCCCTCCTAAAAGATGCTGAAATTACCTCCTTATGTACAACAGTTATAAACCCTTATGATGAAATTATTAAAAAGAGTTTTTGCACTTTGGATTATGGATATAGAGGCATTGAGATGTGCAAAGGAAATGACCGTCGGTTATGGTTTTTTTTATTTTTAATGTTCTGCAGTAATTTGTCAATGTCAGTAAATAGTCGCCCAATTTCTTAAGTACGTGCAAAGTGTTGACAATGTACTACACGTTCTTGTTTCATAATTTTTTATTTGTTTTTATAAATATTAGTTTTTCTTTACACCTAGTTTGTCCCTTCCCTTTAGATCTTAACCTACTATTACCACTTCTCCAAAATTAATATGTCAGTAACGTAAAATGGAAAGCAAACGTTAAATACATGGGCTTACACCTGGACACCTAGCTTAAATTTAATACATACATTTACATTTTTGGAACTTCGCTCTAAAGAACTTGCCGCCATTATGACCCTTAATCCTATATTTATTAAAAAGAGTGAACTTAGTATATAAAACAATATTTTTATCTATTAGTAATTAATTACACCTATTTTAATATATACCTGCTCTATGCAGGATTACACCAATAATACTATTTTTTCTAAATTGCATTTTTGGTTCAAAATAAATTTTAATTTCAAAAAATATTAGTCGTATCATTCTAATAATTAAAGAATACTGTCATTTTTATATCAGAAAATATAATAAAAATATTTCGCGAGACCACACTAACTCACTAATATCGTGTATCGGTAGCTTTATAATTTTTTCGGATACGTAATACTTCCAAATACAAAATCAAACTTCCTATTTCATATCTTCAAATTGCAATCAATTAGTATTCTACATCGTGTGTCTTATGTTTTGTAGACTTGCATAATTCATGTATGCAAATCGGTTCTGAAAAAAATACACAAGAAAGGTCTGCTGATTTTGACGACAAACAAAATATTGATTATAATCTCTTTCTTTCTTTTAACATATTATATAAAAATGGGCTGCCTTTCGCCATATTTAATATCCGCTTATGTGTTATTTCGTACGCGATACCCAAAAATAAGCAAAATCACATCTCGGTTGAATGAACATCTATTCTCACTGTAACCACACTTTTTTCACGTCTCGGTGGTCAATTCCAATTTTCTAAATTTTCACCGCAACGCGGAAACTGTCCCTTTTTTGCGCGCATTACCGTTGTTTTGCGTAACGCGACAAAAAATCTCTCTCAAATGGCGGCTACTATGCCATGCCACCGTGTCCACTGTGTCATTTTCCACGACGTGCAATTATTCGAGTATTCTGTCCGTCTTTGTCTAGGATAAGATCATTAGACCGAAGATGAACGAAATGCGGCTAATGTCCGTAATTTCTTTGATCTTTGTCGGATAATTGCCGGTGAGGTAATTAATTGGACATAACTTCACGAAGAACATAGCTTGAACTAAGCTTACATACTATAATACTAGGTTATAGTGTACTATTAATTGCTCTATTGTTTTAATTATTACGTTTTTGATGTTCTAATTATTGCATCTCTTCTCCATTTTATCAAATTCTTGCTCATTCATAAATATATAATTATATATTTTTCAAAATGTATTATAGGAAGATAAAACAATTTTTTAACACTTTAAATCAAACCTATTTGGTTTCACACGTGTGAAAAACGTGTGAAACCAAATAGTGATGTAAAAACGCATGACTTACTCCCACTTTACCTACATCTGGAACTTCTATCACTGCTCATGCAGTGTGTCCTGAGTTGCTTTTTAGAGTGCACACGTGTCGCTGAAGAAACGTTTAAAAGTAAATACGAATACTATTCGGTCGTTTTATCTCGTCTCGATTTATTTGCATATGTATATAAAATTACAGGCATCGTTAGTATGCAAAATGATTCCGTAATGTCATTCTGTTAATCCTTACATTTTATTTTTCAGTATTGTATTCCAGAACTCGTAGGTCTGTTGCGTCTTTTCTGTTTTACATCTTGCCTCAGTTTACCTAAAAATTTCAGGTAAATATAAATATGATATATTAATATAACTTATATGTTACATTTCTAAAACTTGTTTTAATTATAAAGTCATTTGTTTTAAATTTCGTCGATTTTCTTTTTGCATTTTTTTTACAAATTCGTCGCTTTTTGCCAACATTTTTGCTAAAAATATTTTTATCATTTATTGTGAAAAACCCTTATATATATTTAACAATGTCAAGATTAAGTATTGTTCTCTTTATTAAAATTGTAGGTTTATTTTTATTAATTTTTGGTATAAAAATCTTAATCTTTGTATTGTAAACCTATAACAAATATTGATTAGCATATTAGGCGCTAATGTTCTTCGAAACAGATGCAATTCGTACCATTTTAAATCTTGAATAAAACACTTTATTATTTTAAAAAAATTACATTATGAATAATGAGGACTTCTCTCCTTAGATGAAAATGCAGCGTGAAAGTGCAATCTCAGGAAGCCTATATGAATTGGGTCCCCATCGAAGACTCCGCCTCATTTAAGGTTCCTATACAGATGATATCTTGAATGAGTCCCGACAGGGAATGCTGACCAAAGACATTAGCTTAAGTTGTGATGATGAAGAGCGAAGAGTTTGAAAAAACATAGCCGTCGGAGTAAAAAAAAGGCGTGTGCATAGTTCTTTCAACTCTGCTTGATGACCCAAGATCCACCACATGTCGTGCCTCACAAGTGTTGCTATCTCTGGCGACTGAAAAAAGGATAGGTATATTTCTAGAAAGTATTCAAAAACTTACTATATTTAAATTAGTATATTTCTTAGAAATGTCTTATCGCGATTCATAAAAAACATATTGTTTTGCTAGCGGTTGTCATAGAATACTATTAACAGAAGTTTAACTACGTGTTATCTATTGCGTGCACCACTGCCGTTACCGGTAGTAAGACCCTACGAGTCCAACCCTTATGGGTGGGCACCCAGCTTGTGACGGCCGGGTGAGCGGGTTCCCCACCCCCCGTAGTACTAAGTATGTTATTGGAGATTATTAGTCTTTCTCCCGAGCACTCAGGGAGACGTGCTGTCGCTGACTGGCCGTCATTGCATTGCATTGCATGCATCATAACAGCACCACTCTCCAGGTCTACAAGGGGTGTTTATGCTGCCTCAGTCGCAGCCTTAGCTCTCGAACCTCAGAAGGGGTCGAGCCCTTTTGCCCACTTGCGTTACTCTACCATGCTTTGATCGTCCTAGGTAGTGCCTCGCGCTCTACCTCAGACGGCCAGCCCGAGAGGTCACTTCCCCTCAAGGGTTTGGGTTTTAATCCTTGCATCCAGCGTGTGGTAGACTGGCGCCCAAATGCAATTAACATATGCTGTCAAGTTGATAATGAATACAGAAAAATATTTCGTCCATTAATCCACCAGCCGATCACTTAATCAGAGTAAATTGACAGTTCACAAGACACGAGTCAGAAAGATCAGAAAGATAGAATAATAAAGATTTGATCAAACAAAACATGAGTGAAATTGAAATGTAGGGACACCCAATAATTTGCTTGCAATAGCCACGAAGACTTTTGAAACACATGACCGTTAATTACCACAACTTAAACTATGTATATTAATGAGCTTCAAACCACAAGCCTAGAAAAAAACTCATAGCCTCACATCGAATAACATATCCCATTAGTCAATGCTAAAATGCTAAGGTCTTGACACTTAGTCATTACCACTCACTCGAAGAAGACTCTCAGGGTCGACAATTCTTCCTCATTCGACACGCGTTTATTTTTAGTTTCAATTTAAAAGGTTTATACATATTTTTTTAATTACAGCAGTCGCTACAGCATATGACTGTTTCATAATTTGATATTATGGTATAAATCAATGCATCGGAAGAGTCTTCCAAGTCGTTTCGACGATCGAGTTTAACTCTAGAAAGGGAAGAGGTACTCCAAGTGGATGTTCTATGGCAGCACTCTACATTCATATTGTGGTAAAAATCTTGTTCTAGTTAATCTAGTGTAACTATTACGGTTATGTTAGTAGAAGTTTTATGATATATCTATATGTACATATATCATACATACAAGTCTAAGATACTAAACGTTTGTCATGGATATAGGCAATTCAATAATAATGGTCCGTATTGTTGAAAGCTCATACTTTTCATTAGACGTTGATAGATAACGACATGGCCTTCACCATAAAAGCATAACAGTATAACGCGATACTGAAGTAACTCTTGCAAGTGCACGTGGGTCCGGTTTGGTCTTGCGGTATACGAAATTAAACCAAACGATTAACGGATTGAAGTCCTTCAAGCTAAACTGCATGGCCACCTCATCTCGTGCCGCCACCAGGTCACGGAGACTTCCTGGTGGCTCATTATGTACACCAGACGACGTTAATAGTCCCGCGTATGATAATAATGGTAAACGCGGAGACCATTGTGACATGTACGTTGACATGCTTGATCGCAATATTATACAAGACGGAGAGTCAAAAAGTATAGGTAAGAATCTACAACATTTCAAGAAACTAAATATAAATATTTTTTATATAAACGCTACTAAATATAAAAATATTTTTATATAAAGTAGCACTATTACAGGTTGAAGATTGTCAACGATAAAAAATATCATCAAATAAATTATACTTCGGTTTATTACATACTATGTACGACCATTATTTCTGATCTTTATCTACAGAATGCAGTGCTGAGGTCATCGCTATTATTATTTTTATAAAAAGTTTGAAACTGTAGGAAAAAAATAAATTATAAAGTATTCATTTGAATAATTTAACTAAGGTGACCAAACGTCCTCCTATAAAGAGGATTGTGCTCCTCAAAAATGTTGTCCTTCTTTGTCCTTTTTATGTCCTTCTTTGTCCTCCTTGGACAAAAATTTCCGAAATGGCATATTGTCCTATGATATTTCCAAAATCTGGTCACATGAGTTTAACCATTTTGAGGTCCTCTAATCTTTCATAACTTAAGGTGTTTCTATATATTGATGTTCAGTTACTTGGTTATCGTATTACTGTATGATTGTTAGTTTTAAATATATAAGCATTTAAAGTGTGCAAGTTTTCCCTCCATCAGTGCTTCTGATATCAATACCTACCCAGCACGGGGAAAGACGTAGTTCTACATAAAAAAATGCAAGGAAAGCTAAGTTGTTCGATACACATAGAAATATATTAATGAAAAAACAGAAAATAATTACTAAAGTTGTATTGAACACCTAACTTATAAAAGTTAGGTTATGACTTACTTTAAGGAAAATTTACTTAATAATAGCAGTGTACATACGTATAATACTATAAAAAACACAAATTGTATAATTAAAAAGATAAATAAATAATTTCCGAGAAATCGAGAAATTGAAATCTCTGATCAATTTCTTTGTAAAATCTTCTGTACATACAAAAATAGATATCAATTTATAATTTTAGGTGAATGTTTGTATGTTAGGTGTATTTTAGCTTCTTTAAACTAAAATTGTAAATATTATTGTAATAGTTTTATTTATTTTCCTTTATTTGATATAATGTATTTTTATTTTGAATTATGAACAATATTTATAAAATTGTACTTCTATTTAAAACAAAATTATCAGTACTATTGGAGATTATTTATTTATTAAATTATAATAATTAGAAGAAAAAATCTATAAAGGTAGAAATAAATTAATTTACCAATACCTCAGAAAGCTTATATTATAATTGATCTTAGAATATTACGAACGTTTATCAACTAAGTCTGTTTTTATTTTCTCTTGCATGTATGGAATTTGTCAAATAATATAAACCCTTGTTTTCATTTATTTAAAAATCAATTTTTGGTAGATGTGGGCTTGCTCCGGATTCTGAACATTGAACTGGACCAGGGGATGCGAATACAGAGACGACGAAGAAAGTTGAGTCGGCCTCCTTTTGGCTGTAATCAAATTTAGAAGGCCATGAACTCTGAAGTGGATATTGAAGTGTGGATGCCAGTGTCTCTGCGTTGGGGTTAATGTGAGTTTTCGACTTCTTCTCTAGACATTCAACATAGTTTCCATGATATTTTTATTCGTTTGTAAGGAAAGCAGGTGGTGGCAATTCCCCTCCCCCACCTTGAATTTGGCCAGAAAAATACATATCATTTAATGAAACACCATGAATTTTAATGAAATCGAAATATTTTAAAAATGACCACTGACTGGTCGACTCTTGCCACCCCCTTTTAAAAAGCTGAAATGGCGTCTCTGATTCTAAACCAGAAATTCTCGGGTAATCCCTCAAATATAATCTTAAAAAAAACAGTTTTGAATCAAACACAATTTTTTTTAAATATGTCATTTCAGTGAAATCATATCGAAATACATTTTTACTGGTAAAATTATATGGCATTTCCCTACGTAGTAATATATACATTTACATACTTATCATTATTTATTTACATGCGATGTATAAATGCTACAAATAATGTGTATTTTTCTGTGAAGCTATATTTTCACTAGTGAAGTACAAATACATTTTCACCAGTAGATATATATTTATACTAGCGAAAATATAATTTAACTGATAGGCGTTAGTGAAATCATATGCTGCTCTAAAATGTCTATGAAACTTAATTTGACAGTTGCGAAACGTTCATTTTCTGTGTAAACCCAAACCTAATTTACACGAATTAACCAAACCCAATTTGACTAATGAAAGATTTATTAATTATTATTTTATAACTTATATTAGGTCAAGTCCAAAATACAAACTAAGCCAACTCAACTCTTAGAGGATAATAAGTATAGTCTTCAGACTCATTAGTCTGCACTTCGATATTATAGCTTTTGACGTGAATTTTTTACTTCTGAGAAGTAATAATTGTTTTTTGCGCTTTTCTATTGTTCAAAATTCGTTCGATTCTCACATACTGTTAGTAGTAATATTGTTATAAAAGTCTTAATATTCTTTAATTTATCTAGAAAAATTAATGTTATTTAATAAAATACTATGAATCTTCATAGAATCGAAATAATGAAAAAAACAACCACTAACTGTACCCTCCCCGGAAAAAGCTGAAATTACGTCCCTGATTTTTATTGGATTAGCATTATTATTGATTTATAACATATCTCAATTCGCGTTTAATGCCGTCAACTTATTAGTCTATCAGAACATAAATTTAAAATTTACTTTTAAGTTTGATCTTATTGCATTTATACCCTACACACTGTGGCGACCTTTTAGCCACCCTAATCCTTACACTTTAAATAAATCGAGATTAATTAATTCGGTAAATTATACGTTTCTGAGAGGTTCCAAGAAACCCACCCCTTCCGTTTGGCAACAGGGATTTCAACGTTTTTGGGCCACGCTAGACAGTAGATCTTAATTCGGCGACAAGTGCAGAGAGAATAACGCACTTTCGTTTTTGCCTCGACGCCGGTAATTTTTATCTTTGGCTTATCGGTCACCATTAAACAGCAGTAAACAATCATTTGCAAAGCTATCGTCCTTTGCCGGCCGCCCCTGCAATTTAAAAAATGCGTCCAATTTTTACCAGACGCTAAACTTCCAAATTTTGCTGGTCAGGCCCACTTTTCCGGTATCCCTATCAAGGCACTCTAAAACTGCATTATTCTGTACTGGACCCACGGAGTAAGACCCATAAGGCTAAGATACCATCGACGCCTTCCAACAAATCTGCAGTGTTTAAACCCTCCTCAGAGGGTTAGCTAGAAGTTTGTGCCACTTAATTTTCCTGATCCCCAAGATGACGCGTTGGCGAGGGTCTACGCTCCAGATACATTGTTTTTGTATTTCTAATGGCATCAATCTTAGTACATAAACAGTATTTTTAATTCAATAACTAGTTTTTATTTGTTGTTTTTTTCATATAATTTATTTTTAATTTTCGGGTTATGAGGCCGAAGGAGTATGAATTTCAAGCCAACAAAAGATGGGAAAAAGTTAATAACAGTTTATTTAATAAGCATATATAAATTACTACTTATATATGGAAATGCAGCTGCCACTATCGGGTGGTGGAATTGAAATGGCAGGTCTTAAAAGTCGGAGAGTATTCGCTGGAGTATCAAGTTGAATTATTGTTGACTGTGATCTATTGTGATGTGTTATTGTGATGATGCTGGATGATCTAGTGTTATGTCTGCCTCCCTGTGACCTAGTTTCACATATTTCTGATTCGAGACGGTGAATCGCATATAATGATGTTAGCGAGCCAGTTGCATCTATTCTTTGCGCAGGGTAGAACGCATTGTCTATCGCGAATCTTTTCCACACAAAGATTAATTTTTCCGGGACTTATAGCTGCTTACGAGCGATTAATGTCTTCAGAGAGATATGCAAAATAGGTAATCCGTGAAATATTTCAAATTATTAACGCAATTATTAAGACCTGAGATCTTTCTTCCCACTGTTGTCCTTACTATCGTGTCGATTTCTCCTTTCGTTCGTTCGAAATGGATGTTAGAATGACCTCTATAATAATTGAGCAGTTGATTGAAACTCCCACATAATTTTATCGTTAATTAAATAGTGCTATGTTTCAAATACACATTCTTTAAATTCCGTAATCTGAAAACATTTCTTCGGGACTTTTTACTTTTTCTGATTAGTCCAAAATTAAATAAGTTGTTAAAAAGAAATGCTCTTTATACCAACAGTGACGAGGAATAGCTATTTTAATTAAAAAAATATTGGATTGGATTTTTGAGAAAATGCACTCTTAACAGTTCTAAAGATGGAAGACCTATAAAAAGATCTAACCTCGTTAATTTTAGATGTATATTAGAATCATGGCTCATGGCACACTTTTTTTATAAAATATGTAGTAACAATTCTTAATCTTAATATTTTTATTTATGTTTATATTATAAGTAAGATGAAAACATGAATATATGTATTGTATATTGAAAATTCACTAAAAAAATATTAAAATCCGGTCTCAATTAAGGGGTGAGCGATCGTTCAATTTGTAACAATTTTGTAAAATATGAAAAACCTATCCAAAATTTTCCACCAATGACCAAATAATAAAATGTCACTTCTGAGAAATTCTATATTAAAAATCGAATAACCAAAGCTGCACTCTGTCTGATCTGCTTTAGTTTATAAATAAGCGGCTTTTTCATTCTCATCGGTGACCGTTTTACGATTTTCGCCGTGGTGAAACAGACAAGAGCAAATTCCAACATCTGCCAAGTCGTAAAGCACGGTATAGATTCCATCTTCTGGAATTGCTGCGTTTCTTACCGGTAGTAAAACTGGGATGACGCAACACCAGAAAGGAAAAGCTACATTTGGTTTTCCAAACCGAATGAATTGTATTAATTAATTGAAATGTCCGCCTTGTTCGCCTCATGCTAATGTCTAAATTACGAGATAATAGAAGAGTCGCATGGCCCAAGGCCGCAAGCTATCGAGTATACAATTGATGCAAAGCAATTACATATATTTGTTCCTCGTAAAAATGCCACAGGGTTAATGTCTCAGCATGCCAACCAATATTTTTTTAATTGAAAATTATGACCTCAATACGAGAGTCCAAGATTCCTCTCTTCGTGGATGACATGAATTATGCAGGACATTTTCTAGGAAGCTCCCTTTATGGAAAGCAAAAAAGACGGTGACCTCACCTTCTATGCCGAAACCTCAAGCAGTCTGTATTGAAAAGTGCTCTTATTTATATATTAATGTATTTTATATTCCAGTGCACTGGCTTATACATCTGGGGAGGCCGTGTGTAAATAATTTGGTCATTAGCGATACGAAGGATGATGACTAAGAATAGATTGGCAAAAAGTGGTTTACGTGTCGTATGGACGAGGGTGAGCAGTCGACCAGAAATTGACCACACGCGCTCATGCGAAAGCGTTGCTTTTTAAAACCAACCATAATCTTAATTGAAACATTACAGTGATTCTCAACCCTTTTGCGCACAACATTCTCCTGTATATCATAGCTATAAAATTCAAAAATAAATGTGTCCTGTGTGTATAAAAATATCGATGAAAGTCTGTAGTAAAAATGAAAAGGTCGTAATTTTAGAAGATGTACAATTTTTCCCATTCCCTCGCTCCCAATAAATTCACCTTTTCATTCACGAGCTATGTAAATTACTGACAATTAATTACAGTAATACCTGGGACCTGTACCTACCTCTAACCTTATTTCAATCTCCAGGATTGATATCAGAGCGGTGTAACTTTTCGCATTGTGTCACTTTTTCCCTAATTGAATCGATTATTCTTCGTGACCAAGGCTGGAATAGCCCTTAAACATATTAAGCACGTGCTTAGGGTACCAAGGAAAGGAGAGCACCAGCAGGGATGTCATTTGGGGGGAACAGGTGGGGGCGTTCGACCCCCCCCCCCCTTGAATTTGGCCAGTAATCTCATTATCATTTTAATGAAATCGAAATATTAAAAACGCCCACTTACTGGGCATTTTTTCCTCTACCTGAAAAAATCTGAAATCACGTTCCTGGGCATCACATCCAGATGAACAGATTGTCAGAAAAAAATGCGTTTATAATGATTCTTAAACTTTTCTTTTTTTTATATAATAATTCTTAAATATTTTTTCATTAATAATAGCCTAATTTAAAAATAAAATTATGTCCTGCTGCATAAACTATATATGTATTATTAAAAATTAAAATCAGAACGATTTTTAATATTTTTTAAAAATATTTAAAGAAAAAGAATACATTTTAAATTCAAAGATAAAGAAAACGTTTATCATACCACATACATATGTACTATATGAAAAACGATATAACGTTAATGGGAATTAATATATTTCCATTGTGATTCATAATTAGTTTTTTGTCCATATTAGGTCATAAGTAAATTTTTCAACAACGATATTTATTCTCTCATGTGTCAAAGTGCAATACGAAAATACATTTTTAATTTATCAGTAACCATAACATTGCTCATCATAATCATTATAGATAATATGAATGTTATGGTCATCTGAAGTAAAACGTTGAATTAACTTGACTTTTTAAAGTTAATGTCCACAGAAAATCTTATTTGAGTCTAATAACCAATTAATGTATCTTAATTAGTTAAAGAGTTTTGAAATTATATTATTAAACTTCTAAAGAAAGTGTTGCAAATGTTCAGATGAAACACGCTCCACTAAACTACCTGAATGACACCTTTCGATACTGTGACCAATGGTTGTGTATTGTGTCTATATTTATCCTACTTATCTTTCGAACCACACAGTTGACGATGAACAGAACAAATCTAACCAACGATGCCAAACTGTTGTCTTGTGTCAATATTTGTGCTAAGAGTTCCTCTTGTTAGCGTGCGCTAATCGTATTTACTCACATGGTGTTTGATGCTCAGAATTTTTTAGAAAATAAACAGTTTTGGGGAATCAGGATTTTAATCTGTATGTATTTATATACTACAATACCAATATCGGTATAAGTAAATATATATCTATCTAATACGTATGCACTATGGATAGATTTGATTGCTTACGGCATTTCCTATTTTATTACTTCAGATAAATATAATATCATTAATATTACTATCTAAAACTAACGCAGCTTAACAAACGGTAAGAGCTGTCATTTGGTAATTTAATTATATTATAGTAATTAATTGTAAATAGAAGCAGTTGTCAAAAATTATTTGTCTGAAGTACTGTTACATACAGACTGCTAACTGCTTGGATTCACCAAAAAAAATCATATAACTAGCAGTGTATAGGTATTATTATTTTCGTAATAGTACTGCGTAGTTATTTTAAAAAATTGGACATATTTTTGGCCACATGTGTAAAATGTATCGCGATTCTTGGTATGGAAGATAAGTCCTTGAATGGTTCGCTTCCCTAATGCATACAATGTAGCATATTTCAACTTTGCTGTTTTACAGACACATAGATATTATTTTAACCACCTTGTATACAGGTTTTATCGCTGCTTCCGTTGCTCCATGACAACCGACACATATTCACCATACTAGTCCGATGTCAAAAGGATAGATGACACGTACGAGAACCAAATAGTGCGGTTGAAACAAGTGCGATACCATCGCAACGTGACAAGTCTATTTCCGACAAAGGATGTCGTCTTCTCTCTCCTCGAAATAGCCATCTTTGAATGAGCCACGGACTGGTGAAGTTCGTCGACCACATCTGGCAGTGCGACCAGACACACCAAAACAAGATGCAAAAGGCCAGAGAGCAGAGAAACAATGCGATGTGTCACCAGGATGCGCTCGTTGCGGCGAAACCAAGTGGTCCCTGCGAACTGGACTGACACAATTGTATCCAATTTTATTGTCGACCTTTAAAGCAAAGTGATTTGATTGAACATATTATTTTGATTTATTCAACGACAAGCGTGAATTTTTGAAGAACAACTTAAGCAAATTGACGCAAGGCAAAACTCGCTAAAGTGATTTGAACCCTTACTTGTGTGAGACTTGGATTAACAAGATAAATTTGATTATTTTGTAAAGCACATTCTAAAATGAAGAGAATAAAAATGCTGGTTTTGAGGATCAGTTCACGAAGTTCACTGATTTTGTTTTGTACTTGTTTATTATCACAGCATCAAGCTCAACTTTATTGTATAATGATTGGTATCCTTAGGTTAGGTTTGGGTTTGAACAGCCAATGAACGTTTCACAACTATCAAATTTGCGCGTCGCGCCGTGATAATAAAATTCGGTTAAAGTAAAATATTTATTAAGTAAATTTTTCGGTACTTTATTTTTATTGAAGGTCAAGTTTATTGTAAAAATATATTTATACATTTTATTTATTTATATACAATTAGGCAAAAAATTACCTTTACTTAAATTAATTAATAAACGATCATTTTATTAATTTATTTAATTCTAACAATTATTAAATGCCATTTTTAAGTAGATTCGTTGCAAAGAATTATTTATGGGGTGTTCACTACTCGCTGCCGCTCGTTAAACATAACAAAACGAATCCTTGCAGAAATTGAACGGCTTCTGTTTCGGTACCAGGCTGCTTAAACACGTTCATTTTCAATAAAAATATAATTGTATATAAATAAATAAAAAAAAAATTGTACCAAAAAATTACATTTTTGTTCGAGTTTAAACTTATTTCAATTTAAATAAATTAAATTAAAAAATGAGTGCTAACACAACTTTTGTGGTGGCCGGTATAAAATCGACCAGTACTCAATTTCATTCACATTAGTCTATGCTATCTAAATATATAAGTTTGCTGTTTTTTTCGTTGCTAAAATATTAGCTACGTATTTATTTGCTTCGGATACACTTAGTTGCTCCGTAAAAATAATTAAGAAAAATTATAGAGGGGGTAAACTTTATCGCTAGTCTTTTAGTATTACCGTTTATTTTCAAATTATTGTCCACCTATTAATTTTAATTAATATTTAGACAATAAATATTAATTTCTATTAACATAATATAATAATATAAATAATATATAATAATATAATCTATGATCAACATTGGAGTTTGTGGAATAAAACTAATGTTAAGTAACATTGGAGTTAAAATGGTTAAGACTCTCTCGAGGACATACGAAGGGGTAGGGCTCACCGCCGGAGCTCCTCCCTTGGCCAGTTAAATGTAAAAAGGTAATCAAGATAAAAAATTCAAACTCATAAGAATTATCTTCGCAAATTTTCTTCATTTATCTTCAATTTTTGGTTTGATAATTTGTACGGCAAAAATATTGTTTTAATATTTGTCAAAACATATATTATGCGGTCATACTGATAGTAAACCCGCATATATTCCTTGATTGTTATACATTTGAGGCCACATTTATTTCTGATTATTTCTTAGTAAATAATTAAATTCGTCTTTAATTAATGATTTCATTAAATTAAAAATCTAATTAGAACTTTTATAATAGTTCCATTTTCTTAAATATTTTGACAATTTGGAGCAAGTTGAAAAGCGCAGAAAAAAATCTTAATTTTATTTTTAAATGCGGCTTATTTCAATATGTAGTACCTCCATTTTTTACTGCTGCATTGATATGATTTCAAGTCGATTTAGTACTAAGTTTTTAGTATTGATTTTAAACCAAGGTTTTCTATGTGTACAACTTTCAATCATATATCTAGTTATGGGCTATGGCTGTCAATCGCTAAATCTGAGTAGTCGAATTAATGTTAATTAATTTTACTTTCTCTAACAATAATTGAGCTCAAGTGCAAATACAATAATTTTAATGGTATAATGTGTATAAGATTTAATCACTCCAATAGTCTTAACGCCGTGTTGCTTATTGTATATGGACAAATTTGCATATGAAATACATTTTTATACCATTTTGGTCAGCGAACAATTCAACGGTAAATATTGGACATGTACTTCTTTGTTTGGATTTCTTGAATATTTAATCAGTGTCATACGCAAGCTTAAGAGTAGAATTCCAAAAATATTTTTTTATTGAAAACCATCCGATCAAGTACAATTTTGTAGTATAAATTAAAGTAATTCTTAATATATTTTAACAATTAACTAAAATAATATGGATAATGTACTAAATATTTTTTGTGGAATTTTAAAATTATAAATATAATTAAAACATTGATTACAGAATAGGTACACAAATATTTATATATAATTATGTTTAATTTAGAAATAAATAATCAGTGCTTGAAATGCAAAATAAACATTGTACTAACAATGGTTTTATTATTTTGATAAAATCATATTTATCGTACATATAATATGAAATAAAAATTGCTTTCTTTTATTTTTAATATGTATGTAATAATTATAATTGTTTTATTATTTTATACTTATTGTATGAATAAAATAAGTAGTTGTCAAAATTTCACATCTAAAATTAGGTTAGGATATTTACATACTTTAATGTAGGTTAAATAATAAATGCAAAAATTGAAACATTTGTAAAGAAATTACTTGTAATTAAAAATGCAGAATTACTTAAAAAACCTAACATTATATTTCGTAAATAATCTTGAAACGTCCATATTTTCACAGTATGTATAGTAGTTGCAGTTAATATTATTTTAATCTCACTATGCTATATGTGTATTGGTGTCCAGAAAATAATATTGTAGTTAATGGCCTTTTGATTAAAATACAATTATAACTTTATTAATCGAATTAAACACAATTAGAATCGACATATTTTTTCAATTATTTCGACACAAAGTTCTGCAGTTGTTACATGGACAATCTCTTAAAGTTACTGGGATAAATTTAGAATCACCCTAGCTTTTTCCATAGTAAACTATATGTGGGCACTCTTGAGCTAAAAATGTTTTTTTATAATAAAAAAATACAATAGTGAAGTATACTGATTTACAATAAAAAACAATATTTATAGTATCACAGTCCCAGTTTTCAATTACAGACAGGTATTTTCACTAGTTATTATTTTTTTATAATACCCGATTTAAAATACAATGGACTTTTTATGGGCACGTTATACTTTAGTCAGTTAAATGTTATTGTCCGAGTATAAACTATAAATGTACATAAAATAATTTCTGTTCTGAACTCAATTTAAAAAAAATCGAATAACTCTTTTGTGAGTCACGATCACCACTTCCTCGGATGTCCACACACTTCTCGCTTTAAACAACCGACTTCGTCCTTTGAATAACAAAAAGTGCTCTTGCCGAGTATTAAAAATACTCCTTTTACTATTATGGTGTTGCGTCTCAAACGCACAAAAAGAATACCAACGAGACTGTTTAGTTTCCTTTTTGCTCCAACTTAACTTGCTTCTCTATCATGCTAGTATTATTGAAAAGTTCTACGCTACTTTTTTACAGTCCGAGAAAGTGCGCAGTGATGTCATGTCGTTTATGTGGTCATAACCATTTGTGATGTTACAATTTTTTCCACATTTAGAAGTGTTGAGCTTGCATTCTCGGTGGAAATCGAACGCGTAGCTAGTTCTGTTTATTAAATGTATTATTGGCGTTATCTCCATATCGCTATATACAGCTTGTTGTCTTCCTTTGTGTTGCATATTTGGATGTGAGTCGCCATTGTCTACTGTCATCGAACATTAAATCAATAATTAATAGAGTAGAGAGCCTCCGAAAATTAATGATTGTCAAGCGTGGGATTTGTAGATTTGGAATAAAAAATATATAAGATATTCAAAAATGTGCTTTCGAAGCTGTTTTCCAATTTTTATTCATACCTAATTCGCGATCGTTTGTGCTCAGCATGTTTATGATATCAAATTATTAAGCCTGATTCACACGCGCGTGATGATTGTATGTAAAATAATTATTTTATATAAAGAAACTAAAAACTCTTTTTGTATGAATATGTAGGTATGTTGATATAACATATGTACGAATATGTATATTTATTTATATCTGCTTAATTAGCTCCAAAATGGCAATTTAAGTACCTAAATATTTTTTGTAAAATTAATAAAAATAAAACAGTTTTTATATTACACAGGGTGGCGCGCATAAATTCGCCCATATTTCTAAAGGCAGTGCGTGACCTGTAGTGATGGTAGAGAGGTATACAAGTTTTTGTTCGGTATAGTAGGTTATTCTGCTAAACTATTGTACTTCAGGGCTTTGTTGTTCAAGCGTATTATGAGAGCAACTGCTTTGTGATAACGATACGGATAGCAGAGAGTGAGAAAAAATATTTTTTTAAATGTTTTCACTATTCGGACAACTGAATCCGTATTTTAAATAAAATTGCCTGACTTGCTTAATACGAATGCTAGAAAATGTGATTTTTTAAACATTACACAATTTTACGATTGTGTAATGTTTATAAAATGATTATGGCCACTGTGTTACTATGGTGCTAAGAGTTTATATTATTAAAATGACTATAAAACGACAACTTAGAAACATTTTTACCACCAGGGGCGTGCCAAATGCGATAGAAATTCCCTTAGACGTAATTGCACGAAGTTGCCGAAAACCTACATCACTTGTTAATTTATAAATTTATTTTTCTTTGATTAGAATCTTGACCATAATCACCGTCTTACTGGATTATTCACTCATTTGTGCCGAAAAATAATAACATGAAAAAAATGTAGCCCTGCAATAAATAATTTCCATGTATGTTTAGTTATTCATATGTATATATTACATCTCATATATATGTATGTATATATATATTTGCTTAACATGAATAATTTATACAAATAAAATAATATATGCATTGCGTCGCGTGTAGGTCGGCCTTTACACGAAATGAATTGCGTTAGCAGCGCTCGAGTTAACTTTAGTCCACGTTGAACTTTCTTCGCGTTCGATTGTGTCCGTTTCACAAACGAAGTGACAATCTGATATTAACGACATAAAACAAATACTTTAATAATCAATAATTTATTTATAAATATAAAAGCAACTCAATGTTAGTACAAAAATATTAATCAAATCACATATTTTTTTTCATTGTTATAGTATTGTCATTGAACTATTGCAAAACATGGAATAACACACAATACACATTTTTTAAACCATTAGTCACTCGACTCAGACGCGTGTCAATCTCATTATTTGATTGTGATATAATAATAAACATTTTAGTCATATTGATAATGTTTATTGTTCAATCAAATCAATAATTAACACTCCGTGAGCTAAATAAAAAACCCTTCATACGGTATTGAACCCGAAGAACCTGTTTAAACCCGATACACTTTGTCTGTAAAATATTTAACCACTAAACTCGCCCATAACTGGAGTACTTAACAGTAAATTTAACTTTTAACAACACGTGTAATAAATAATACAACCACGATCCTCTGTTCTTCTTTCAGTTTTTAACGATACAAATTGGGTGCTGATTGACTGAATAAAAATAATTTTCGTGTTTGTGCTAGTGATTGTGTGTAGTGAATTTATTATTTTAAATTGAGTGATTGGATTAATAAGACAATTATTTCACTGTCTTGATAAGGTAAGAATAATAATCCATGTTTAAATGATAGCAAATATTAAAGCATAAATTATTTGTGTGTTAATTTTCAAGGTTAACATTCTATGCTCAAGTTTATCTTAAAATTTGCGATCGAAACTTGTTTACTTATTGTATTACGTATTAGTTTTATGTACATATTTGACTGTGATTTAGGTATACTTATATTATAGTAATTTTCCGTTATAGTCTCCTTATATTTTGAATCTCAACATAGTGTTTATATTATTTGATTGAAATATTTATAGAAGCTCAATAGTCTCGAAAACTGTTAAGCAAGTCTGATTATTCTTCATAAACGAAAAATATAATAATTAAAAATAGATAATATTTTATAGTACGGTATACCCTTTATTAACTACTATATAATTGAGGATCAATTACGATGTGGTTCTAAACACAAATGCCTATATTTTTCCTTAAGAATCAGTGCACAAAAAAAATATACGCTATCGCTAAGAACAAAACTGATTTAAAACAAATATATTTATTTTATAATACATCAAATATAATACAGCTAATGCAAGGCAGGGATTATAATAAATAAAACATATAACAATAGTGAAAGGTGCTATAAGATATATAATAATCTTGACAACCGTACCTCAAGAACAACAAACCAATAGTGCCCTGTGTACTTACATATACCGGTACCACCCCTCAGGGCAGAAATTAATGAGCACGTGATGATCACGCGTTGAACGGTGTTGAAAATAAATAGACTAGGTATATGAATTCTGGGAAAATAAATTATATGATGATTTTGAATTATCGTATACAGTTAGTTGATAGGTATTTTATGAAAGAATATTGATTTATTTTATTTAGATTATGTATGATAGTATTGTAATTACATACAACAATCAATAATCTTTTAAAAGTTGTAGCATTTAGCAATCCAAATAAAATTATGTATCTTATGACACGTTTACAGAAATATAAATTTACAACATGATTTATTATGCGTCAGTCGTATCTTCCACGCAGCAAGACTTAAGTCTTTCAGAGGCGTTCAAAGTTTAATAATGGAGTTTTATAGCAACATTACATTTTATTAAATTTCTAATATAATATTTTAAAAACAAATGTTCATATTATAGTACCAGCGCTCGGAGAAAAGCAATACTTTTCCACAGTAGTTTGTTGCAATATAAGTTATACTAATAAATCGTTACCAGCTTTCCAGCATATATTTCTTGCTGCGAAGTCACACTCCCTTAGGACTAATAACCCGAAAAAATATATATTTAATTTTTTCTCTGGGTAATGAACCCAGTTTGAGTATATGTTTTATTACTTACTTCTCGTCATCATCTGTCAACTTTCCTACGATCATTCAATCCATAACCTATCTTTAAAGTCCAGTTATGCCACTTATATTAGGCCCTGAAATGATCACAGCCTGTTTAAAGCAGGTCAGTGACTTCCAAATTTTTTTCTATAACACATATCCACAGTTTAACGTATACTGAATATACCTTTGCGAATGCTTAAAACAATCATTAAAGAGTAACATTATAAATTTTGTTTGCTCATAAGTCGCGATACTATATTAATGCAAGTGATTTGAAACTGTTCATGTATACCATAAATTAGATACGTAATATAGTTGTAAATGCCAACGAGAAAAGATTCAAGATATATAAATCAAATTATTAATTTACTAGTTTCATAAAACCCTTTTAGCAAATCTTCTACGATTAATTTTGCCGCAACATTTAATTTTTATAACGAGTTTCTTGTTTTAATTTTTTTATTTATTTTTTGTTTAGCTTAAGTAGCTCATTATTAAATAATTTTTCAATAGCAAATATTTACGACCTATCTCGATTTTAATTATAATTTATATTATAATATTTCGTTTTTAAGTAAAATTATAATTATATAATAATCACTTATACTGATCTTCCAGACACAATAATAATTAAAAAATACTATCGTCCATGTGGAATTCGAATCCAAGTCTGACAGTGGACAGACAGATATGTGTTTATTCACACCACACACGATCGGACTTGTTCGCCAGACATCCGTGACGGACAGATCCGTGCGTGTATGGCCAGCTAATAAGTCAGCAATTTATATTACTCGTCTATCGTGCTGTTTGATTGTTTTTTTAAATGCTCAAAAATGATTTTTAATTACATTTTTAAGATTAGGTTAATTTAGAATTAAATCAATAAATAACTATTGATATAGTTGATGTCAGTGAATAATATAATAGAACATATGAATCGATCTGATCTGAAGAATCATTAAGATGTAAATAATGGCAATGTTTGCTGAGCTTTTTTATAGAAATCTAGACTAGATATGATTATCCAACACCGAGATAGGAAACTAATCATACTCTATTGTTCGCATAGGAAGTAAGTGTGGGAAAGTACGTTTTGTGATGAATCGCTCTTACTTAATAATGACGAATAGCACATGCCATCTCGCTAATAATGATTATAATGGCCGAGTGTTGGATTAAGTTCCGCTAACGATACCCTTCTGTTAAGTGGTCTGGTTTTTTTTTATATCAAAAAAATCTGGCACATAGAAGACGTACATATGTACTTCCACACATACGGGCTTAGTAATTACTTTTTAGGCATATGGCGAGCATATCTACAATACATTGTGTTTTGCAACAGTTTAGGGTCTTGATCAAGATTTCAAAACGGGACTTTTGATGTCACACTTTTAGATCATCAACACGACTTGATATGTAATATGTAGGGTAAATATTTTTGGCCGAGTTTAGAATCATTGGTATTGTGTTGCTGTTCTCAATTCAAGGTTAGACAACATTGCGGTCGTGGCTCCTATAACGTTATTATTACGATATCTAAACACGTGCTTTTTGCGAAATAATCATGTGTGGACATGCTGACTTAATGTACTATGCATGTAGATTCAATGCCTACACATCAAATATTTTTGAGAAACGAAGTTGGCTTACATTTTTATGTTAACACACTCTTGTGTACATAATGTGAACTGACTTATGAGTATATAGATTCAACTTCCTCTTGGATGCTAGTTCAGTTACCTGACCCATAGGATGTGTGTTGATCAATTGATAGCAAAGCTATGATACAGCGCCTTAGGTGGTGCTTTGCCTTGAATGGTCAAGTGAGTAGAAAGTGTTCAGAATTATGCAACTAAATAATAGTAAGTGCATTCGGACTTGCTTCGGGGTGTTATGCATTGTAAAATATGGATTTTATTTAAATTGCAGAGCTATAGACTAAAAGACTATTATTTTGAGACGCTCTTGTAAAGCTTTGCATTAGCAAGTAAAAGTCAAGAAAGTCTATTAAAACACCATCTGAATAAACTGTGTTTTCTAATGTTGGCATTAGAAAGACTTGAATAGAGATTTAATTAACTATTTTTCAGTTGGAAATCAATATGGAATTATTATTGCCATCATTAAATCATATACGATACAGTACAAAGTCTATTATTTTTTTACCGTTACAATACAAATGCTGTCAAATTATATTAGATGACTCATCAATGCCATTGTTACGCAGACAATGTGGAATAAATGTACGTATCATATTTTTATGCTATGGTCAAAAGCAATGATTTATGAATGCCACGAATGTAAGAATTTTCATCAATAATGTATTATTCCGAATTAATTAAATAACACCGTAAAAGATTTTGCCACAATGATATGATAACGATTTTTTAATTTCTCACAACATTTTTATTTTCATTAATGATTATAATAGAATTTAAAGCGTAGTACCTTTTGAACTCATTTAAAGCTGATTTCTGGGTTTTACATTAAAATTATGAATTTATAATGTTTTTGCTAGCATATATAATTTTCTGTTATAATCATTTTTGTCATGTTTACGACTAAATGTTCTTGATTACAATTTTGCTGCAATGACTCAATAATCTGACGAATAAGTTTTTCCTAGCCTGTTTTTCGCTACAGTCAAACTTATGCGCATATTTTAAATACAATACAATCATTGCTTACAGAAAAATCTACACATTCTTTAAAAAACAGCGATTTATTCACAAAAAAGGTGTATCTTATAGGGTGTATTTTTTACTTTGAATAAAAATGTTAGTTTGCTAATAAAGCAAAAATTGTTGCAATAATATTGTTTTGTGACAACTCTAGCACTTGTGTACCTCAAAATGTATCAGAAACGGCTCCTTCTCAGCTATAAGACAAGTCTTGATAACTCGTTAATATTTGACATATATTTTATTTTTAATTCTAATTAATAACTACCACTGGGATCGTGTAATCATCGAAAGCAGTTAAAATGGTCGTATAAAACATCTTTGGCGAATCGCAGATAAGGATGTTTATTAATCAATTGCATTGCTTCCTGAACACACCTCCTCAATGTGTTCATGGCCAGGGAGTTCGAAGAACAATATAACATATTGTCTGTCGCGCGTCTTCTTATACAAAGGGTAGTTTTTCCGGGGGTGATAATGTATACACGAGTCATCCAGCTTTTCAACGAGTTTGCCAAACACAAGGATGTTTTTGCGATAGCTATGGGATGCTAAAAAAATATCTATTTTAGGTGTGTGCCATAATTATTTTTTTATGTTCAATTGTATAATTACGCATTAAGGAAACATGTCAAATCATAACGATCAGATATGTAATAAAAAAAATATAACAATTACGTAGTGTTAAGATTCTCTCTATTCGTTGTTCAAGTGGTCGTTATAGTGACATCTTAATTGTAAATAATACCGCAGGTGGTTAAAAAGTCCCACACATTAATAGATTTTTTGTGAAAAGCAATACCAAAATTAAACTTTCATAAAATTCTAAATCTATACAATAAGTACTATGCGTACTATATTAAACATAATTATAAAAAAAAAGTAATTTAAAAAGATTTTTTTTTGTACGTATTTATAATTTTATCTTTGTGACATTAGATTATTAATAAGTCAGTATTGAGAAGCACTGCTTCAGTTCATATTGAAGCTTTGCTACACTACTACATATACTTTATTTTTATTTATTAAATATCTTAATAATGATTTAAATTATAAATTAAATTAAAGTTAGCAATTACTATATTTAACCATTACATTATTAGTATATATATGTATTTAACTTTAGACAGCATCCAAGAGGTTAGGTTGTTTTAGACGAGATTAGATTATAAATCAAGTGAACCTATGACGTGAGTACAACGTATGGCTTCCTGTTTCATATACATATAATACATATGTACATTCATCTCACGCATAAATAGCCAATCATGTATTTTATCTAGTTGCATAACTTTTCATGAGAGATGCAAAATGCTCATTATTACAATTTTCCTTATGTACCACTAACATTAGATGGTTATTGCCGTGTATAACCCTTTACCTCATTATTTAATCGTTGAGTTTAATGTTCAATCTTTATGGTTATACCTGACACGAGATTCTAAACTCGTCCAAAACTGACTCGACCGACTGAAAAGAATGCTGTTACTTTCTCACATGTTTACAACTTCACTCCTTGCCCATACTTCTTGAGAACTCGAGCACTTTTTTTATTACCTTACGAACATATGTAAACCGTAGAGGTGAAAAAATTCCGTTATCTCTCGCCGAGTAGTTAATTGTAGATAGCACTAGTTAGATATCTGCAAACAATGATTCACCGTGAGACTTGCGGTGCATTTCTTGAATCAACACACTTGGATGGAAATTTATAATAAATTTATATAATATAAATGCTCGCTAATGTAGCGCTGCTTTAAAATAGCCAATCGACTTGAAAGTGGGCTGCTTTAACAGTTTCTTTGGAAGAGTCCATAAATTCATCTACAATATATGATTGTAAAAAAGTAAGATGATAAATGCCTTATACATCTGTTTTTTTATATTAATTTCATAATGCGAACATCTGTTAAAGTGTTTTGCTTATTCTATGCTTTGGTAGACAAATGTTGAATAAGATCTTCTTATATACTGATGTAACTTTGAAAAAAAAATACATACGAGATGTCATCTAAATTCTAAACGTTGAATTTTAGTGCTATATTCATTTTAAGTTGAGCTCATAATATGTTCTAAAATTGATACCATTTTTAATAATGCATATGTCAATATTAAACGCGTATTTTGAAAGTGTCAGCTAAATATTGACAACGCATTTTGTCACGCTCAGCGGTTTCTTTATTTTGACAATGCTGGAACAAATAATTTGCGTTTAAAATTGAATGAAGTGGTGTAAATTGACAAGGATGTTCAAAAAAAGGGTTTATGAATTGTACAAACGAGAGCCGTTAAGATCACAAAATTAGAACAGCGTTTCAGTCTTTTCTATTCCGAGCCTTAAATATATGTCGAAATTTTAGCTTTAGCTACTCGGTCCTGAAAAATCTGACTCAATGCAAACAATTCTTATTCTTTCGCTTTGAACCACCATTATTTGTGGCATCCGTCAATCAAAGCACTCAAAAGCACATGCCCCACATACAAATACCGAAAGCTACATGTATTTATAACATACGTATTTTACGAGGAATCGTAAAAGCGAAATTTTACTTTTCGTCAGCGATTATTACGGTTTCGCAAGGCGATTATTACAACGCCCTGGGAGAAAGAAAAATATATGTATGTCGAATCCGGGCCCGGCGAGACAAAAGTCGTTGGCCTTTTTGATCCCGGCCTCAGCCTTGGAGCGGGACCCTTGAATTGAAACGCAGTCACGACTTTGCAGTTGCTTTATTTTTTTGGTCATTTCTTTTTTCTGTTTAAATGGCCGCCAAATTGTATGCGTGTAAACAAATATTCACAAGGAAAAAATAAAGTTCACCGGGCGATAAATCGCGAGTTGAACATAAAATAAATATTTAATTGACATATTCTGAATGCGTATATCTAATCTCATATTAAAAAAAACTCAAGTGTACATTGAAATGTATTTTTAATCAAATACATCAAATAGCATAAAACTTGTACACGCATAATTTTTTGATTAAATTATTTTTAAAACACAACAATTTGCAATCTAGTGTACAATATACGTGTCTAGTCTCGCTACTAGTGACTGTTCAGCTGAAATAGATCAGACGTTTGAAGTGATGCGGCTGCAAGTGCTTCTAATGGTCATCTCGGCCGTTTCGGTGTAGCTCCGCTTGATGCGAGTTCGGCTGAACTCTCATCATTCTAAGTCAGAAGTGAAGTGGCAGTTCTGTAGACAAGTTTATGATGTCAGTGTTCTAACTTATATGTTAGAAAGTCCAACGTCCCTTCCAGTTCTTTCTACTTTAACCCTTTGAGTAGTGAGTTAATTTATACGCATTTGTTGTGAGCTAATTTTACGTATCTTTCAATAATTATTTCAGTTGTTATTTATTTATTATTATTTTATATTGTAATTCTAGTAAATTATAGGAAAAAGTCGAACTGAGATGTTTAAATGATTTATTTTACATATTTGTGATATATTATTCGGCTTTTGTAAAAAAATATATCAAAACAGAGGCATTCAATATTTTTTTATAAAATTAATATGAAATATTTTTTGTTATGTTAATTTATTTTATACTCTTTAATTTATTGCTATCTTTTTATAGAAATGTTTCACATTAACTTAAATTTAAAAATATAATATAAATAACCTTTTTTTAATGACACCCGTCAAATTGACGGATTTATATATAATTTTCTATATAAATTATTCACATTAAATCAAATTAAAAAAGTATTTAATAAATATAATATTTTTTCAGTTATGTATGTAAATATATAACTATCCGGGGTACTTCAAAACAGTGAAAGATCGACGACCGTACATGTACGGCGATACTGTAGAGCATGGTTTCCCAAACTATGTTCCGCGGAACACTGGTGTTCCGCGGAGCCTAAATAGATATTTCACAAAAATTTGGAGGAAATTAAAAAAATTGTTAGTTGTGCTAATACATAAAAATTGTTCATAAATCTGATAAAAAAGCTTAAAAATATGTATTAAATATTCAACATTGATGTGTATAAATTCTGGAGGGAAAAGTTTCATAAGTCGGTGTTGTTTCTTTTGATAAAAAATTGTTGTTGTTGAATCTTTTGATAAAATAATACAATTTTGGATTTTATCAGTTTAATCTAATAATTTTGATTGTTTTCCTGTCTTCGATGAATGTTTAAATGAATTGAATTTTCAAGTTGATAAAGAAGTTTCACAAGTATTTTTAGAACACCTATATAACTTGAAAACAATTCTTTCGGAATATTTTCCGTGAACTAGTAAGGACGATTCCTGGGCTAGCAATCCATTTTCTGTGACAGTTAAACCAGTGGGCTTAAGCGCAAGGGATTATGAGAATTTAATTGATTTAGTTAATGACTCTGATTTAAAACAAACATATAAAAAAATATACTAATATGAATTACGTAACCTAAAAAATAAGCTAAGTGTTCCGCCAAAATTTTCAGATTTGCCAAGTGTTCCGTCGCTGAAAAAGTTTGGGAAACCCTGCTGTAGAGGATCTGGGATAGAATCAGGCTTCTTGATTATTGCCTAATACATATCTTATCAGACTTTTTAGCGTGTTTAATAGCGTAACAGCAGATTTAATACAAGGTACACTTGATTACGTAGCTAGCTAGGATACTTTTTTGTTTAAGTAGGGTCCAACGATTTTATTGTAACTAATTGGGCATTTTGTTATTTTGTTTGTTACGTTAAAAAATGTTTTGCCTGCACTACACTCTCTGGAAATTGGCCATGGTTGGCCAAGGTTGTCCAACGACGGAGAATATAGTGGGTTATTTCGGTCGAGTTCGGTTCTGCTCGCTTTAAAATCTCTCGGAAGTTGTCCGAGGTTACCGAGAATGGTTGGTAAAGTGGGGGTAATTCAGTCGACTTGACCAGCTTCAAGCGCTTCCGAACATTGTCGGCAAACGGACCGAAGTCGAAGCTGCTCTTTCGAGCGCGAATGGTGAGATACTTCCCCTTTCGCTCTCTCGCGTGTTAAGTGACGACAGTGAGAGAGATAGTGATATGGTTTTTCGCAAACTGAGATAGAACGAGTAACTCGGTTCAATTTCAGTACGCACTTCGGCGTCCTATGGTCAACACGCATGTTGAGCGCTGCATCGTGGTCAATTTATAATATAACATGCTTATCGGGGACTTTAACTGACTCTTACTGACATCTTTGAATATTTTAGGGCACCAAAAGGGATTAATTATATTTTTGATAGTATATTCTTCTAACAGATATCGTTATTATATTTTTTTTCATATAAAATTAAATAATTAAAAAATAATTAGTAGTACTTGATTTTGTTAAAAAAATCGTTTCGAATATCCTTATGTATTTTCCTAGATCGGTTTATATAAATGTCACATCATAACGAATTCTTATTTAGGATAGTCACAGATGTGGTGTTTGTATTCTGAAGTATCATTTTTATGTCTTATGGCATTTTTCAAAAGCCGACAAAGATTTTGCGCAAATTGAATATTTACGACCGAAAAGTTTTCACTGATATTGTATTTGTGAGTGCCCATACAAACTTTTATAATCATCAGTAGCGTAATTTTAATAATAAACAATTTAAAAATCTCGATTATTTGGCACATTTTTCGATCGCGCGCAAATATGCCAGCTGTACGTGACAGAAGCCGCCGTCCGGACGACATATGAAATTTGCGGCAACGTGGTCGCTTACTCGAAGTCGTAATCGTACTTCCAGAGAGTGTAGTTCAAGCATTTCAATGCTTAATATATTTAGGGAACATAAATCTATATGTTTTATCACAAGCATTATGCATTTTGAAGTTAATAAAAGTTAAGCCCTTTAGCCGTTTAGTTAAATTAGGCGGTGTATGATAAGAATGCCAAACATTTTTTTGAGAAATATAGACGATTTTATAAATAGATAAATTTACGTTTTTTTGTGTGAACCACTATTTATTATAGAAGCAAAATTGAATCCAGTTTATACAAAAAATATAAAAGAATTATTTCACAATTTTACAAAAAAAAACTTTTTTCTTAAAACATTTTTTACAAACAATGTAAAAACTAATAATACACGATTACTGGTTTTCTACTGATCAAATACTTAAGTGTATATGTACACTAAATTTGCTTTTCTCTTATTATCTACACTTAACATGTTTTTAATACATCAAATATTCAAAATTTTCATCGACTCGCTAAATGCTATATATTCATTGTAATAAAGTAAAAATGTTATCATATTTGTAACTGATTGAACAAACATTGATAAGCTTTTATCGCAAGCCAACCGAGTGAAAGGGAATCAAGGAGCACTCTCACGAATCCGCCATACCTATATATAATTAATACCAAAGCAAAAGTGGAGCTCGCGAAGATTTTCGCATAATCACAGTGATTTATTGCGGATGTGTGCGCTATTTAATAATGATTATGGTGCTATTATAATTTAATTAGCTCAATTTCAAGAGTGCGTGCTCGTGGCCGGACCACTACCACAGAGATAAGACTATCGAGGCTTCGCGGTCAAATCGAATTCGGGACTTGGCACATTTTGAATCCCCGTGGGATAGTATAATAATATATTAAACATCTTCCGAAGAAGATTCGATTCGAAAACCGGTTTTGGTTAAGAGTGTTTGGTTCCAAAGATCGAAATTTGCGAACTTGACCCGATGACTCAAGACACTTTTGCTTTTGTCTTAATTGTATTTTTCATCATAGTTGTTTAAAAGTAGAAAATGCCGAAAAATTAGAGGTCACACTTTCGCCGTTTTCACTGATAATTTTGCATATTTTTTGCACTCGACATGAACGAGAATACATTATAATAAAAAGTGAGCGTTAGAAAATACATTAATGGAAAATCGTTGACTTTGTTTATTAATATTTATATAGTTTTGTGCATAATTAAATTAATTATGCTAAAGTATTCAAGTTCAAGTGCACGTTATACATCAGTGACGATAAACATATTCACAACATAGATATCAAAGTATATTCCTAATTTTATATTATTATTAAGTACAAAAGAGTAACAAAACTGAAATATATTATTATTATTTATTTAAATGAAGCTTAAGAAGCACTGCTTTAATTATGAACAATAATAAGTTGTACATACACATATTAATGTATAATTGTTTGCTTTCGAATAACATTAACTAATAACGATTATTATTTTTTGTAATTACTACGTTTAAAACGGTTAAGAATCCATTGCTAAATTATACTTAATTACTTATATATGAAAAGCTTTTTAGATATAAGACATTAAATCGGTTACATTGTTTTTGTGGAATAATATGGTCCACGCAGCAAAGCTATAGTGAGGTCAATTAATTTTATGTCTGATTTGGAATATTTAAAAAAAAATGTTTTTTTCTTAACCGCGTAAAAGTGAAACTGCTTAAAACGAGCACCACATAAATCAAAGGATGAGTGTATTATTTATCTCTAAGTGGATAAAATATAGTCGAAAAACAATTCAATATTTAAATCCAAAAAACGTTGTGTAAACATGAAATCTTCACGAACGGTCGCCACTTATTTCATAAATGTAATAAATTAACAATTTGCCATATTTATTTAATCATTGATGAAATACAATTGTGTGATGTCACTTCGTGCTTACGTTCTTCGGTTACTGAATTTTGTGTTTGAAAACTTTATATGTATTAGATTTTTATATTAAATCTCGCTTTTTGTCGATGGTTCTGTTAGTTTCATGATAAATGCAAATTTAAAAACCATACGCTTTAAATGTTTTTTTTCTGTACAAAAACATATAATTTATATCTTAAAGGCCATGAGTCATAAAACTACAAAAATAGTATTTACTATTGCGAAGGTCACTTACAACCAAAATAAAACTCAAATATATTAATTTATATAAATATGAAATTTCAACTAAAAATATATGTATTTAACATATATTTTAAAAATATAAGTGCTTTCTCGCTAATAATATAATGAAGAGTAAAGAAAGGGTTCGATGATTAATTTTCTAAAAATACATTAGACAGATGTTTAGTTTGCTTTTGTATATTATACAAAATAGCCGCGTTTGAGGTGAGGAGTCATCACAAAAAGTCTCAGTGGGGTATCAACTATCTAAAAATAAATTCTATTATTCTTTTTTTAATGTAGCCACTGCTCTATATGCATACCGTAATAAATAATTTATCTAACACATTAACACTCATTTCGATTGGACAACGTCAACTTTCACTAATCGCAGTTAATCTTCTCGATAGTCATTCCAATTTTATCGCATAAAAAGATCATAAAATTAGTATTGAAATTTACAATTACGATACAATCGTTCGGTTGTTTTTATTAATATTTTTTTATATATAAAATTACAACCAGAAAAGCGAAAGTAGGATATGATTGTGCGGATTTGATTCTGACTACCGAGTGAACAATGGATGAGGCATTGCAAATTTGACGAGCAAAAGTCTGTTTTTTTTTTAGATTAGTATATACAGAAAAATTGTAGATTAAAGATTTCACTTTAGATTGACCGAAGAAAGGGCAGCTGGATCTGAATGTATAATACATAGAAGGGAATTAAATCTGACACAGATACGTCTGGAACAATGAGATCCGGTCCGCTCTCGATTATTCAGGTCATATCGGTATATGTATGATATATATTTTTTACATAACTCTCATAATAAATACAACAATGGTGTAATAATTAAGGCATCGCTGTATAAAACGGTGTGTCCCGGATGCGTTAAATTTATTTTGTAAACTCTTGACAATGGGGTTTTCGGTGAGAACCAAAACCTTGACCCAAAAATCAAGATGAGATTCTTCTCAAGACGCGCCTGTAATTGTCGGTCTATTTCGAGAGAAAGTAATTTTGGGGTTTTTCACGTACACGTTATTTATTGTCGTAATCACGGCTTAACGCCACGTGAATTAATTTATTTACGTGTAAAGCACTACCGTATACAATTGCTTATGTTATAGCTATGATTGAAAATGTGTGTGTGAAAATAGATATAATAAACCACATTTTTAATTACTAAAGTTTGAGGAACATTACTCTAAAATACTGTTTAATTTAGCATTTTAATAATCGAAAAGGTAATCTGTTCGATACATCAGTAGAACTTCTGATTGATTTTATATGGCAGAAATCCTACTCGCGGTTTGGGTATAACTGGAATATTTTCTTTTATCAACTAAATATCTTATTTAAGTTAAGCGTGTTTCTTTGTTCTAGGTTTTATAGTTTAGCAGTATTCTAAGTTTCATTACTTTGATTTTTAAAATATTTACCGTTAATTGCTTTCGTCATTGCTGATGTTTTTTGTTACTTTTGGGCGGGCCGCTTAAACACCGTATCAATGCAAATAAATTAGTTTTATCGGATCATGTTTAAACTAATTGCAGCTTAATAGTTACGACTTATGAGTGATAAATCAAATTGAAAATATAGTCAATTTTAATTAATTAAATTAGCACCAGAAGCTGAATAACGCGCTTGCTCTGAATCAATATATTTTACACAAAAACGTCGATTAAAAATGTGACTGAATCATAGGGTGTAATCATTATAAATTGTGCAAAATTGCTTCAAAACAAATTTTAAAAACAATATTATAGCGATATGACGCTAATATTTCCTTTCTGGCGCAATAAACGCATCTAAAATTTGTTTTCATTTTTGAACTAACACGTATTTAAATAAATTTGCAGTTATAAACAAGTTTTTCCGAACATGTAGTGAATCCTATAAAAAAACTAGAGTTGCATGTGCTACGCAAATTTTCGGAGACATTACACCTACAAGCGCTTAATTTTCTTTAAATCGTTTTCCTGCTAAATCGACAAAGATTCAATCAAGCAAAGCAAAGTTTTAAGAAAAGCGACTTTTTCACTTCGATTTGTGGATTTGGTTTAGCTAAGCCGTCATCTTAAGTCGCCAGGAGTTTTCTCAAGCTTTATTGATTTTATCTGTTCATGCTTCTGCCTCGAGCATATCGTCTATGGTCTGTTTTATTAGATAAAGATCTCAGTAAAAGCAAGAAAATTCTGGAAAACATCCCAAATCGCGATGGAAGTTATCTGTATAATAATAGCCTTGCCCACTGAATTTGTGTTCATGCTATTGATATAAAACAAGCCTTCAACGAAGTATTTTAAATTAATATCATATAATAACGATGTTGACGTTTTGGTTTATCTTTTAACAATTATCTTTTCGCACATCATAAAATGTTATGACTTTTAAACCCAAAGCAGTCTTATCTGTGATTGATTAATCTGAGTAGTGGAGCAGCGCAATTTCTGTTTATTATAACAAAAAAAGCGCATGTTAAAGAAAATCAATACTGTAGCGAACGTGGGCCGTTTCTTGGTTACCACTGGCGTGGGTGATATCATGGATAGAAGGTGAGGTGGTGAGAGGTATAGAAAAGTTTAAATGAAAGACTTGCCAGACTACATACATTATTTGGTAACCTTGGCGCCGGTGAATAGCCAGACGATAAAAATGTAAAACATTTACGTTACATAGACATAGGACGCTGATACCATATGTCAGGGGTAGCCAAACTTTTAAGTGTTTAAGTTTCTAGTATTATATTTTACTTTAAACTACCCTTTTTCTTAAGTAAACTATTGAGATATAATTATCAACACAACATCATCTCATTCGGCGATATTAATGCTTAGCAACAAAAATATATATTAAATATACATACATACCTATATATATTTCACAATTTTTTTTTTTATATATTTTGCAATGTGACAATGTGGCTTGGGGGTTAAAAAAATATTGTGTTTTTCTGGGTAAATGACATATTGTATATTTATTTTATACGTCGTCATAATATACCTTCGATACATTATTGCACGGCTGTACTAATAGTTTGCAGCGTTTAAAAGATTAAAATGACTCCGGCGATTGGTAATCAAGAGTTTGAAAAACAATAGTAATGTACGCAGGATAAAATGTATTTATTGTCTAGCGCGTGGCAATTTTACACATTTTAGGCGGTACTTATGGGTGATTGATGTCTCATGATCGATGTGCTTGCAATATTTCTAATTTTTGCTAAAGTATTGAAATATATCTTCTTTCGTGTGTGTGGCCTCACTTTAAGGATGTGTTGATCTGTGCTTGCCTCCTGCTCACTAGTTTTTGTTGGGGTACGGTTTTATGTGCACATTCTTTCGTTATTAGCGTCGGCACTAATGATCCCGTTAATTATCTTCGGTGTGGAAATGCATATTAAGATACATCAAGACACATAACTCTATTAGTTTTATAATAGGTCTTGCATAACTAATTTTAGCGCAAAGATTATGAGTTATCCGATATCTTAATTGACACATAATCAAAAATTTGAGGGCACAGTGAGAATATTTAAAGTTTTTAACATTTACACGCTTTGATAATAAAACTATATTGCCTGCACTACACTCTCTAGAAGTTGGCCAAGATTGGCCAAGGATGGAGAATATGGTGGGTTACTTCGGGGTTACTTCGGAGAGTTCGGTTCTGCCCGCTATAAAATCTCTCGGAAGTTGTCCGAGGTTACCAAGAACGGGAAGTAAAATGGGAGTAATTCAGTCGACTTGGCCAGCTTCGAGCGCTTCCGAACATTGTCGGCAAACTGACCGAAGTCGGAGCTGCTCTTTCGAGCGCGAACGGTGAGATACTTCCCCTTTCGCTCTCTCGCGTGTTAAGTGACGACAGTGAGAGAGATAATGATATGGCTTTTCGCAAACTGAGATAGAACGAGTAACTCGGCTCAATTTCAGTATGCGAGTAGGCGTCGTATGGTCAACACGCATGTCGAGCGCTGCATCGTGGTCAAGTTATAATACCACATGCTTATCGGGAACTTCAACAGACTCTTACTGACATCTTTGAATATTTTAGGGCACCAAAAGGGATTAATTATATTTTTGATAGTATTTTCTTCTAACAGATATCGTTATTATATTTTTTTTCATATAAAATTAAATAATTAAAAAATAATTAGTAGTACTTGATTTTGTTAAAAAAAATTGTTTCGAATATCCTTATGTATTTTCCTAGATCGGTTTATATAAATGTTACACCATAACGAATTCTTATTTAGAATCGATGGCGACAAATTCTAGGATAGTCACAGATGTGGTGTTCGTATTCTGAAGTATAATTTTTATGCCTTATGGCATTTTGCAAAAGCCGACAAAGATTTTGCGTAAATTGAATATTTACGACCGAAAAGTTTTTACTGATATTGTATTGGTGAGTGCCCACACAAACTTTTATAATTATCAGTAGCGTAATTTTAATAATACGACAATTTAAAAATTGCAATTATTTGCCACATTTTTCGATCGCGCGCAAATATGCCAGCTGTACATGACAGCAGCCGCCGTGCGGACATCATTCACGCCCCCGTCCGGACGGCATATGAAATTTGTGGCAGTGTGGCTACTCGGAAGTCGGCGACCTCGGCCGACTTCAGTTGAACTTCGGTTCGGACTACTTCCGGAGAGTGTAGTGCAAGCATAAGGCTTACTAGTGTTAAAACGATTATTATCTTGCAACTTATCTTAATTTAATATGTTAATCTAAACTTTTTTTTCATTTTATTTCATTCTTTTGCTTGATATGTTTCTATGTATTTATTGTTAACTGAAATATGTTGTTTTACTTTTAACAAATTTATACCTTAAGCTACAAGCTGTGTTTCGATATTGATTATTTTACGAGTGAAAGGAGTTGAGTTATAATAAATATATTTTTTATTGAATATTTATCAGGTGAAAAGAATATAATAGTTAATATTTTTCAATTGTAATATTTTACTTATTACAAAATGGAGTGAATATATTTAAAATAGAAAGAACCATAACACATATTTACTTTAAATACTAACTAAAGTGAATATTAATAGAGTATTGAAAGCAGTCTTAATGTTTATTGTTATTGCATGGATGTAGATTTTATCTGGTAGCTAAGTATATACGTCAATAGTTTTTATTTCATTCAAATTATACCATTAAAAATATTTTATGAATGCTCATTTTCCAAAAAAGTGACATTGGTTGTTCCTATAATGGCCACAGATATAATGGCACTTATTTTTTTGTTTTACTCACTTAAGTCATAACAAAACTAACTGTTCAAATAACAAGAACGAATCTTAAGTGCTCTACTACACACGTCATGTAAATACGCTTAGAAGTCAAACGTGGGTCCATATTTCACGATCGCTTTCAATAAACATTGAAATCGATCAATACGTCTACTTTCTACAGCTCCGTCACGTTTCTCACTCCTTTGCTCTCTTCTTGCTTCTCATTTTTTTTTTGTTTCACGCCAAACCGCGAATTTCAACGGATGCGACGCTTTCACCTCGTTTTAACGCCATTTGCCAAAAACACACAACAAGGCAGGTGTCTACGAATTCAAAGAAGTGGGAGATCAAAGAAATTTGTGTTCAAAGATGATCAAGTCTGAGAATATGGACTCGTGGTCACCCTGCATGCGTCAAACGTTCGATCGAAATCTGGAAGTGATCCAAGTATCGATTCTGGAGTGTTGAAAGAGAAACTAGCCGAGACGACGCCAAATTCCAACAGTCAACAACCCTAATCAGATGACTCACGCGATTATATGAGTTTAAAAATATAAGATTCCTTTCTATCTACACATGTGATGAAAGGTGTTAAATTTATTGATAGCAGTTGTTCAGACAAATTGTATGACTAATACTCATTGTTTTGTAGAGCTGACATCACTTCAAATGCGTCTTGACCATACCAATACCAATTTAAACGATTGGACACCTTGAATTGTAATCTCTCATTCAGGAACGAATTCATTGCGGCGTATATAAGCAAACGTTTAAGTGGCTTAACTACTATTGGAATGTCAAGGAACATCCTGATGGTCCTAGTGTTGACAAATATATTTAATGTATCTACGCGTGTCAAAACGATTGTGGCATATAAATGCCTGTGTGGGGTCAAAGAAGGTCAGAAGTCCTTAATCCTAATATTCGGTTCTATAATTATGACGTCCGGAATAAATATAACATATGTGCTGAAATGTAGAGAAAACAGTCTTTCGTTACATTAAAATTTATTTTAATGTAACCAGCTATTGAAAAAGTCCACAGCATCACAATATTAACTCTAAAATATGAGTAATTTCTGGAAACTCGGTAATTACAAAATATTTTTATTTATTATTTTGTTCAACGGTTTTTAGTTCTTATGTCGAATTTTTTTATAAAAATGAGCAATAATATATAGATAAGAAGAAAAAATTCGCAAAACAAAAATGAGCAAATATATTCGGTATTTTTTATTATAATATTTGTATACGAGTCTTCAATAAGAATTATACTTGACCCAGGCTAGAGCACTGAAAATTGAGATTTTATTAATGTTAAATTTTCTCCTTTCTCCTGCATAATAAACCGATCAGAAAACAGTACTGAAGATTGTTCATAATATTATTATTGTGTGAGTTTAGTAACTCCATTACGAGTGCCAACAACCAAAATTGTGTTTTTATATACATTTACTGTTAATTAAAATGGCTCTTGATAAACAAAAGTAAGGATTAATTCTAGATATAATATAATTGATTAAAACCAGAATATATATGTATATAGAGAAATCAAAAATAATATTGCACAAATAAAAATCGTAACAAATTTCGTTTACGTTTATAAATATAGCTTTAAACAAGCGTTCAAAAGTAGCATGAAATGTTGGCACGTTTGCACTGCAACTTTTTCAGTGCCAATTTCTCGTCAAATTCGGCACAGATACGGCACAGTAATTGCAATAACAATTGTCGTAATCCCTTCTATAAAACGATTCAAATTATTATCAAATCCGTTACTAAAACCATGAGAAAACCATATTGCAAAATTAACCATTGAAAATCGTGGGATTTTTTCATTAGTAATTATTACGAAAAAATGAAACGCTGAACTTCTCCACGTGTTTCAGCTTTATTTTTGGGTCAAATCAAATCTGATTGGAAGTGCGTTTCTATGGCACTGCTGCTCCCCTTTGCATGTATTGATCCAATAACTTATGGCGTGTTACTATATAATTGGGGAGACTTTTGAAATAAACTACGAAGTCTTAAAGAAAGTTCAAAGTCTTGCAAGATTATATTCTGAGCATTATACACGCGATAAGTTCATATCGCAGTAAGAATCGTTGACCGTTTGCGAAACTATTGTTTGCGGAATATGTCATAAAACATTGTAAACAAAATTACAATTTTTAATTACTCTTATTTAGCTTGGTTATATCCATAATATTATTTTTTTTTTTATATAACATCAAAGTGACTCTTTCTTCGTGACGTTGACCCAAACTACTCAATCAAAGTCAGCTATGGCGTGCTCGGACAAATTAAATAAATCTGACCCCATTTTGGTTAAATTCGAAAGCAAATAAAATTTTATTATCCCCATATCGCTATAAGTATACATGATATGCGAATATGGGAATTTATTATTGGAATTCCACGTTTGATGACAATGGCAGCAATGTGTTCGCAGGAATTCCGGGATGTTAAAGAGGTGTGCAAATAATATGAGGCAACTGTGTATACATATATTCGCGAGCTTAAAATATCTTTAATATCAGATTTAAAATTATTAAAAGTATGTTATATCTAGAATTAATACAAAAAATATTTTGGACGTCTATAAAACTTCTCAGAATTAAAAAAGCCCATCACGCTCATAGTGCTCCACAATTATCCATAAATATTAAAATTACAATAAAAATTATAAACGGCTGTTTCTTTATAATTCGAAATCTAATATATATTTCATTACATTATATTAAAAAAATATTTTATAAAAAATCTGTCAATTCACAAATTAAAGCATTAAATTTTATTTACAAATATAAAACATTAAAACGCAGTTGTATATTCTAGCAGTATTTTAAATTAACATAACGTTTATGTATAGTATTTTTTAGTACTAATGGATATTATTATTTGCTTACATAATTTAGTTAATATTAATCTAATCTATGTAATCTAAATATTTATATACCGCTCGAAAATATAATTGTGTTTATAAAGCGTTTATATTTATAGTTAGGAAATAAATACTTGTTTAATTTAAGCAAGAAGAATAGATCATAAATAGTTTACTTCATACCTGTTACATACTCATCAGAAGAAAATCTAATAATTAAATTCTAAAATGTACAAAACACAATGCCTAATATTATTTATGGTTTCTTAAGATGCTTAAAGTTTACTATTAAACTAGCAATTAATCAAAATAATTTAGTAAAATTATGAGTTAGGCAATATTACGAGCGCAAAACGCGAAATAATGAACGCCAAACAGCGGTCTGAGTCCTTGATTCTAATTTTCATATTCTATACAGCTAGTTCCATATTAAATTTACAATTGTAATTTATACTTTTATTGTATTAAAAATGACTCAACTCAAGTTGATTTAAAAAATAGATCAATCAAATTAGAGTCACTGCTTAGAATAATTTATACACAATATGTTTAGGATAATTTATTTTTACTTTTCGATCCTATTACACACATATATGAACATACACTTATGTCTGAATTGAATTTTATCAAGTGTCTAATAGATCCATAGTTCACTTTGCGGTTTTTCCCCACATCCTGGACACTACGTTAACACTTCATTGTTTGCCAATTTTATGTAACTTACAACACTACACGCATATTTTAAACTATACAGCACGCCTTTGTGTCTCATTATTTCGGTCTTCTACAGTGCATATTCAGTTGCAACATCCAAAGTTTATTTCTGTATCGGATGCTCTTTCCGAAGAGAGAACATCTCGCAAACGTGATGCCATTGCACTAAGCGGACGATCTTAAGATCTTAAGACCAGGTTTTTCAAGTCGGAATGTCCCCGTGTGATTTTTTTATTGCGTCTGTAAATACTCGACAGTGTATGATTCATTCATGATGAATTTTGGTGTAATATGCTCAAATTATATGGATAAACATCACGTGACTATACGGGAGATGTATATTTCTAAACTGTCCATGTTTAGAACAGGTTTTTTACAAAGCTATAAAAAAATCTACAGATGTGACAATATAACGTTTGTAAACAACGCATCTTTTAGCCATGTCTATTCTAGTTCTAGTGTTTCAAGATCCATTTTTTCCGAAAGTTTTCCTCGTGTGCTTAAATTTAGTTCATTGTATCATAAATGTATATTATTGCTATGATTCCTAGAATCATTTTTAGTATATATATTTTGTATAGAATTATATTAATAATTCTATACAAAAACTGATCGCTGCTATGTAGTTTCAGAAAAAAATTGCGGTTGGTAATTTCCTCTAGAGTTGTTTATCAAACGGCACTAACTCTGATATTTTATACTAAGCGACCAAATAAGTATAGTTATCGTTAAAGTGTGAGTAATAATAACGTTAATCAGTGTTTGTAAAATAAAACTTATTTCTACACAAAAGGGAAATATTATGAATAAATCATATTTTGAGTTGAATAAAAATCCCATAAATAATTTACATACAAAATTAGTCTTGTTTTTTTAAGAAAATATTACTAGCCTTTCATACTTTCAACACATTATAGTCCCAATTTCATTTTATTCGTATTTTGTTTAATTTTAGTTGCTATATTTTTAATAATAGTAGAGCGACTCAATCATTTCCTCATATATTTTACTATCTGCACCTCATCGATCTTCTATGCATACTTAGGATAACCACTATTATATTCTTTGTTCTGTGGTTACCATACGGTTGTTTTTATCTCTGTTTTACAGCGTTGAAATACTATTTTTAAGTCTTAAACGCGTATATTTATTAAATAAATGTAATACAATAAACAACTACTATGAAGTTATTAAATTAATTATAAATTTGAAAATGCTTCTAGTTAATTTTAATAACTATAAATTAAAAAATATTTATGAAAGATAATTGAAGATAAAGTAGTATTGATGTATAATATTTGATAAATAAAATAAAATAAGCTTGCGCGCTTGTATGTGTAAGTATATCCGGCTCGAACGCCCCAAATTTAACTTGTTGACGTTCCTCTTGTTAACGTGATAGCTCCAACTTTATTGGATTCGAAGGACCTGCGAAACATTATACTATTGTTTTTATTATTTCTCCTTTTTAAAATAGCTTACAATAAGTATGCTTTATTCTGCGTTTTATCTGCACGGCCGAAAATGATATTAAAATTAGACCAAATTTAATTTGATTTCGTCTTAGTTGGGGTTATTACCCCCACTGGCAAAATATTATCTAACAGGATAAATATTATTTATACTGATAAACAACAATATAACGTTGTTCGTGATAAAGTCAAATAAATGCTAACGACAATGCTCAAAAAGGAAAAATTAATTTGGGGATGTATTTCTGTGTAGCATAGATCAATAAATATGTGGCTATGTAGGTAGAATTATTTAAAACATTATAGCAGCAAAAGAGTTAAGTACAAGCTATATTTAAATTAAAATTAAAAGTAATTAAATTTAAAAAATGAATATAATATTTATAATTGTTTATTAATTATTTTTTATCATTTATTAAAAATACAAGTTTATTTTTAACACAATTTTCTTAATGCGTTTGTTTTAAATGTTATGGCCGCATATACTGATCTTACGGCCAAAATAATGTTAATCGGGGTGGGGGATCTTGTTGTCATGTTGGTTTACGCGCTCAGTCGCTGACTCGCCGTCCATTAACCCTGAATATCCACAAATAAATAGGAATAATTATCGATATTCAGTAAAATACATAACCTAGAAACGTTATACTGTAACAAACTTTCGATCGGCGACTGCAGCGCCTTTGTTTTCCACCCAAATTGACTGGTTTGTACTTTGACATTTAATGTTAAACAATGACTGAAATGTGTTAATCGAACGAAGTTGCACATTCGGTCGCATAGAATGTGTACGATTTGTATTTGAAATAATTTTTATATGTATTTTATGTTTTGTTTTAGAAAAATCTATAAAACTGTCAAAACAAAGAGATTCAAAGATGGCTGGTACTGGCGGCGAAATTTGGCTGCAATGGTTTACTTGCTGCTACAACCAACCCGTGCAGAGAAAACGGCGGAGAATCGATCGGTCCATGATTGGCAATCCGACTAACTTTCAGCACACTGGACATATAGGTATAAAATATAATATTCTTGTTATTATTAACCGATTTTAATTTAAATCTAATTTTAATGGCAATTTCACATAAATTATCAGCCCTTTTACTCAACTAAGTTTTAGGTATAATCAATAACTACATTAGATAATAAATTTAACAGAAGATTGCTAAAAATATTTGTCAACCCAAAGACATCTTGGTTTTATTTCTATAAATTTGAAAGAAAAAACCAGGACGTTTTACGAATAATTAATTTTATTAAATATTATCTCCTGTCAACTTTTTAATACATTTTTCATAAATTTTGGGAAGAATCTATTAAAAACACTCGGTAAAGTTATATTTTTATCTCTTCATAACTTTTATTTTTTAATGTTAAATCACTACAAAACTGCTGTTTGAGCATTCCAAGCTTTCCAAATTCTTAGAAATTGTTTGTGTGTAAATGATAGCAGCTTATCTGTATGATGTATGCTTATCGTCATTATATGATTAAACTTCACAATTTTCCACGAAAGTTGACTATTGCTCGTTTATTATTATTAGTATTTAACAAATAAATAATACAATAATTTTATTTTATTTATTAACACATATTAAATCTAGTCATAAAGCTACAAATAATAACTCAAGTTAACTGACAAAGAACAAACAATAGTTTACCTTTTATATTATAAGGCTTATTAATATTTAGCTTTTGATATGGTAACTCAAATTGAGTTGAAGCGGTCAGTATACGCTTCAATTTGTAATTTTTGGCGGTTCCGGTTGACGAGTTGTGATATGACGTTTGTACAGCGAACTGTACAAAATGGCCCTTATGAAATCTTCCAGTAGCTTCTTGACGCGTTTGACGGTGAGCCTCGTTGTCGTAGAATCCTTCGATAGTCATCGATATTTATCCTCAAGCGCGTGTCCTGGAGATGGTTGCTCAGACAGAATGTGAGGTGTAGATCCGAGTTCAAAGTAGGCCGTGGAGCGAAGATGTGATCCAAATGTCCAAAGTCGAATGTAAATGTAAACTTTTGGCACTGCCTTATATTCCCAGTCGGGTGCACAAAAGTATCCCCACTCCGCGCGTTGCTTGCGGTGGAGTGGATACGGCATCATTGTACGACGCCGCTTAGTTCGGTGCAAGGCTCAAAGGGACTTCACTTTCGCGTCTGCTGCGTCTCGGACAGTCGTTGATCTAGGTCGCTATAGAGTGCTTAATCAGACATTTTATGATTGCTTTTAAATTGCTTATATAAAAATATTACCCATTATCATTTATTATACTAAGATTTATATATAATTTAAAATTATCTCTATGATGACTATTTGAATTATCTATTATTCCTGAAAATCGATTGATTCTGACATAATAGTATATATACATATATAAAAAAATATTTTCTTTGAAAAACTAAACTGTAAAATAATGTCTGTCAACATTAAATATAAAATATTTATCTAGAATTTAATATTGTGGATTTCGGCAGAAACAAATATTAATATCCTTTCTTAATGTTTTTATCTTATCCAGTGATTCATCATAAAGTTTATTAGTAAATGATTTTTATAGAAAATAATACCAATAAATTAACACCAGGCTTACAGGCATAAACCCGTCAATTTGACGGGTGCTGTAAATTTAGTGTTAAAGAATACGAAATAAATTAACACAACAAAAAATATTGAGCACCTCAAAATTGATATAAAATAATCCACAAAAGCCGAATATAATAATAAATTATTAAAACATACTAATACAAAAAAGTAGTGAATTAAATCAAATCAATTAAACATTGAGAATCACTAATTTTTTATAATTTACCATAAATCCAATATAAAATAATAGTAAATAATAGAAAAATGCGTAAAATTAACTCACTGAGTGGCTATTGTGCAATTGTGGGTATTCAATAATTATTAGTTAAAATTATAAATTTATTCATTAAGAACTTATATTAACACTCTATTGTCAGGCTATGAAAAATTCCTATTTTTTCTGGATTATCGTTATAGGCGAACAGTGGAATTTTTCGTTTTTAAAAGCCCATATGTACGAAATATTCAGTGTTTCGAAATTCAATATTAACTAGTGTCATCTTGTAAGAAGAATATGTACTATAAAAAAATAATAAATAGAAATTTTAACAGTAGCACACTTTTTATAAATGGGTCCCTTGGTGACTTAACCCTGTGGACGCGTTAATCAAAAATAATATTTAATTGTTTTTTTTTTTTTTTTGAAAAATGCAAATTTTACCTTGATACTGTGTTTAAATGTTCTGATTTTTTAATTTTTATTTATTTTAAATGATATTTTATGTTTATTCACAAAAAAAAGTTTTTTCTTGAAAAGCACATTTTTTACTGATTTTTGCGTAAAGAGATAAAAAAATCAATTGGGCGACTTTAGTCGATTTCCGCGTTCAAAGGGTTAATATAGATACTTAAATTTCACTCGTCTCGGATGCATAAAAATATTTCTTACGCCTAAAATTTCGACTTGCGAATTAGTTCTATTCAATGTGTCGATATAAACTGTCACTTTGCTGTTGCGCAAAACTTTTTTATGTCAACGTAAACATTTTTTCTCAATATAAGTGTCTAAATAATAATAATTAAATTTTAAGTTTAGTTTTATGCTTGCAAATTCTTTAGTAAAGGGTGAATCAAAATAAAAAAAATCATTTAAATCCGATGAAAATTAAAGTCGCTACAATTATTTTAGTGAAACGCTATTAAAATTATCATACTGTTCGTTTGCGAAGTGTTAACGTTTTATTTAATTTATTTTCAGGATCCACTGATATTGAAATGCCAAATTCATTTATGAATCAAGTACAAAACCAAATGCAAAGTAAAGGCGGTTACGAAATGGCTTATAGTGTGAAGGTATGTCTATTTATTATTAATATTTTATATCATATTTATAATTATTAATTATATTTTTATTTCTTTTCAGGCATACTGATCTCAAGACAAAGAGTCTGTTTAATGTGATTTTTTTGTTTTATTCCGCAACGCACACGGGCGGATTAAATAATTTTAATTAAACTTATTGTGTGTACATGGTGGTATAATTTGCGTTTTGTGCACATATTATGTACATTATAATTTGACGAGAAGCAAGGCATTGAATGCCGATTTCTTAGCTCTTAAGTTCTACCATTGCATTTGTTAACTTATAGCTAATTTACTTTACTCGAACAACGTCGTACTTAAAAGTAACCTGATTAGCTAAACTTTAAACTTACTATACCTTAAAGGGTTACTTTTGGGTAAATATTAACAGTGTATGTCTTTATCAAAAGCCAAATTTGAATACCTCTTAAAAGTTTGGTCTTAATCGCAGTTCCTGTTATAAAAATTACAACTCGGATTGATCATCTTGAATATATAGATTATATGTGTTTAATTGTAAAGTACTGGTAAAAGTGTCTTTGTACTAGAATAAGAAGAATATATGTCTCCTTTTTTGTGTATGTATACGTAAAACAGATTTTTTCTGTATTTATGATATTTAAAACGTCCGGATAGGAAAGCACTGAAGCGTTTTACAATGTATTCTTCCAAAATATAATATATACAGCATTTACTTCCGTACATTTGAAGACTGTTTTTTCTCATAAACGTTTAAGACAGAGCTTTTGAAAATATTCTCACGAGCCTTCGTAGATTATATACCTAGACTTGTAAATCGCACAATACTTAGTCGTTTGTTAGTGAATAGCAATAAAGCATCTGTTTATATATGATATATATATATATATATATATATATATATATATATATATATATATATATATATATATATATATATATATATATATATATATATATATATATAATATTCCTTTAATGTGAAACGACTGCGACCATCTCATAAACTTCCTCATAATATTTTGTATATATAAGTTTATTATCATAGGGTTTGTTTTGGTTATGTACGATTTTTATAATTTATCGTAATAAAAAATGAGTCCAAAAAGAGCGTAGCGCCATTATTGTTATGTTTAAGTTTATCGTGGCCATTGATTATCAACAAAATTATGTAAAATTAAATTGTTTGTACTATTAAATTTTTATTATTTTTTTATCATATCATCTTGAATTGGTTGTTCCGTAATTGGACAATTTGTGAATATTGTTACCTATTTATTTCGTTTTTTTTAGTTTCTTTTTTATTAAATAATAATATATGTTTAATGTAATTAGCGACTGTATCTTTGTTACTGTATGTATATTGTGTATCTTTTTATTATCCATTTTCATTATTAACACGTGCCAATATTGGAAATGAAACTGTATTTTATGTTAAAAATAATTAATTTAAATATTTGTAAATTGAGAATGGTCGAATCTAACTGATCTTACCATATTATGACACAAATAAAAGTTTAAAATTGAAATACCATTTTAATTTCAAATTTCCTTAAATACGATTTTTTTATGTGCGGCATCTGTCAATGATAGAAGTAAAACATTAAAATTTAGCTAAGTTGTAAACCTTTTACAATAAATATATTTGAACCTTTTCATGTTAGATTAATCTAGCAAATATATTTTTATTTATCAATACCATGTGGGTTATAGGTAGTAATACAGCAAAAAGACATATACGAAATTTACAATAAACAAATTATAAATATTAATAGTTACTGATATATTTCGCAGGTTCTTTAAATACATATCAACTTGAGTTAAAGAAACACTTTAAACACGTTAAAGAAAATAATAATCACAAAACATAAGTAAAACTTATCACATCTGTAAAGGAAATGTAAAAATGAAACATATTTAAACAAAAGATATCTTTATCTTCTTTAACAGTTAATGTTACTATTTTGACTGGGATTGTTTCTGTTTAATTGGATATCCCTAAGCAAAAATTGATACTTCCCGAGTATAAGGAATATTATACGTATAGACAACTATATGGATAATCAAATAATATTACTAGCTGAATCTTATGTTTAAATTTAATCAACGTTCTCCAAAGATGGCTATATTATTGTTGCTGTTGATAACGATAGTAATTTTTCTTGCGATCATAAAACTGTGAAGGTCAATGGAACTAAATAATAATAATAATGACTTACTTGTCAAATAATAATAATTAATGCTGTATATATTGCTTATTAAAATAATTAAATTATTGTTTATGTTATACTTACAATTTTATAAAAGTACAATATAATTACTTAATATTTATATTAGAAATTTTATATCATATAATTTTGCAAAATAAATAAAATATTTTTTTATAATTTTTAATAAAATTATGGTAATCAAATGAATGTAATTAATATTCATTTGATTATTTTGACGTGTGTATAATTTTTATGTAGCGGAATACCCCTATACTAGGCGATGTGGTCCCTTCCTGTCATCATCGTCAGGTACTTCCGATCTCCACCTGTCGCGTTTTGCCCCTAATCGTGTTCGGTACGGTTTTATACCTGCGTAAAATATAACGTTAGATCGACCTTTTAATTATTATACTTACTCCGATTTAAAATCATTATTTTCAGGTGTTGGCATTTTTACTTAAGCTTTGCAAATATTTAATAAGTTTTACTTATTAAATATTTGCAAATTATTTTAGTATCTACTAATATTTATTATTAATATGGTAAATTTCGTATAAAGCTTGGTGTATGAGCCTTCAAATTTATTTGAGTTTTTTAGTGTATGCGTATTATTATTACACACATGGTATGATAAACCTTGAAGTATTTAAATATTATATTATTGATAACATGATTATTGTTAATACATTTTTTATTATTATTGAAACTTCAAAACGGAGAAATTTATTTTTATGTATTTTATTTCATTTTAAAATACCTCTAAAAAAACACTCTTTATATTTGTTATGTTACTGGTTGTCTTCTCTAAGATCAAGTTTCACTCTTGGAGATTCAAGTTGACTGTTTGGCTGGATCAAATCTTTTTAGACAGGGACGTAATCAAGCGTCTATGGCAGGGACTTAATTTTGGGGAGGGTGTAACGTGTAAGCATTTGCCACACCCTTGAATTTAACTCGAAAAATGCACGTTAATGAAATACTATAAATTTGAAATATAAAAAAAAACCACTGATTGGCTAATTTTTGCCCCCCCCCCCCCCCCGGGCATCGTGTATCGTACATTTTAGAATATTATTATTTAGGATTAGTTTAGGCCAAATATGTACATACAATCACTTTATCTTATTAAAGCATACTAATAAATATATTAAAAATATATATGACGTGCCGTGTTTCACTTATTGTTTCTGTATTTGCAAAAAGTATTTCAGCTATAATTTTGATTATAATTTTTACGAACCTCCAAAGTTGGGCCTTGGGTTTCTCGTCCCGTTCCGCTGGCCAGGCACAACCGGTAGATCACATTCCCATACAGAAGCGAAGAGTGTGGGAACCGAACCCTCCACCGTCGGCATTTTCTCACGTCGAGGTACCTCTGTGCAGGGTCCGCAAAGCGGTCTGCGGACCCTTCTGTTCCCACGGGTGCGTCAAACTTATACAGGGATAGATAACATCCTCCGCGGCGCAGAAAAAAATCGGCCAAAACAGAGGAAACGTACAAAAAACTCACCCATGCAGGATATCGACCTCGATTTTTTACATTATCCTTAATAACAAGGTCAAGATATCAGACAGGATATGAACGATATTACATTATAAAAAAAACTTTCAATATTTTTTTAATAAAATCGATTCAAAGCGAAACATACACTATTGTCATTATAAAGAATGAAATGATAAACTTTTTGTGGTAGTTTGTCTAAAACAAGATCTGTTTGTTATAGTTCAAAACGCTTCCTGTTATAAACTATTTTATATGCCATTTTCAGTGTGTTTTATACGCATTAAAAAGTTTTTTGTGTGATGTTAGATTGGCTACGAGAGTAAAGCTACCGATTTAGTGAATATAAACTAATTAAAATTAATATTTTCATTATTTTTATGAAAAAAAGACATTGGACTATATTAAATATATTAGAAAAATATCCAAATATTTCAGCTTGCTGTAATTGTAATACAATATAGTAGTAGATAGCAATATAAATTAACATTGTTAAAAGTTTACGCTGCTTGGTAAAATAATTTGCATCTCATGAGTCCAAAACGTTGAGAGTGGCAATTCGTCAAAATAAGCTGTGCAAATACCGCTTTTCTTGTTTATTTTTCATATACATACATATTTTAATCACTTTTTAAAAGCAGTAAAGCGAGCGAGAGACCTCACTCTATTGGTCGGGAGCAGAGTAATAATTTTTTTTGTCCCTTTCATGTGCAAAGAAACGAGGTTTTAGCTACCTGACTAATTTATCTCTTATTATGAACAACGTAAAAAAATATTCTATACATAAAGAAATGAATAAAACACCGAAAAAATATATAGCAATGAGTAACATTTAAAATTCCATTGCTGCCAGATTTATGCAACACCAGATGCAAGCACCTGTAAAACAGATAAAATATTAGGTTTTGCTTTCATTAATTTCTACACCAAAAACTTGATTGACTCGTGATGACACTAGAATCTATTTAACTTATAATATTGCTTTTTCGGGTTAACGCCTTCAGCATTAGATTAAATATCATGATAGACTATGCATCTCTTTAAATTTAATTGCTATTTTTCTACAATCACCACTGATTTTAATTCCAATAATGTGGTATTTCACTGAAATTCCTAATACATTTAGCCAAAACAGCATATATTTTATATTTAATCTATGAAATAATCTACATATTATGTATGTATCTATATCATAATATCCATTCATTGCATTAATTTTCTATTTCAACTTAAAAAGAATTGATGAACTTTTGTAAAATAAACTTGAAAGTAAAAGCGTACTACAACTTAGATTGTCCATTAACATTTATTAAAAAATGACTATTGCAATTTTTTTATTTAAAGCATATTTGTACAAAAATATATTTATGGAATGTATTTATTTTTAATTTTTTATATAAAAACAAGCAAAATATATCGTTTCAAAAAGAAAATAGTCATGGAATTGTACTCAAATTAAAAATAAGTTTCTTTTGAAAAATCAATAGAAGAAATATTAATATGTATATTATACAATATTTATTTTTATCTTACTTAATTAATTAAATAAAATCAAAAAAGAAAATATTATTGTTATATGATATATTGTCACAAAACAGAGACAGGTACACACATTTCCTTTTCGATTCAAGGAGGGGGAAAGTTTACTCCGAGGGGTCCAGTTTTGAACCCGTCTCTGAGGTCCTGTCAGTTTGACATTTCTTTCCGAGCCGACAACACGCGCTCGGGGTACAAATACACCACATGGATTACAACCCTATCAACGAATAATTAACTGAATATATAAAAAACATGTCTATAAGTGAGGACGAATATGACCACAAGCAAAACATGGATCAAGACGGTGGTTCAATGTCCAAAGCGGAATTGCGTAAGGTAATAATAATTTAATTAAAATATTATAATATAGTGTTAGTGGTTATTAAATAAAGCTTATAATATTTATTAATTAAAGTTTAAAATAAAATGTTTGTGTGTGAACATCCGGTCGAAAGTGTAGCTTATTTTATCTGATTACTTTGTGCGTTAAATTATTTATTATTATTATTCTTTATTATTAAATTGATACATCAGTTAAATAAAAATGTGTGTGAATATCCGGTCGGAAGTGTGAGGATTGCATCTTATTAAAAACGTTATATTGTTCGTTAACTTCATTACTATTTTATCATTATTATTATTAATGTATAAAAATGTGTCTGGTCTTTATATTATTTTATATAAATAAATTATTTTTCAGACAAATAAACCAATCATGGAGAAAAAAAGAAGGGCAAGAATCAACCAGTGCTTGAACGAACTTAAAGATTTGATTCTCGAAGCTATGAAAAAAGACGTGAGTTTTTTAAAATATTAAACTAAACACGTTTAAATGAAAATGTATAAGGTATTACTTCAAAATACAAATTAACAGTTCAATTAGTTACTAGTAGATAATATTTAAAATCTTTAATGTAGATATAGATATAGGATTAAAATATGATATAAAATGAAGATAGTACTAATAAATAGTATTTAGAAAGTTTAATGAAAAATTCTTTAGTTGTACTTTAATTAGTGCTAACTTATATATCTTTTAAATTTTTAGACAGAATTGTTAGTTTGTAAATAACTTACAAAACTTTAAAGAACTTATAAATGCATATAAAAATTATAAAAATATACTTCAATGAAATTAAAATATAAGTTTAATTTTTCCAGTTTTGGTTCAATTTAATTAAAATTAAATTATAATAAAACAACATTTTAGTTATCTTGAACGTAATTGAGATAGTATTATAATATAAGCACATTTACTTTTTGATTGAATTTATCTCATATTTATTATTCACAAATGTGGTTGATATAAATAGTCATCGATTTATCACAGTATCACGTAAACTATTACCATATTTAAGTAAATATATTGTCAAATTTTACATGTTGTATACTGTTCGTTAAAAATAGATATGAAACTTACATTTCACTGACACAACGCACTCATTATATCGCGCTACTAACTCGTAGAGAGGTAACCATAAAAATATTTTTAAAACATATTCAGATTAAAAGCACGTGCACTCGCTCTCTTTATTCATTTTAAACATATAAAAAAATATCATGGCAAACATTTATGAGAATGATACCTGTTATGTTTTTATCAATATACGACGAACTCAATATCTCATTTATGTTATAGGCGAGAGGTAAAAATGTAGTCTATTGTATTTAAAATCAACAGGGGTTTTATTGCACGATGAGAATTCTTGTACACACGAATGTGTGCACATGTTCAAAGGTAAAAGCGGCATTTATTTACCTAATTGAATACACAAATACCGATAATTACATAGGGCGACGTGGGAGCGTTGCAAAATGGGGGGTGACTGAAAGTATTCGGTCACCTGGTCACGGATGACCGTGGGAACATTCCGGCATACTGAGTGTAAATTCAACCCCATTTTTATGTTAAAACGTTATATGTCAAGGCTGTTTTATAAGGATATTGACAATGGATTACAAGAGGGGGGATCCTTCCGTTTCCTATTGATAAGCTCCACATTATTATTATTTATCTATATGATGTCTTATAAGCTGGGGAGCGCTATGGGTGTATCGACATTTCGAAATTAATTTCAAAGACCCCCTTCTTTGATTGTGTCAATAAGGAGAGCAGATGTTACTTAGTTTAGGTCGAGGGAATGAAGTTAAATAACGGATATGTAATATAAAATATATATATGTACAACAAGTTTGCACTTTTTATTGGAATAATGATAAAATAATTCGGTTAAGAAATATAAGATTTTATTTTTTATTACAGTTTATTATTTTTGAAATATTTTATTGAATAACGTAATACCTATTTAATTGAAAATCTAATACATAGCTTATATTCATCGTGATTTTTTAAATACAAAAAATATACTTTTCTGTGTAAAATCACTACAAAAAAACTTGCTTGGTGTTGTATTTATTAGATCAGTAATAATTAAACACTTAAAGTATACCAATATGATAGTAATAAATAAAAATAGCGAGTTGTGGTTCACAAAAAAAGCGGTGTGTAATAGAAAAGCGTGAGATTTCGAGCGCAAAGTGCAAATTTATGGGTGCGTAAATATATGAAGCATATATTTATCCGACCGGAATCTAGTAGAATATGTAGTTAATTTCTTATAAACTATTTTTAATGAAAGCAAAATATTAAAAATGTACAACTAAATATGTAAATTATTAATCAATTAATTAAAAATATAAGTTAATCTTCATAAAACTATTGAGATTCTTTCTCTCTGTTATTTTTATCAGAATCTACACAACGTTGATATTTACTGTCAAGATTTTATTTGCTTGAAAGATTTTGCCTAGTCCAAGAGAGGATTAATAATAATCATAATAATAATACTGCAACAGTTTATCCGTATATAATGCGAAACTGCAGCACCTTCTTTACATTTTACTTTTTTTTTAAAACATATTTTATTTTGTTACAGCCATCTCGCCATTCCAAACTCGAAAAAGCTGATATTCTAGAGATGACAGTCCGACACCTTCAGATGATTCAGAGACGAGGTCTCGCCACAGCTGCTGCCACAGACCCCGAAGTCCTCCCACAGTTTCGCCAAGGCTTTTCAGAGTGCGCCACAGAAGCCACACGCTTCTTATCTCGCCCTCCAGGTCTTCCAGCACCAGCTAGAAGTCGTCTTCGTCAACACCTCGCCGCCTGCGTTGCTGCTCTCCATCAACCTCCACCTCCAACCCTACCGCACGATTTGAACGGAAATATCAACATGGGGGGAGTTCCTTTGATTCCTAGCCGGTTACCAACCGGCGAATTGGCTCTGGTCTTACCGCCCAACACACAGCTGCCCTTCAATGGGCATATATCGGACATCTTCGCTCAAAAAGACCATTCAAGCGCCTTTCAATCGGTCAGAAACAGACCACCGAGTCCTGCTTCGTCCATCTCCAGCAGCGATTCCATGAACTCAGATAGAACAACTCCTCCACACGTCTCAATAACAAACACATTTCCAACACCACCGAGTCAAAACACTTCTACAGAATGTAGTCCAGAAACTCAAAAACAGATTGTTTCATCTACAACCATATCGCCGGAATCGAGACTGCAGGAAACCAGACCAAGAGGTTCGCTATGGAGGCAGACTGACGTCCAAAGTCCAAACAAAATTAATCCGTCAGGATCGAGTTCGGTCATAGATTACTCAACGACTCCTTTGACAGCTAAAAGAAAAAGTTATAATGATGTTGTATCGAATAATACTAACGCACCTGAGCCTCTCCATAAGATTAGAAAAATTGCTTGCATGCAAGTCAGCAGCTCTCAAAGTCCTGAACAGGCGTGTAAAGCTGCTGGTAGTAGAACTGAAGGATTGCGAAGAGAAGATGGGAGAGATCAAGCTGGTACGAGTGGCACTCAATCGAATGATATGTGGAGACCATGGTGATAGATTTATGATAAAAAAAATGTATTGCTTGAATTGCTCAATGTATATAATTATAGTTTTATATTGTCTTCCATGATGTGTAGTTTTATTTAAATAAAAAATATTTAAGAATATTTTTTTTTTATTTATGATCAAATCGTATTGTTTTACTTATAAATAAGTTTTGTGAACATATTTTCAAATCCACCACAATAATAAGGCAACCCGATTTATTTATATCGTATAATAATGCAAGAGAAGTAAATGGACCAATTTTAAAATTGCAAATTTTTAATTTTATTATTCATAAAAAAAATATGTGTTAAGAAGTAATAAAATACAAATTAATACTATTAAAGATTAGATGTGAATCATATAAAACACTAAGATAGTAACTTATTTAGATAATATAACTAATTGTTTCTGTATATTAAACAAATTTAATCGAAACATACACACAAAGCATAATATAAACATAAACAGAATGTAAAATAGACTTTGATATTATAATTTATTTCTTAATGCACGAAGGTGTCTTTATTCAATTGCGAAAACCTGCTACATTTTTATTTTTGGGGATTGTCTTAGGAATATTATTACATAAATTCACACCTCCATACATTATTCCCCTGGCCGTACACATTTTCTTATACATAACTATCCTTAAATTGACTCTATTTCTAGTTTTAAAACTATGCATTACAAATTCAAGTGCCCCGCATCCTCTAAATGACGTCTCTGTTTAAAGGCTAAGGGAAACATGATTATTAAAATCTTTATTTCATATTTTTTTACATAATTTACAACGTCTTTGACATCTCGCTTAACTTCTCTGATAAAATGGTTATAAATTAGTTACTTGAATGTAATTATATATTATATATTTCTTTGTAATCTTGATTTTATAATAAATATATAAAATATAAAATAAAAGTCTTTGCTAACATTTAATTTTAAAATTAAACAAAAAAATGTCGGGAACAGCCATCTTTGCTGCGTTTCAATTAGTTATTACAAATATCGTTAAAAGGCATTAAAACCACTCGATTACTATTTTTTCCATTGATTAATTATATTGTTTTTATCTTATTTTTATCAAGTAGTTCTATGGTTTATATTTTTTTTTATTTCGATTTTATTATATATTTTATGCTTAAAAATCACATGATTTAAGATATTGGCGAACGCGCTAACTCTGGCGCAATCTGTTTTATAATACATAATCACATAGAAGTTTATTTTTTTCAATCTAGACTCTTTAAATTGTAAATTATCTCAGTGTACACAATTTTCTTACATTATATAACCACTTTGGGAGCCACTGTTGTAAGTAAAAGTGAATGAAACCGAGTTGAGACATTTTCCCATCGATCCTGAGGCTTTCAATATGTCAATTTTAACACAATTGTGCTACTCTATATAATGCTTTCAGTTCTCCATTAAATCGGGCCGTGCATGTATTCAACAATAGCTTTCATTTTTCTCATATGTGGTCCATTTTTTTCAATCGATGTTGACAAACAAAAAGAACTCAGAGTATATATCTACCTGAGAATATTCAAAGGGTCCATATTTACAGTTTCTAATACTTCCACTTCCTTTCTCACACATCGAATTTCGATTCTCGCCTCAGAACAGGTAGCGCCAGTAGTCGTAAACAATTAGAATCGAAAGAGATTGGATAAATATTTTTTTTTATATTTATATAATACAATCATCTAAGATTCATTTCATGAAGTTATGGTTATTATATTATTTATTTTCCGATATCAAAATTGTCGTACGAAATGGTTGTCAATGCCTTAATACGAAAGATGACTGTGAGAAAGTTTTGAGTGGTCCGTTCACAAGCGCCACGCGACCGCCACAAAAGAAGCCACTTGTTTTGCTCATTCGAGTGTGGAATTCCCAAAGATTTATGCCTTTGAACTAAATTTTGGCGAATGATCGAAAAAATTCGCAACAATTGATTGTGTGATATTTCAAGGTCTTTCATTCTTGAATAAGTTTTTTTAGTGGTTTACTAGTAATCTGATACTCAAAATTAGCTCGTTTTTATTTTAATATATTTCTAGTATGTTTTTTTAATAATTTAATTTTTATTTTTTATCTTTTTGAAGCAATGTGCAGATTATAAATAATTTTTCTTTATATTTTAATTTTTCCTCATATTATATCTACATTATACGTGTATATAATACATGAAAGCATTTAAAAAACCCGCTTAAAATTGGTATATTCCTTTAAAAAAAATCGTGGACATATAGACATAACTTTATTGTATATTCTGATCTGATGCACATAATAATAATATTGATAATGTATTAGAATAGTGTTAAATGTACTAATGTTAGGATATTTTTTACCTAGTACCTACATTACTCTCATTGACGTAATACTCGCTTTGCACATGGTCTTGTTTCTTCCTGCTACTATTTGGTACTGGCTATTGATATTAATCGATTTTTTGGATTTTTTTTTTTTTTTGAGGTTACGCTAAGAATCGTGTCTACGGGTGTACGGAACTCATGAACGTTCTTATCTCTCACTCACTTTCGTCACTTAACACTCGACCGAGCGAGCGAAATGGAATTGATCTCACCGTACGCGCCTGGTTTTCAATACATAACCTTTTTTGGGGAGAAGGAAGGGGATTTGCGATTTATTTTTACGTAAGGTCTTGGTGTCAACGGTCTCAATAATATAATTTTTTTATGGTCGTATTTACTATAGTTCTAATTTTGTGTCTTTATTTTTTTATATGATAATATTTTAAATTGTATGATTTTTGTTTTTACTAAAATGCTCACCAAACGTTCTTTATTTAAAATATATTTTTTTTGATTACCCCTCTGTACATTATTAGATTGCGTTAAGACTATGTATTTAAAAAAAACATATCGAAGCTAAAATGTGTAACAGCCCTATATTATTTAAACATTTAAGTAATTATTTTATCTTGAGTTTTTATAATTTTTTCTACTTAAAATAATGTATTCCTGTTTTTAATAAATATTAAATCAACGTTAATGATAGGTAGCACCTTTTTGACGCTACTTAGCTCCTTGCATAGCTGTTTAGCGCACGCTGCGAATGTTAACCTCTACTTACAGCAAAACGTCAGAACGTCGCCATCGTTCTCACACGTGCATTTTATCATTGTTTGTTATCGTATTAAAATCGCCAAAAACACATAAATAACCGATAAATATGAGCTCAAGCAAAGGAAACGTCTCTCGAACCAGACGTCAAAAGTACCAAAACAGAACAGTTTTCAAAAACGATCTTCACGACACTTCTGGAAAGACAAAATTTATAAATACCATACAACCCTGTGGTGTATGTCCTAGATGCACAGAGATAATACAGTGGAAGATCAAGTATAAGAAGTACAAACCTTTAACAGCTACAAAGAAGTGCGTTAAATGTGAACAGAAGACGGTAAAACATGCGTATCACATTATGTGCATGCCTTGTTCCAGGAAAGAGGGTATTTGTTCTAAATGTTCAGTGAAATTAGATGTGAGTTTTGTTTATATACTATTTAATTGAAATAATGTAATAAATTAAACAATTTATTGTGTGTATGTTTTTAGGATTCGTCAAGAGAAGAATCGGGTGAAGGTGAAAACTTAGATCAAATTATCAAAGCTCTACCAGAAAGGAAAAGACGCACATTATTAAGGTATTTTGTTTTTGAATTTATAGTTATATATAGAAGTAAGTTTAATAAAAGTTGGAGAAATCCTTTTGCTTTGTTAAGAAGTGAGGATACATTACATGCTTATTCTCTAGTGTTCGAATATATTTTTGTATTCCTTCCAGTTGCTCACTTGCGCTCCTCACCCTCAAGATTATAGAATATTAATTACTTTGCGGGTAAAAGGCCAATCTAATACGTTGTATTTATATGTACTTGATGATATCAGGTTCATTATACAACTCGTAAATTTCGTTGTTGTACCGACGGCACCACGTACTATTTTCACAATTAAGTTCAGAACATCTATCCTGACAAAGTTCATAAGCTATTTATAATATTTCCACCATTACTTCGGCAGAAACATACTTAGTTTGAATTACTTCTGAGAGGTATTTATTTTTATAGAACTGTACAATCGATATTGGACTTTCTAACTGTTCCAACAGATCAAGCTGCATGTTTTTATGTATTCATATTTTTCGTCGATGAATCCGCTTTTCTTCTCTCCCGGTAATATATCCCAGGTTCTTCTGTAATTTCTTTAATCAGATTTCTATTTCACAAAGGAGTAAATTTGTGTGTTATTAATATCAGGAAAAAGTAAAGTCGAGTTTTACGACTTTACTTTTTCCTGATATTATCGACGTTACCCCATTGATTTAAAAGGTATCATATATTATTTATATTCGAAAGGTTTATTGAATCTATTTGTATAGAGAATACAATTATAAATATAAAATAAATGCAATAAAATCAATAGCATTATTATGAAACAAAAATTCGAGAAAATATTTTTACTTCAGGTATTGGAGATGTGATGTTTCATTTTTTATGTAATAACATCAAAATTGGGCATTTTGCTGTCAGCAGTTTGAATACTGTTTTCGATCCAATCGATTTCTTTGTTTTGTTTTTATATTCATCAGAGTGGAAAATTCTTGTTCGTAAAGGTAGATTGTTGCAAAAGGCAACAACTTTTTGACTGCTTCCTCATGTGCTATTTTAAAAGCCTTTGCAGTGTGACATCCAAAAATTAGACATCTGGCTTGTTACCAAATTTAATCCATGCTTCAATATTGAATCGAAGTTCAAGAAGTGCCTCTGCCAAACCTTGAGGCTCTTCTGATAAATCAGCAATTTCACATTGAAAGGGATCTACTGACTGGCCAACTTTTGCTTCCCCCCCTCACTCCTGGAAAAATCTTAATTAACGTCCCTGATTCTAAATAGGAAGTTCTCAGGTTATCCCTCAAAGAAAATCTAAAAAAAAATAGTCAAATCTATCCTGAAAATATTTTTTTAAATGTCATTTCAGTGAAATCATATCGAAATACATTTTCACCGATAGATACATATATACATATATAATTTTTGCAGTAAAAATATATTTTTTTCTGGCTTATTTACATGTGATGTATAAATGTTACAGTGAATCTTCATTTTTCAGTGAAGTCCAATACATTTTCATTAGTAGATATATATTTTTACTAGCGAAAATATAATTTATCTGACAGGCGTTAGTGACATTGTATGCTGCTCTAAAATGTTTATAAAACTCAATTTGACAATTGCGAAACGTAAATTTTCTGTTCAAACCCAAACTTTACCTATGCGAATTAATTAATTATAGTTTTAGAACTTTCATTAGGTCAAGTCCAAAATAAAAACTAAGCCAACTCAACTCTCAGGGGGAAATAAGCGCAAAAATATATACTATGTTCTTCTACGCTGATCTTTTGGGTTACAACATTATATCTGGCTAATGAATGGTTTTGTCAAGATTTTCTTGACTTACTTATATCTTGTTCTGCATCTCTTTTTAAAGGGCCGAATTCATTTGCTGATAAACAAAATTAATAGTTCTGCCTGTGTTAAAAGCCATTTTTTGTGAAGCATGTGGGTAGAAAAATTGGCACTTTATTGCCTTTGTTGACGGAAATTGAAATTGTGCACAATTGCGTTTCAAAAATCGTTTTAAAAAATTGATTAATTTTTCTGAAACAATGGAAACCATACTATTGCTCTAGAACAGGTCTCGGCAACCTTTTTTGGCTGCGGGTCAAAATAATTCAAATGTGACTATGAAAAAGCCTATTCGGGTCAGTGAATATTTTTGGTCCTAACAACCATATATGTGGTCTAGTCGTGACATCGTAACACGTTAAAAAAATGATATTTGCAGAACTGAAATGGGTCATTTCAAATCATGAAACGGGTCACTTGGTGACCCGCGGGTCATAGGTTGCCGAGCCCTGCTCTAGAATATCTGATATCTGATATTCTAGTGTAACTAACCGATTCTTATAGAGCAGTGGCTGCCACTTAGTGGCTCCGAAAGTGGTCCCTACGGACCCCCAGGGGTCCCCGAAATCATTCAGGGGGTCCGTGGAAAATTAAAATTGTTTTGGGGGTCCCTGAAAAGGGGGTCCGCGCAAGGTTTAATATAAAATAAAAAAATTGTGACATTTTTATTAATATGGAAGTTAAAATAAATTACAATGAATAAAAAAAATCACAAGAATTGTTATTTGCTAAATGTTTGGAAACTGATATGAAAGATGAAACGTTATTTACTGAATTAAAAAAATTTTTCGATATAAAAGCTATACCCTTGACTAATATCATTTCCGTTGCTACTGACGGTGCTCCGGCAATGATAGGACGATACCGAGGCTTTCTGGTATACTTAAAACAAGCTATACCGAATGTATTATCGGTACATTGTGTCATTCATCGACATCATTTGGTCGCAAAAAACCTTAGTGAACGTTTGCATGAATCACTACATTATGTCATTAGAACAGTTAATAAAATCAAAAGGAATGCCTTAAATGAGAGATTATTTGCTCAACTTTGTTTGAAAAATGATGATGACTTATGACTATAATCGTTTACTACTTGACACAGAAGTACGTTAGTTATCTAAAAGTGCATGTTTGGATCGCTTCTATTCGCTCTTTGATTCAGTGTTGGAATTCTTGGAGAGTAAGGACAATGATTTGCGTCACAATTTAAATATCTCAAAAAATGACATCGCTTATACCGTCTTTTTCCGAAAATAAGACACTCTCTTACTTTCTTTTTTTGTCCGAAATATGATCTAAGGCTTATTATCGGGGGAGGGCTTACTTTTCACGTACAATAAGTAAATTTATATATTTTCGGTTAATATTTATTTTTATATAGGAATTTTACATTTATTTCAAATTTATTCGAATAGTCATCTCATCTTCTTCTGGAACATCGTCATAACTAATCAAATTCTAAATTCCGTACTGAATTTCAATCAAGTCCATTTTCTGTTGAATCATTGGTCCGAATCTCTCATGTCCTGCAATATATCTTATAACTGCTTGGGTGCACTAGACCTTTTCACTTTCAAGAACATAAAACCCTGAAACGCGTTCAATCTTGTCTTTCTTACCTTTAGTGATGATTAACGGTGAGACTTTCTTGCCATTCAGACGAATCGCCAAAATACAGGTAACACGTGCACTTTCGTAACCAGTAGAAGGAACGTTGATTGATGAGGAACCCCCAGATGCTTTCTTCCAGCTCAGAAAATAACGGTTGTCGACCTGATCCAACCTTGCGTTTCTTCTCATTTCCTTGGGCCATCAATTGTCACAAGTTATCGTAGTCTGCTCGCCATTATCGAACCATATGGAGATCCAACATCTTCTCTTTACATAAGGCTACAAGATTTACGTCTCAGGAGTCCTTCACAATTTCATTTTTGTACTTTTTGTAATCGGTGTTACAAATGAGAAAATATAAATAGTGTAGCACTAACAATAATCGCCATACGTTGGCGTTCACCTTATTTTAACTGGGGCTTATTTTTGAGGGAGGGCTTATATTCCAAAAACTCCTGAAAATCACGCTAGGGCTTATTTTCAGAGGATATCTTATTTTCGTAAAAAGACAGTATGACATTTATTTGCCAGATTTAACGAGACTAATTTGAAACTATAAGGTGACACATTAAATTTAATCAAAACTAAAAGTGTAATATCTGCGTTTGTTGCAAAACTTTTGCTGTACAAACAAAACTTGGAAAGAGGTGAATATTCTCAGTTTCCAAATCTTTCAAAATTGCAAAATAGAGATGAAGATTTGTTTGCTTATTGTCAACACTTAATGGCGCTTCATTCGGACCTTAACCAAAGATTTAAAGACATTCTTCGCTTGGATATTCCCGACTGGGTGTTGAACCCTTTTGCAAGTAGTCAAACTCAGCGCACAAATACAGATGAATACATACTAATACAGGAGCAACTAATTGAATTATCCACAAATAAGGAGCTGAAACCATTGTTTAAACAAGGGTACGACAACGTTCTGGTTACAAAAACAGATCCCAATTTTATATTCAGCATTATGGGCTATTGTACAGAAGCTACTGATTGCTCTTCCGTCTTCCTATTTGATAGAACGTGGATTCAGTGCCGTTATGAGCCTCATCACAAAAAAGAAACCGACTAGAAATTAGTACTCGTGGGGATTTGCGGTTGCTACTCACAAACATTGAGCCGGACAAAGTTAAATTTGTAATTTTTCTATTATGCATTTATGTAGTTTTTCACCCAGGGTCCGTGGGCAAGTTTTGAGTATGAAAAGGGGTCCTTGGGCCAAAAAAGTTTGGGTACCACTGCTATAGAGCGAATGAGCTTTTTTTTAAATTAATATAAGTACTAAGTTTTACATAACCAAATATTTTTAAATCACAAATTTAGCTGATCTTTCGTTTATCAGAAGTAAATTTGTGTAAGTTCCGACTAAACACTTAGCCGACAGGTCAGGTAGTACCTACATATTCACTGATGGGTAATCCACAGGACGAGTAGAATCAAGCTTCTTGACCTCTAATGTTTATTAGCGGGTTCTGTATTATCTATCCGCATAAACTAAAGCTTATTGTTTTATCATCTACGAAATGGAAAAAAATATTGCAACCTTATATCCTTTGAATATAGTGGGAGAGCACCTCTTTATGCCATAAGTTATTTAAATATTATTTCTATAAATTAAACTATTTTTCGACCTTAAATTATACAAAAAAAAATATATTACAAAGCTCAAAGGTTCATGGACCTTAGGTGCCCATACATACTGGCGATTTTCTTGATGACTTCCATAGGTATCATCCACGGTCAAAGGGTTAATATATTTTAAATAAAAATAAAACACATTTTATATTATTATATTATATTAATAATTTCAAAAAATGTACCATATTAATATTTTTTTTATTGGTTTTAATTAATTAGTATGATAGACGAGTGGTTTAAGTCTCTGATTTTTGACCTAAAAGACCTGGGTTCGAATTCCATATGGACCCTAGTATTATTTTTATTTCTATCATGTCTGGGAGATTGTAATAATCCTAGATTTTCTTAATCTTTTGGATTAATATTGTGATGATTAAATAAAATCGAGTTTGAGAAAGTTCTCTAATAATGAGTATTTATAATTTGATTTATATTTTTTTTTATCAATTTAATTAGTTAAGAACTGCCTCTAGATTTATATTACTTATACGCATTAATAATTACTCTTTTAATAATTTCCATTGATTTAATACATACCAATGTTTCATCATTTAAATCAGCATATATTAGATGAAATGCAAAATAATAACTTTTATTTTTTTTCAACAGATATTTAAACAAGCAGAATGAAATGAAAAAGAATAAAAATAGAGAGGAGAAAAACGGAAAAATTGAAAAAGTAGGAAATCAAAAAGAAGATGAAGAGAATGATAAGATTAAAGATGATATATTGGCAGATAAAATCAACAAACTTAAACTCGACGCTATGAATAAAGACGTCGAAGATTACAACAGTGACGATTTGGGCAGTGAATTTGATAGTGAAGAGTTTTCAGACGAAGAAGACGATGAGGACGACGATGCAATAATTACAAATAATATATATTCAACATTAACATAAATAAAACAACATTCACATAAGCTTAATAACATTTTTTTTAGACCTTTATTCAATATTATCATAATTACAGCATTGGAGAAAGCATCGATTTGTCGGGTGACTGCACACACACAGCTCACTAAATTATTTTTACTACATATTAAATCAACGTAAATTAATATGTATATGCTCACATATTTTTTTTTATTTGATTTTTTTGTAAAAATGACGTAATAATAATGATGTCGAAAAAATGTCAAAAAACGGCTTGTGACTTTAAAAATTATTATAATTAAACTCTGATCCGACAAACTAGCTATACGTACAAAATCCAACGTTAAATTTTCAGTATCCCGTTCCATAAATGTGATACTCAAATCGTCCTTCTGGTATTCATACATAAATATTCAATTAATCTAAGAGTCTTATATACTCTTTTTTTTCCGAAAAGTCTTTATTATATTATTAACATCGCTTATTATTAATTAAATATATAAACTTATTGCTTCGAAAAATATACTCTTTACAAAACTTAAAAGACCATTGGAAATATTGAAACGATTTACATAGTTGTTTTGAGCTGCGTTTTTATTTATATAATATATTAAATTTTGATATTTTTTTTAAATTTTAATATTTAATTTTATATAATATATCGATATTAAATCTTACGTATTAGAAAACGTTTATTTAAAAATTGTATATAAGTGAAAACATTGAACACGAAAACAATCATTTGAAACGTGGCAGGATATAGCAATAAGATTTATATAAAAGCTTGTAAAAACTTTGTTTTAAAATTGTATCAAAACAAGTTAAATTTAACCAATGTATTATCGTATATTAAAACATCGATTTTGTCAATAAGGGATACAATTAAATTTCTATGAATAACAAAGTTAAAAAATAATTTATATTCCTTACAGCTTATCATGATTCATACCAGAAGGACTAAGTATCGATAAAAATAACGGTTTAAAAAATCTGGAAGGAATAGTAGTCGGACTGGGGTATTATTTTTTTATAATTCGTGGCGGATGGATCAATTTCGCACTATTCATAATTGACCAGATCTTTGTTATATAGATTTGATGAAAAGAAAAGCTAAAAACGTATCGAGTTCCATCATTCCGCATTCAAATTGTTCGACACTAACAGCTAACGCACCCGATTTCACATTTGAGATAATTTTTTTATACACGCTCTCATTATACATCTTATATATTGTGGATCACAGATAAATTGTTCTCGTTTAATATAATAAATCTTTTTGCTAAAGAATATTCAGTTATGATAATGTCGGGTCATATAATATAATATTATATTGCAATGTATACACTGTTCAACCTCATTTTTAGTCTCTACTGATCGGTTTCAACTATAACAATTTTTTCTAATTTAAAAAAGATATAAAGATTTTTTCAATATTACACTTTTAACATCTTCAATTTCTATAATAGATCATTAAATTTAACTATGTTTCGGTTTGTTCACATTTACATAATAAACATCGGCTAAGTCGAAAGAGGAGTTACATTATAAAGCGTGACATTTTTATTTATTTTTCTCAGGAATTATTGCATTCATATTTTATTATAGCTCTAGTTTTCTCTTATGTGAATATAGCAAAGTCAGTTTCATAACCTCTGTCGATAAAAGAGTGTTATGCAAACACTAAACTCTAAACATACGATGAAAACCCAAATAGTAATGAAGAACAATGATCACAGCCTTTCGAAGTAAAATTCAATTATGGTATTATTTAGCAAGCTTTGCGATGCAAATTATTATAATACGGTAAAAGAAGATCTTCTTGACGTATTATGTACATATATAAAAACTACATTTAATTCACATGATGCTTTGAACAATGTACCGTTTGGCCGATGCGAGATGATAGTCATGATTTGTCAAATGCCAAATATTTATTATGGCAGTGGTTTCCAAAATTTCAACTGATTTTTACATATTAAAATGTGTGATTGTATCGAATTAAAATTAACAAGAACAAAATGTCATTTATTGAATTGTAATCGGAGTAGCAAAAGATGGATATAAAAGGTCCGCCTCTAGAACACAAAATCATTAGAAGGCCAATAGCACAATCCAAAATCATCTTGTAGCTAATTTTTTTATCTAACACTTCACAGTAGCTATTGAACGTTGGATTATGAAGAGAAGAAATTTTATTTAGCACCACATAAAATAAAAAATATAGTTCTTGAAGAAATAATCTTGTTTTGACTATGCCTTCCGATGCTTACATAACAAAAAAAATCACAAAATTTAATGTCTTAGACTGTAAAATGTTTTTTTTAATTAGTTGGGTTGCAGATCAGAAAGTTTGGAAACCACTGATATATGATATTGTTTTCAATACTCCAAGAAACAATAATAAGATAAAATTATAAGCCACATGTGCTTTAGATAATACAAAATTTGACATGGCAGGAAAGATTCAGGCTTAGAGAAATGTATTTTTTATTAATCTCATAAGCAATGTATTTTTTTTAACTTTAAGTATTCTTTTTTTCAAAAAGACATACAATATATGAAATAAAGGTGCAATTATGATTAATATTATTTCTATATAAAAAATAAAAAGATCTTTTTGTCAAATCGATACACAACATAATTGACGTACAACAAAATTATATTCATACATTTAAACGTTGATTGCTCGCACTTTATTTACAATACATTTATTTTATGATCCCCATTATATTAACAAAAATACACACAGAACCTTTAAAAATGAAAGAAAATCAAAAACATCAATTTGGCAATCTTGTATCGAAGCAAGGTCCCGTAACAAATTAAAATTACTTATTCACATCTCGACTAATAGTATTTTTTTTGTATTTGTTTGTGATGTTAGCAAACAAAAACGCAAAGAAGGCACAGTATATAAATTATACGTATATTCATATTATACAATATAATTTTTTTTTCCAATTAAACTTTGTACTGGGGAGCTAATATTATTAAACTATTTAAACTCATCGTACACAACAATTTTTCATATCAACGTAAACTGTGCTATATAAAATTTATATTTCAATACAAAAATCTCTAATATAATACATATCGATTAACATACATTGCTCAATGATTTTTCATTATTGTGTGTTACATAATGATACATAAGAAGCTTTACATAAATTATAAAGAAACTTAATAATTTATGAAGCGACTCATATACCATCTTGCATATATACATGTATTTTAATATTCCTTGTATTTTACGTGAGGTGACAATATGGATTTATGATTAAGATTGATTCATGAACTTTGGCCATGTCTTAATACAATTTGCAATATCCCGTCATACATTTAAATTTCCCAAGAGTTAAACATTAGAATAGTTAGCCGATAAGCCCTTTTTATTTATATAATTTATCAGAAGCGCTGGCTTTCGTATTTTTTTCAAAAATATTTAGAAAAATCAATTTAAGCTTACGTAAAAAAATTGAGCGAATCATATTATACATATCCATATGTATATAATTAATCAAATGTGTACAAAATGTAAATCAACATTGAAAGTGCAGCAAACATTCAGTGCTCTTACATTATTTTTACTTTTTTTTAATAAATACGATTTAATTCGTGATAATGTTTTGACTTTGAGCTTTTTGAGAATAATTATGAGTGATAAAAAAATATTAAAAAACACTGGACGACGGATGAAGACGTTCCACATATAACTGCGAAGATTCCTCCTTTTCTTTGAAACTTTAAGGAAATGCGGTGATCTATTTAGGTTTCCAAGAGATATTATCCAGACCCTGAAACTGGCGTTTCAGACTGCTGCTATCGGCCCAGGAGGAGTTGAGATACTCGTTGTCATCGTCTTGCTCAAGTTTCTGAAAAAATAATAATAAAACACTTTAAAATAAATATTGTAAAGCAGGAAAAAGCAATGAGGGTTGATGTAATGAATTATGTATTGCGGTTCGTACACATGTCACGCGACTCTATGAAACATTCTAGCTGTATTTCACGTAGGCCATTGTTGCAAAACTATCGATTGCCGAATATACGTTAGTGCTGTGTCACACAGTTCGTCCGGGGCAAACTTGCAACGGCTTATATTATTTAAAATAAATTATAAGCATCCTAAACTAGTCTCAAACCGAGTTTCTTGATTCCAACGTCATAAAAGTCTTGCGCCTACTCTACAATACGTTTTTTTTAGTATCAGTTTATTAATGATAACCATTTTGCTCCCCCCAGTTTTAAAATTACTACACCATTTTAAACATAATGTATTTTTACTTACAAATATTGACTCTTATATTTATTTGTCACATACGCGCTAATAATATCATTCTATTCGCTCACAAGGAGGCACCCATAATAAGCATATTTTAAAATAAGCATTCACACAACTGTGAAATGTATTAATTGTCTCAATATTTATCTTATACTCTAGCTATATATGCATATATTATATTTATTAATTACAAATCCGACCGTCGTGACTTGCCAGATTTCTTTAATGCGTCATGGTTACAATATTTCATACACATATACTCATATTAAATCGTGCATTTATATACACAATTATTACAAACACGCACAAAATGTGTTATAAAATAAAAATGGCGCGCACCTAAACGCGCTTCATCCCATATAAAGTATTCTAGCTCCTCGTAGCTATCGCTGAAAACATCATTGTAATGTACATGCTACAATAGTTTCTTAAGATATCGCAATATCGATTATATACGGCATAATCGACGGATTGTCGACACCACCCCTGAACAACCTCAAAAAGTGATTAATTAAATACATGCTTCGTAGAGAACAAATATAGATACCTTCACAACTTCGTCTTACTTTGTCGTATGATGTAGTCGGGTAATATCTATCAATCTGTTTTCTAAATAGATACTGTATGTATATGGAGAGAAAATATATTTCGTTAAATTTTAAGATAAGTACTATAAATAAATAAGCTTACTCATTGCAAAACATAAATACAGTAGTATTTCATTTTTATTATTTTTAATCTTCCACAACCTGACAGGCGTAAGTCCAATGCGCTACAACGGGGTTAGTCAATCAGACATAATGAATACCTACTGTCTGCTTCTAGGTTACCAATATAGACCATACAGACTACGCCATTCCGACTTTAAATTTAATTATATGATGTGTGATGTAAATTATAAATACTTTAATAACATCTCTTTGAAACATTCGTAATATAATGATTGTTTAATGAGCAATAAAATATCCTATTAGTTAATAAAATAATCCGAAATTATAATTTCTACATATCCTTTAATAAAATAATCCGAAATTATAATTTCTACATTTATACTGTGTCTGTAACATTGATAGCAAGCAGTCGCGCGCTATGGTGGGGCGGAGGGGGCGGGCCGCCCCGGGCGGCACTTGCTTGGGGGCGATATATTCGCGATGTGTGCACTAAAACATATATAAATCCACGAATAACAAGAGATTAATAATAACCAATTTATTATTTTAAGAAATGTTGATTTTATGACACTGCAAAAAATGTATGGGGGTGGGGGCGGCAATTTTAAGGATCGCTCTGGGCGGCACATACTGTAGCTACCCCACTGATAGCAAGACTAAAACTACAAATATTTTTAACTGGCGTTCAATCGAAATGAAACAAATATTAGGTACGCTATAATTTAATATATACTTAGAATATTGAATATGAAATATTAACAGTATCTTTTTAAGTAATATAATATTTGTCGAACAAAATAAACAGACGTGCAAATATTAAAAAAGTAACAATATCCATTATATTACAGAGAAAGACACAATATCAAAGAAAATACGCTGTAATAAATAGTGACATAATTCACTGTCCGTTTTGATCATATTTCCTTTCCCCAAAATATATCATATTACTTAAAAATAACGTTAACATTTCAATAATGAAAAGGCACTACAGTTTCAAATTATAATATAAATATTTACGCATTATTCGAGTAATTGCCAATAGAAAAATATAACAAAATCTAGATATTAATAATTTGTTAAATCTAATAATGTAATATATGTAATATATTCGAACACAAGTCTTATCATTTTCTCATAATTTATGTTTAAAATGTAATAGAAAATGGAAGGTTCTTCATAAACCGAATATTAACCATACCCTAACTCTCATATGTAATTTATTTTGGAATTGTAGAATCATCTTTATTTTTATTTGCCGGTGTTACGCAAGGGTCAAGTTTAAGACCCTTGCTATTTACGAGTGATTTATCAACATTTATTATATTATCGTATAATATTAGATTAACTTAAAAATAAAATACAATTGTATATCGTAGATTAAATAAATATCCTCGACTCACTTTATTATAAATCCTACATATATAAAATTAATTAAATAATTGAAAATACAATATCTAAATACACTTAAGATTTAAAACAAAGCATGCACCCTTCGTATGATATACATAAGTAACACTCATCATAATATTTCACTAAGAATTTCGGCAAAAGTTCCATGGTATGTCCGCAATTCGATATTACATTGAAACTTAAAAATAGATGCCCTTGCTAAGCACTTCAGTAAATTGAATATAATACATTGCTCACATCAATATATTATTGATAAACTTATATAACTTATACAGCAATAAATAAATATATAGGCGATCCTACATAATTGCCTGTTAGAAGTTTTTTTACAAACAAACCCTCGAAAGAAATCGCTATATTAAGAACACAAAAACGGCAAAAATTATAAGCGTAATAGTATTTATAAAACCATAAACATTAATCACCGTAACTAAAACTTTTTAATCGCTTACTATTGCTAAGCACTAAGACATTGTCAAATAAGCATTTTCCATAGTACTTCGGAATTTTCCGCCATCATGTCGTGGAAATTATAAGCGGAGTTTGACAATATGGCTATTGGTATAAATAAAAATCTAAGCTTATGCTAAAGAAAAATCTCCATTCCTTCAAATTAATATTTTGTGCAATACAACTAAGAAACAAATTTTCCAGCGACTACGTGGATAAATAATTAACACCATTTGACATAAAAATCATAAAAAATATAGCGTTATTCGGAAAGTAACGTCACTCTACCGTCACAATAGTAGTGTTGTCAACCGAATATAAAAATGCTTCCATTTTTACTAACCTCCTATCTATACTCTTTGAATAACCCTTCGTAACAATCGATATTTGAATAGACTATAAAATCTATATGTATAATACTATTTCTATACATCACAGTTTATCTTTATTACCTACATCCTACCGCCCACCAAAAGTCCTTCAATTTAAAATTAAAGTCATGCAACCAGACACGGACGCGTCACGATCGAGTCTCGCAATAAAATTTGACGTTTCTCCCGTATTTTAAGAGCCCGATCGCTCGCTATAAAACGTCTTCGACAAAACTAAAAAACACTGAAAATCATGGAACCGTCCAAAAATGGAAAACTGAGTATATACGTATACCATTATTATTGCTAGGTCGGATGTCGTGCCATGAACGGTGGCGTCACGGCGTCTGCCGCAGTACGGGGCGTCGCGACGCTTGACCCTTTTAATTCAGAATACGCTAACACCTCAATCCGACCCTGGCGGATTATTAGCGAGTGTGATTAAAAATGACAAAGCCCGTTGATAATTCATTCGTATAATTTAGGGCTGCGACGCGGTGCCAATTAAGCAGGCAAAACCATTTTCATAATTTACGAGCGGAATTAGGGTAGCAAAATTGAATTCGAGAGAATGTATGTATGTACATGTTGTATAAGAAAAATATTTTTTAATAAAGATTCATCACTTGGAATAATTACAGGTATAAATAAAACATATAGAGCACATAAAAGGTAACGGAAACTACGATTACAAAAACGAAAAAAATATTGAACTTTATTCTCGGACGTTGATGTCAAGAATATGGGACGTAATCGCAACTATCTATCAGGCAAACTACGGCCTGCTGCCTGTTTTAACAAGCAAGCTAAGATTAGATTTAGATTTTTATTTTACATGTTCAAACTCTTTAAAATCTCAAAGTATGCGCAATAACGAGTAAAGAAGTTGCGAGATACGATCGTATGTTGCGCTTCCATTGCTTTGCACTCCACTGTGACGTTTCGCAGTTATAATTCGACAGTGTCTTAAGTGCTTTTTGCGATATTTCGTTATAACCCTGTAACTTCCAAAGCCAGTCGTGATTTTAAAGCAGAATGGTGTGTGAAATATTTTGATATCGAATCAGATGTCAAAGCATTTTTTTATCGTGCGAAGAATACAATATATTTATTACCAGACTAAGCACTAGACCTTATATTATTAACGATCAGAAAAGATTTACAGAAATATTTTTTTTCGCGAAAATAAAAGAAACTGAAGCTTTAACTAAAATTAATTTACGTATAGCTCATTTATTAATCAATAAAGGATATTATTTGATTTATTAACGAATTTAACCTAAAACTACAAAGAAAAACAGTGCTCATATAAAACTTTAAAGTTCTTTTCAAGCTCATTTTAATTTGGCTTTCTGGATCACCAAGATTTATGATCTGGCCTTTCACCAAATAATTATTCCAATCCCCTAGAGACTAGGGCACTAAAAATCATTGAAGACCGACGGATTGTCGACACCACCCTTCATAAAATTTAATAAGCGCTTTACTGAATACACGTTTCGTTAAAAATACAATCAATTGTATCCAAACGCACTTAGCTAAAGGGTACTATGTACTTTTTCTTGTGTATATATGAATATTAATAATTTTTCTCTAAATTCTTTCCAACAGCTAGTAATACTTTATTTTACTATGATTCCATACAATGGAGCCATTCGCACAGAACGAAAATCGCCAATAAATTTTTCAAGTAACACGCGCTCCGTATAATGAAGCCGAGCATTATTAACTCTTTATCGCAAATTATGACCATACATACTAAATAATATTGTTAATTATATAAAATTAAACGTTGCCTATTGCGAATCTCTTTGTTAACTTTATTGCTTTTTGAACGTTTAAAAAATATTAGATTAGAGAGGAAATATTCAACGAATGTAAATTAGTATCAGTAAATTTAGAAAGAAGTAAAGAAAAAACGGAAAATCAACAACAGCACCACAATGTTTTTATACATTGTATTATCGATAGTAACTGGACTTAATGCAGCAAAATAAATAATCTGACAGTTGCGAAACGTTCATTTACTGCTCAAACCCAAACCTAACGTAATGAAAGTTGTAAAACTAATTATAGTTTTAAAACTTTCATTAGTTCAAGTCCAAAATATAAACTAAGACAACTCAGTAAATATATATATATATATATATATATATATATATATATATATATATATATATATATATATATATATATATATATATATATATATATATATATATATATATATATATATATATTTACTGAGTTGTCTTAGTATATATTTTGGACTTGAACTAATGAAAGTTTTAAAACTATAATTAGTTTTACAACTTTCATTACGTTAGGTTTGGGTATATATATATATATATATATATATATATATATATATATATATATATATATATATATATATATATATATATATATATATATATACTTTTATTAGGTCAAGTTCAAAATAAAAAATAACTAAGTGGAAAATAAGTTCCCACTGCGATAGCGACGGCATGATTTTATTGCTTTTGACGTGGATTTTTGACTTCTGAGAAGGGATAGTTGTTTTTTGCGCTTTCCTATTGGGCAAAATTCAGTTTAGATGTGCTTTAATCGATTCTTACTGGTAATATTGTTTTAAACGCTTTATAAGAGAGCATTTTTACTACGATTTTATTGCTTTTGACCTGGACTGGAAATTCACTATATGGTAACAATAAGCAGCAAAGAACGACTATTAGGTCAATATTTTGAGTAGATGTTTTTAATAATGCTTAAATAAAATATGTCGCAATGGTGGCTAGTTTTTATATTTATCTGTAGCATAGAAAGGATTAACTCGTACTTAATATTATTTATTCAATAAATTATATTACGATGTAAAAAATATATAAAATGCCATTTTTATCATTAGGCTCGAATCATTTTTTTTCCGGGGCATGATGGGTTTGCTCTCGGCGGCCCTGAATACAGAACCCGCTAATAAACATTAAAGCTCAATAAGCCAGATTCTACTCCTCCTGTAGATTACCCATCAGTGAGTATAACGTGTAGGTACTACCGGATCTGTCCGCTAAGTGTTTAATCAGAACTTTACATCCGACTAAAAATAAACGAAAGATGTGATTTACTTCTGATTTAAACATATTATGTTATGTAAAACTTAGTACTTATAATCAAATTAAAAAGCCTAATTAGCTCTATAAGAAATAAGATAATCGGTAAGTTACACAAGAAAGGACCAGGGTTCACTCTCTTCGACCCTGATAACAATTAAGTAGTTGGACCATATATGACAATTTTGCTCTACGCAAGAGGACAATGTAATACAGTTGTGAAGTATGGGATAAGCCTCTAAGTAACTCTCTATGAAACGAAGTTCATTTTTGACAAAATATCGTCTTCGATCGACCACTCCTGGATGCCTCTCAAATTTTTATACCAGAGGCCAGAGCATCACTCGCCAATATATTACTCATTATTTTAAATGAATCGAAGTATAGAATACTTATGAGCACAAGACAATTAAATAACTAGAATCGATTTCAGACATTTGATTATTTATTTATATGCCATCTGACATTTATTTGAGGTCACGTTCGACGCAACACAAACGAGCCTAGTGTAATTTTTTACGCGGTCAATCACAACTTGACCGTTTATTTTATTTTGGCGACGGGCCAAAGGCCCTTCTTTTGTGCTGTTGGTTTTGGAAAATTCGGGGGGAGTTATAGCCTGACCCGGTTTTGGAGAAATCCTTGAATGGAATCCCAGTCTCATGTAGCAGCAAATTTATCGACTGGAAATCGCTAGCTACTTGGCTGGCTTACGAATAATAGCTGTGGCTCAAATCCCTACACCACCACGGTAGTCTGCAGGAATTCGTGGTTGTTTTGACCCATTTTAGTATTAATCCAAAATCTCAAAGTCTGTCCTTCTGTTTACAAAGCGTCTGCCGAATTTATCGGTCATCGTAATGTAAAAGTAGATCGATAAGTGCATTGCGTTCTTGCAACTTACTTCCACTCATTTTTATAAAACCATACACACCATTAAATTCACATTGGGCATACGCATATATTTACGATTATTAAATAAAATATGGATAATACGAGGACAAAGCCAGGTATAAAAGCTAGTTATTATACTACTACTTGAATGTCTATCGATTTTCTAATTAAATGAAAATTCTGTTAATTTTTAATGCCTCTCTCTATTCAACTCTCATATGTATATCTAGTAACTTAGTTCAATGTTTTTTATTTGGTTTGGTCTGAAACTACTTATATATTCATAACTTTCGAGTAATTGTTATTGCTATTAAGTAAATCGTCTACTACATATTTAACGTTGATTTAAAAAAATCGTATATGTTTATTATTTCAATCAGACCATAGATCTTTAAAAGCTTTCGATTATTAAATAGCTCGTAAAATATTAAATTAAAAAAAAAATATATATTAGATAATGTTATTCATCATGTAACTATTCACTTTAAAAGCGAATTAAATATATATATATATATATATATAATATTATTGTAATAAATCACATTTATCATCCCTGTCGTGTTCTTAAATAACCACACCTTTAGCGTAGGTTTATAGGTCGATATGCATACTACAAAATGCTATTACTTTAAATTAAAAATACTTAGAACACGATTATTAATTTTAAATTATTATAATATAGAAGTTGATTCACTTTAATTAAAATTTTCACATCTCATGAATACCAAAGAAAATCTAAAGAACGCCGAAAGAGCAAGCACGAAATTCTCATGTTAAACTTCTATACGAACATTAAAGTTTTGAAACTCAAATGTTCCAAGTAAGCGAGCTAAGATTATTATTATTAAATTACAAATATATATATTTAGAACTTTATTTTCTTTCTAAATAGTTAATTTAATTATATAAATAGAACACCTTTACAGCCATAAATAACCTGGCGCAATATTTCTAAAACAGAAACAAACCAAATATTACATTTAAGCGCCTTAATAATTTATTACATTTACCAACATCTGTATAGCACTGAAAAAATATACGCTAGCTTCTTTGTTACAATTTTGAAGCTTTCGTGCGAATTATTATTACCTTTTTATACGAAGTATAAATATAAATAACGACTTTGACCCTAAAAATGGTAAATTACCAAGTACGTGTGATATGTGCGATTTGATCAATGTTAACGACGTTCTATGAAAAAGAGTTATACGTCGATAGAAATGCGAGCTTTCGAGACCAGAAAATTACTTTGCTTTAAGTTGAATTTATTTATTTATGTTAAATGGAAAACTTCGTGACCTTTGATTTAAATTTTCAGGCGTAAATTCCGACGTTCTTTTATACTTAATGTTAAAACATTTAATTGTGTAATTCTTCCATATATTCTACACTATAATTGTATTAAATATATATATAGCTGAACCGAGTAAAATAACCGTTGATACTAATGACGAAATACCACCTATCGTTCACACTATATAGTACACAGAACGAACGTTCTTTCATTGAACTTGAATTTAATTAAAGAGCGACAAAAAGAGTCATGCATCATTATTTAACAGTATAACAAATATATTAAATCTTAGTTTATTTAGACCAAAGAATATTTAATAAAAAAAAAATTTTCCAAAAAAATATAGGTTTTAATTTATCAGCAATGCAGCTTTGCATTTAGCACATATACTTTTTACATACCTTAAACACGATAGGGTAGGTCAAACGCAACGTTCATTGACCGGTAGTGGTAGTTATAATATATTATAACCACTTATATTGTCCGTTGAATAATCAACGCCGCAAACATGCTTAGTCATGGTATAATAACGATGACTTGAAGCATTAATTGACTAACTCTTTTTTTAGATTAAAATTACTTGTTAATAAAATTTTATTTAAAAATAGCCACTGAAAGAAATAATGCAAAATATGTTGAAATAATTAGTTCGCATTTAAAAAATACACAATAAAATAAATAAGTAGATGAAATGTTGTATATTTTGCATGTAAAAAAAAGTTCTAAACTATCATACCAATTAATAAAAAATATATGTGTAAATACATAATTTTAAGTGTAAATTTTCCAACTCTTTAATATTTTACTTAAGGACAAAAAACTGTGTCGTTTATATTAATTAATTAGAATTAAGGAACAGTAAAATATTGTAATAATTGTTAATATCAATAATAAAAAAGTTGCATTTGAAACTCAGTTACAAACGATAAACAGCAGGTAAAAATATTTTCCGCTAATGTTTCCCAAAGAACATATTTTTGTTTCAATTGAGATAATATAAGACGATAAAAATATTAAGGGCGAACACAACAAACGAATGTTTTGAGTATACTAGGAGTTTAATTATTGTTAAGACGTTGTGCAACAATTGAGAGGCGTCAAGTCAAGTGATTGCGAAGAGAGAAGCGGCGGCTTCTGCGATCTTCAATGATTTGAAGTTGAGTCCTTTTGGTTAAAGTTCTTTAAATCTGAAGTGGATGCTCAAGTGAGAATACCAGTAAAAAAAGTCTGAATTGCAGGGATTGAAGCAATTCTTAGTTTTTCGTTCTACCGTGTTTATTATACATAGATTTTATTTTACAGTGGGACAACCAATTACAAAAAAAGGCGGCGACCCTTAATGACCCCTGATTTGAAAATCACGCGTTTCCTGTCGAATGTGCCATTTCTTTGCCTTTCAAATATCCATTAAGTATAGATTATTTCTTAATTTATAAATCTTGCGTTGTAACATTCACCATTAGCCTAATGTGATAGAAATCAACATGTACAAGCAAGTATTATGACACACCTGACAGGAAGTCTAAAAATATATGACATGAATATTGTTCTATTGGTTTAATAATAATATTACACAATTAATAGATGTTACTATGCAATCGATTCTTTTTTTATAATAGCTAAGAATTTTATAAATCAAAATTCGACTCTGCTGCGGAAATCCGAATTCTGTACGGCAACATACGATTACAAACTAGGCTATTTTAAGATATATAGACTAGAATAAATATTTACTATGATATATACTTCAAACCAATCATAGATTTCATAATCAGGTTGATTCGTCATCTTGATTCTAAATTATGAATTTAATTACAAAGCGAAGAGATGAGATTCCACTGTGTAATAATTTAATAAATATTACACATAGGTGTATATGTAAAATTGTTTATGGTTTATCACTTTAAAAATTTAAAGCAATACGACTTCTATAAATCAACTTATAATTTTAATTAAAAATGTATATCTTTTACAGATATACATTAGTATTTTAATATATTACAATTGTGTTTGCAGCTTACTCGACACTGCACAAGTTATTAAGCGGAAATTGGCATGCATTCGCATAACAACTAGGACAACAACTACCCCATAGCTGAAATCTACCCCGGGTAATAACCGCCTTGTTGCGAGTGTTACAAAAGCAGAGAAGCAAAATCCAGTAGCATGCCGCAGCCGGCTGGCTGAGTATCGATTTCCGACAGAAATAAAAAAATACCCAGTTCTACGACACGATGCGGAGGCGTCGATTTTTTGCCGTGTCGGCCAACCACCCCGGTGGCGCGACGGCAATCTAATAGTGCTAACTAGGACCTAAGAAATGGCACTGACGTACACCCATGGGATGAGTTATTAATTTCCTGTAATTTATTTTAAACCCCCAAATAAAAAATTATATGAAATACAATCAAGCCGAATTTTGTCTAAAAGGATAAAATTCGACTTGATAGGTGACAAAAAAACATGCCAAAAATCCTGTTGAAAACAATTAAACAGTGACGTCACCGTCGTAGTGGCAGTATCTAATAATTTATATTTGCCGTTGATTGATACTAAAAAATATTTTTTTGCAACAAAAGATTGATAATACACTTCTTAGAAGTCTAACATTTCTTTGACACCAGGTATAATCTTTTTGAAAAACTGATATTGCTCACCGATCGTTAAACACCTATTATTTTTTTAATAAACTCATCAGCAAAAATAGATGACTTTTTACTCCTATCTTTATTGAACACACATTTTTTCAGTAATTTAGATACATGGAATCATTGTATCGTATTTTGATTTTTAATGACAGAAACAATTTTGCGATTAATTTCAGTTGATGGAAATAAGTACTAACGTATCTTTCACCTCAGATTAAGAATATTTTATATTAAAAACATATTTTAAAAACACACACACACACTACAATTTTTACTTCGCGAAGTTTTATTATGTAATAACTAGCACATCTGCTTTTAAAATATCACATACGTATCAGTATGAGAAAAACACAAACATTTTTAACAAACAAAATTAGGGACGTCATTTCAGCTTTTTCCAGGGCGGAGGCAAAAGTTGGATTTAGATTCAATTAAAATTCATATTATTTCGTTAAATGACACGCATAGAATTTTCATTAAATGACATGTTTAGAATCCACGTCAAAAGCACTAAAAACGTGCCGTCGCCGTCACAATGCTCGGTTATTTAGCGTTCATATGAAGACTTTTTATAACAATATTACGACTTACAATAAATGTGAATTAAATTAAGCATATCTAAACTGAATTTTGACGTAGTTATCCCTTCTCAGAAGTCTAAAATTCACGTCAAAAGCAATAAAATCGTATCGACACAGTGACACTCGGAACGCTTGATTATATAACGCTCATACAAGGACTTTTAAAAATAATATTACAAATTGAATGTAGCATATCTAAACAGAATTTTGACAAATAGGAGAACGCAAAAAACAGTTATCCTTCTTCAGATGTCAAAAATCCACGTCAAAAGTAATAAAATCGTGTCGACACCGTCACAGTTGGAACGCTTGTTTGTCTAGCGCTCATACAAGGACTTTTTAAAATAATTTTATAAATTTAATGTAGCACATCTAAACAAAATTTTGCCTAATAAGAGAGCGCAAAAAACAATTAATCACTTCTCAGAAGTCAAAAATGCACGTTAAAAGCAATAAAATCGTGTCGGTACCGTCGCAGTGGGAACGCTCGGTAATGAGCGTACACAAAATAAAATTTGGCTACACACCTTGCAGAAACTTTGGAACCCTTGGAACTGAAAATTTTCAAAGAATAGGAATAGTCAATAATAAAATCAAATATATTCTGAAAAAGATAGGAAGTAAAAACTCAGCCCACTTTGAAAAACAAAAATTCTACCATAGAGAATCTGCTGCACATAAAGCAACATTAAAAATTGTTTCTGAAGCCGAAAAAATAGAGATTAAAAACGTTTTTTTTAAATCATAATCTCGCGAAAAAGTTTAAAATTGCATATAGAGTAGCAAAAAAATCGATCATTTAATATTTTTAAAAGTGAAATTGATCTGCAAGTACTGAATGGAATGAAAATGACATTCTTAAAAATATTTTCGGGTAAGATTTTATGGTTTAGATTCAGGAACGTTATTTTAGATTTTTCCAGGAGAGGTGAGGGGGAGGCAAAATTTGGCCAGTCAGTGTTTCATTAAAATTCATGGTATTTTATTAAATAACATGCATTTTACCGGCCCAATTCTAAAGACAGGGGCCGAATGCTACCTACCTCCCCCAAAAGATTTCCCTAAACAAAACCTTAATACCAAATAGTGTCTGACACAGAAGTTTTATAAAATATTATTTAATACAGTTAATAAATTTCTTACTGAAACAGTTGCTAAACTGTACAATAATTATATCGAAAACATCTCGCTTCAGTGCTTGGATTTTTTACAAACCGTTCTAAACGACGTCATTTTATCTAAATGTAGTATAGTAAAAATTATGAATATCTAAAGTTTACTAAAAATTTCAACTACATTCACTAAAAATACTCCAATCTTTATATAAGATTTCAATAATATCATTAGAATTTTTTAATGCGATATTTGGTTTAACAAAAACCATAAGAAATCGGCATTTAAAGCACCCATGATTGCACAATAACCACGCTAACTTTCGAAACCCATAAATTACCACAGACTCTCTTTAAAAACTTCTCATTTTAAGCTATGAGACGTTTAGAAAAATAAGTGTTGTTGACCACCTTAAATTTAAACCTTTCATAAAGGTTTGGAACTGTACACTAACTCAATTCGCCTGGAAGCTTACTCGGAGGACCATTATAAATGACGAGAATCACAAATCACTCACTCGATGGACTCCCAAAATTCGTCGGTTCAATACTGCTGCCTTGATTTTTCCAGTATACATTTTGGTAAATTATATATTTCGTACAAAAATAAGCCGTTATTCCGAAAAGTCAATAATAAGACCTTGAAGGATAGTGATTTGACCCGTTAATATTCTCAAATATATTGTAGTCCATTACTTCGAAACATACTATTGTTGAACTCGCCTTTAATATACTCAACAAGCTAGACTGCCCTTCGGGTATGAGAAAGTACCCAATAAACTTGAATAACCAAAATAAGGTTGAAGAGAAAACTTTTGGATAAAATTGAAATATAAAAAAATAAATCCTTAATGTTAGGCAACGGTTGGCAACCCGGGGACCGCAAGGGAATTTTTTTGTAATGTGTCATAGAAATTGAAGGTTGTGTATATTTATGCGGCACGCTAGAGATTTAAAGGTAAATAAAAAGTGACTAGGGATAATATAAACATTCTTAATATTTTATTTTTTTTCAGTAGTAATATTATAAAATAACAGCTTTATTTTTTATATATACTGACATTGCTTTATAAAATAATAATAATATAATAATATAGGTTATAAAGGTGTTTCAATTTTCCTCAGCGTTTAAAACATGCTGGGGGCAAATGAAACAGGTTTAGTTTAAAAATGTATTATTTGACGACAAAATTTTGTAACAAAAATATAAACTAATAACCCGTTTTCTTGTCCCTATTTTACATACTGTAAATATGTATCAAATACTTTAATAATGAGAAATAAATACATTCAAACCGGCATAAGATCAGTAAATGATAGAAGAGCAAGGAAATCTTGATACACGAAAATAATATATGGGTTATTGAAAATGTCATCGAACTATGTTATGTAATATATAATTAAGAATGTTCACATCCATAGTACATATTAATTTAATTGTATTAATTATATATTGTATTTATATATAAAAAGAAAACTCTTCCATATGTTTATGAAAATATGTTTAATTATACATATATGTATAAAGAAACGGCATATGTGTATTTGTTATCAATTTACATCTGGTTAAAAGCGGTATTTATTATCATTGTTCATTATCTACATGTTATCTCATTAACATATGCACATACGTTCAAAAAACATCTCGGTTAAATATAATATTAGGGCCCATTAAATTTCTATCGGTATTTGAGGTCAAAATATTTACTATAATGTTAAATTTTTAACGATTAGCTATCCAGTGTTTATTTAGGGATGTTATTAACATTATTATCGAGTATGTAATAGTAGTAAAATATTTATTTAAAACTTATTATATTTCTATTTTCAGGTCGACATTCACTAGACTAAACGATCATTAAAATTATTCTATACGGCTGAACACTTTATGTGATAATCAACCTATAACACTTTGTGTCGCTTTAATTCCACTATGTTCATTTCGTGACTCAAATTTCCCAAAAGCTTATCTAAATTGGAAAAAATCAATTAACCCATGAACCTTAATCGAATAACTTTAACATTACGCAACAACTAGAGTTTCCAGTAATTCAAGGATAAGGACATTTAAATGTCATTAAAAAAAGTTTTCGAATGTCATTCGATTGTATTGTAAATAGTTGCTATGTAGACAACGTTAAAAATCAAAAATCTATTAAGAAAAATGCATTTTTTAACATTTAAATGTATGAAAGAGCTTTATAATTTATAAATCATATAGTTGACCTGATTGAAGATATCTCGAATACAACAGTTGTAATAAAAATCTTGATTACCAAGAAAAATTTACGAATTTTAAGTAAAGTTATGATCTACTTATTTGTGCAAAATTTCGTTTTCCATTATGAAGTTGGTTAAAAACAAACGTAGTTACAAATAAAAAAACGTGAACGCTGTTATTTATCTTAAGGTAAAGTTGAAGGTTTAAATCATGACATATTATTAAAATTAAAATTTTCACTCTACGACTAAATGAATTACGTCATTTAAATTTATTAAAATAAATATATTTTATAAGAAATTTTTAATTTATTGTGTATAATTATATTTAACGAAATTATCATATTTGAGAAAAATGGCTTAAAATAAATCTTAGTCTAAAACACGGTTTCTCAAATAAAAGTTGCTTCAAGACGAAAAAATTTTACTGTTTTTAAATTTTTGTTTAAAATATTTGTTTAAATTTATAGAAAAAAATGTACATAGTATATTTATATATAATTTTCATATCATTAAACAGTTTTTTGACACTACAGTGAAATTTAAAATACAGCCCAATCAATCTGTAATGTCTTCCCTTTAAATATACTACGTAAAATATATAGTATTAGAAATAGCTAATAGGGTAATTAAAAAACATGTTTGAACTTATTCTTAACGAAAATGATATATTGCTATTTTATAAATGTGCAGTTTTTTTATTTGTAGGAATTTCTAAAGCTTTAAATAGTTTTATAGTCTGACTAAAAGTTAAGTCAACATGTTTTTATTCTGGACATCTACATGATGAAAAGCACAAAAAATGGTTTTAATGTTACAACTAATAACTCTAAATTTATGTTTTATCTGCAATATAACCAAATTAAGGTAATAAATATTAAATTATAATGAAAATAATATATATTTTCATTAAATTATTTTTTATTACTGTCGAGTATAAACTGGCAAAAATGTCTGACAGTTTTACGAGCGAGACATTTATGATTACGGAACTGTGTTTATCAACGCTCTCTTTGCTACTGCTTATAATGTCATTCAGAGGTTCAAAATATTTTTATACTGAACAAAGATAATATAAAAATAAAAATATAGCACCGATAAAGATCGACAACGAGATAGACATGCATTGCAATTCATAAGTTCAAGTTTTTCAAGTCTTTTTGTCAATGTTTTCCGACTTCCATTTTTATTTTCATCAATAATTATTTGTTTCTCTACAAAAGTTCTATTGTCACCATTTTAGTTCAAAAATATATTTAGTAAAGAAATATATAATTTTTTATTTAAAAGTTATTATCCTCCAAACGAATAAATCTTTTTTTAACGCCTAATATAGTTTTGTTAATATTGCATGATTAAAAATAGGAATTGAAAAAACACTATTGTTTTCACTGAGACGTAAAGGGGTTATACAAAAACATATAACGATACACAAAGAAATACAACTCATTAAGTTAAAGAACAGCAGGCTTTTGCAAGACGTTTGCGCAATACTGTATATATAATATAAATATAGTTATTTAAAATATATTATATAATATATACATATTTTCCTAATACTAAAACGTGAACGTGTTTTAACATTAGAATTACAAATGACGCATAAATGAGTCAGCGGCTCTAAATAGCCAGTAAGTGCGATAGCGGTCTGTAATGCGTTAAACACGAAATTTTTTCTCCGAAATAGATTTTGTAATCCTAGTTTTATCCCTAGTGAAATAATACTTATGTACAAAAGCTCGCTTAATATATTTTTTAATATACAGTAGCTTTCATGCTAATTAAGTTCGCGATCATTTGCTTAGATTAAATGTATATATGAGTGAGCATATGGCATTTGCTTAATATTATATAATATTATATAAATGAAAACTTTATTTTTTGTCTTTAGTAATCTGATCACATTAATTACGAAATATTTGAGAACACTAGTAACAACTGAAAATCCATTCGATTAAGTTTTATGGCCAGATTTGCCAGTCGGGCGCCTGAATTAATTCGATCCGACCCTTTAAGAGACAAAGGGGTAGCCTTTGATATTAATTAGGCAAGAAACATGCAATTGACCCATATCTGCCGCCAGGTACGGATTAGTGCTAAATTAAACGAAAAGTGTCACTGTTACGGTGCCACTATCGATCTGTTTTCTTAGCAAAGCTATGAAAAATGTGTTTTTCCCGAGGTTCACGCAAACAAACGAAAAGCGAAAACACCGGTGCTATTGTTGTCGGTATCAGTATTGGCTTTTGAAATTAAACAAAGAACGTTATTTGCCTCGAGCTCTACGTCAAACATCGAAATCTGAGAATAAAATATTACAAAGGATGGACATGGTTTTGGGAATACTTGGGTATAAATACAATACATAACAAATGGTGGCTTTCATTAATATCATTATTCAAAGTCATGCTCTTCTAATTTTTAATTAGATTACCATATTATTTATTTGTGTAACATAAGAGTAACACTTGCTTTATTTATAAATTAGATAATAGTATTATTTTAGTGATACGTAAAATTCAAGTTATAAAAAATATATATTTATTTTTTTATATATACATATATACTAAGTTCATAGAGTTGGGAAAGGTTCATATTGCTACAAATTTGATTGAGAAACTTCGGTCCTATATACTTATATACAAACATATATAACCTTAGCTATGGCTAAAATGCCATTACACCGAAAGGTTACTATTGAGAATAACACGCACTAAAGTTGATACTCTATTACGATCCAAGCCAAAAAGGATATAAAAATGTTCATTAAACTGCTAAGAAAGCTGGTGATTCATTTACCATTAACCCTCGTATAACTATTTTGAGAATTGAGCTTCTTTTGACGTTTACGTGTGATAAAAATAAGCAGTATGGCATAAATTTATGGTCTATATATTAAAATATAAATGTGAATTATATTGAATACTGTTCAGTTGCACTTTAATACTCCAATCCTATTATTTGAATACCGGTCACCCGGTATTCAAATAATAGGATCATATTTATATAGAAAAAAATAAAATATTATAAAACACAAAAAAAAACTATTTTTTTCAATGTATTGTTACTTCGATGTAAGTCTTATCTTCATTACAATTTAAAGCCATCAAAATAATTAAAACAAAAACACTTTGTAATTGATGAAATTCCAGAAATTACTCATAATAATACTGTGCAGTCTTGGACTTTTTCAGTGGCAATTATGAATTTGTTATCTCATTAAAGCAATACTAATAATTTATGATTGAGATATGATTAAAGTAATTTATTATGCCAATATTTTTTTGATAGTATCAAGTTTTAATATTTTTAAAATTAAAATATGTGCTGATTTAAAATATAAAATACTTGATGCTTTATTATATTTAAAATTGAAATAAATATATTTTTTATGGTTAAAATATAAATATGTATGAACCTGTATACATTATTTAAGTTGTATTTTACGATTCCTCATAATCTTGCAAATATATTAGAATATTAAATTATTTTATCGGTAACCCTTTCTATGCTACAGATAAATATAATAATTAGCCACCGTTGCGGCATATTTTTTGAAATCAATATTTAAGCATTAAAAATAATTAAGAATGTCAACTCATCCATAGCATTGATGGAACATCTTATGTTGACGTCAACTGACGTCCGTGGCATTGAAAAGGTTATCCATACGATATTCGGACAGTTACAAATTACGAATTTATTTTATATTTATGCAAGTACTCTTTTAAAACGTATATAAAACTAGTAATTGCGATAAAAGTTTATTAGCTATGCAGATGCACGTGACGATCGGAGATTTGGATGGATTAAAGCCACTTTAAAATGCAAATTTAAAAGAGATAGTCGGCGTCTATACATATTTAAAATGACCAATAGAGTCCTTTGTCAACCTAGATGACAAATGTCATTAGACAAAAATGCTAAATCTCTTGCTGTATGAAAAAGTATTTTATAATAAATTTGTTGTTGAGATAGAAACGAGCCTAAACATACATAGCGTATCATATCTGAAACTTCTACAAGTCAGGACTTGGGATACATTAAAGCTCACCCAAACTCACACCAATCGACTGAGACTTAAAAGACCGAGGAAGCAGCCGCTTTACAGTTTGCATCAAACCTGATCCAGTTACAAAGTCTAAAAATTGAGAAGATAATTGAAAACGAAGCTACGAGAACAACACATATTTATACTATTGAATGGTTGCGTTTATGTATTTAAATATAACATGAATGCCTTTCTTAAAACAGCCACAGGTTTATTCGCTCTAAATTAGAATAACTAAAAGTGTCTGGTACAGACTGTTAGTATACTAATTTATATATTGATTTAGCAAAGTCAATAAATGGTTGACAAATGTCTTTGAATTAACAAAATTTTGGTTGATTAGAGCAGATTATGTAGATATGATGATATTAAGCAGAGAACATAGTTAGAATTAAAATGAGTATTGCATGATGATGATATTAATATTCGTCTGGAACTCACCCGGGTATTGATCCCGAGTTGGAGACCGCTCCGCCCTCGAAGCTACAGCGGCTAGCGCGATCGGGCTGGCTACAGCAGCTGGGTCTGCTGCCTCTGCTGTCCATCTCCCCTATGCCCTGCGCCTTGAGCTGGTGGCCAAACGAAGCCAAATCCTCTCTGAACGTATCACTACCCGGCGTGTCTCCGCCGTTCGTCACAACACCCACACCCTCGGCATCCGTCTCACCGTCTCCTTCCCCGCCGCCGGCCATACCTTCAGCGTTCCTCTCCAGCGGCGCCGCTTCCTCGTCCTCGTTGTAAATCTTGAAGTATGCCACCGTCAGGTAGATGACCGAGATGATGAACGAGGGTATCGGTATGGCCATCGCGTACACTAGATTGAGAGTGTTCTGCCACATGTCCAGTTCGGATATGACCAGACCCGGATCCACTTTACTATAATAACACGAATAGTTGGAGCCGAACGCTCGGTATTTGCTAAAGAATATGGTGCAGTTCAGGATGGGTGGATAGCCGCAGCCCTTGACGTTGGGGAACAGCCTGGCGTACGTGAAGAACCACTCCGAGTCGTTGCCCATGAGGCCAGTGGGAGGGGGCGAGTCGGGATAGTCCTGCAGAGAATCCGAGGCATCGCTGTCTTCGAACGCCGCCAGAGACGTGTCCTCTCCGTCGAAGTCGACGGCCCTGCGCGAGCGAGCTATCGGAGGTGGCAGAGGTCCGCTCCCCGGCGCTCGCTTGTAATGGACCCTGATCTGGAGGCAGTCGTACACGTCCTTGGTGCATCCCTCGCGGCACGACGACCAAGAGCAGTTGGATGCGCCGAACCGGTGCAGCGTCTCGGCGGTCATGCATTGCGCGGGCACCGTGTCGAATTGCATAAAGATCGTGGTGAACGCCGGGTCTATTACGAACGGCACCAGGAAGAGGAACGCGAACAGGCTGAACGTTCCGAGGAGGATGAACGTGGCCGTGGTGTAGAAGAGCAGCTTCTCGAGGAAGGTCTGGGGGATCACCTCCTCTTCAGCCATTATGGCGCGCGACCCTCAGCGGCCATGGCCAGCGGCAGCCGCGCAACCGCGCCTACCGCTTCATGCCCCTAAAACGAGCATATTTATTCTTTTCATCGGCTTAACAGTCATAATTCTCATTAAGCAGGTTTATAAGCGGGGCACGCTGCAACATCTTAGCCTACGCACAAGCCTAGTTCACTGGGATAATAGTTTTGAAAGCAGAACTACCAACACAATGAACTGGCCTTGTTGAAGGTTGAGGTTTGTCCAGATATTGAACAAAAGCTGATCAATATGTGTGTAGATAAAAAAACAAGCATTAAACTAAAAAATAATAATATATATTCGCACGTATATCACAATTTTTATTATGGTTCTGCCTCAAAAGTTAAGGGTATTCAAAATAATATATACAGATAATAATAGGTTAAAACTATATAAAGGATGTTTATTTAGAGGTTTGTTTTTTGAATTAGCAACGCTTTTTCCAGCAAAAGCCAATTTAACAGCTGATAGCTGATTTGTGTTCAGTTTGGTTTGCCATTTCACCATTAATAGATTTACGTCAGAACAACGCTTGCAAATTGTGCAAATTTATTTCGAAAATCGTGGCACAGTTCGGTAAATCTGTGCGCTACGTTCATTTTACGGTCGACATGAAGTCCATCTGAGCAAGTAATTCAAATAAGCGTGAGTGGTTTTCGCACCACGCATACTCTAATTACTAATACGCATCCGCAGAGACGTCGTACAGTGCGCACGGAAAAAGTTGTTTCTGCTGTAGAGCGTAGTATTGAGGAGGACCCAAACGAGTTGATTCGCCATTCGCACAGCAATTGGAGCTGTGCTCATCCACTTTATGAAAGATTTTGCGGAAAGATCTTGGTTTACAAGCTTACGAAATCCAGCTCAATCAATTTTTTAAAGAAAGATTCGATGAGCGCATATTTTCGCGTAAAGGACCTATGAATTGCTATACAAGATCGTGTGATTTAACAACTTTGGATTATTTTCTGTGGGTATATGCGAAGTCGCTAGTCTACACCGATAAACCTGAGACGATGGATGACTTGGAAGCCAACATTCGCCGCGTTATTGCCGATATACAACTCCAGCTGCTCGAAAATTGGATTCTATTCGAGCCAGCCGCGGCGCCCATATGCTCGAAATCATATTTAAACACCAATGGTATAAAATTATATTTTCAATAAAGTCAATACCATGCCCATTTTTATTATTATTTAATTATAAAGTTCTATACCTCTAAAACAAAATCACCCTTTATTAATAAATAAAAGAAAATAATAATAATATAAAGTGAATTTGAGATATATCACAGGTATATAAGTTGCCTCCGTTATTGTTTTCATTATACTACACAAAAGTATCAAATACATATATTTGCAGATAATACAAATATATATATAATAAGTGCTTAATTATGGCTTAATTGAAAAAAAAATAATACATTTAAAACTAAACTAATGTTATTGAATATAAAAGAGGTGGAAATTAAAAAGATGAGAGATATTTTAGTAATAAATATAAAATGAATATAATAGATGTAATGTCGTTTTTCTGAAGAGCCAGTTTTGCAACCAGTTGTCTTTGAACTTCGGTATGGTACATACGTTTTTTTATGTTAGAAGACTTGTTCATAGTTTTACACCTAAAAATTACCTTCCTTACTCTATCTTGATTAATGGCAAACAACTGTCCATCAGAAGAGCATTTACGGAATTGCATGTTGTACGAATTTCATTTAAAAAGAAAAGCTACTGAAAATATTTGCAGTGCTTGTTATGTGTTAGATGTAAGAAAGTGCAAGAGATGGTTTAAAAACTCTGAAAGTTTTGATTTATAAAATAGGCTTAAAAGTTCCTGGTCAAACACTCAAAGATTCCTTCATATATCAGGAAAAGTTAGGAGAGATGGATTCCGCATGATTTATCGGACCAACAATGTTTTATTACACCCCCCCGTATTCACCAGACCCTTGTTCATGTCTATAAAACATGTTTTGAAGAATAAAATATATATAAAACGAAGAAGTCAAATCAGCACTTAAAATCGAAAAAGTTTTATAAAAAAAAATATTTGCCTGTGAGATGGAAGAATGATTGTATTTAATAAATAAAAATGATTGCAATAAGCTGGTCAAAATACTACCTGATGTTTCAATAAAACGACATTACATCAGGGTGCCTCTAATATAATTAAAACGATTTATAAAAGTTTAAAAATAAGATTATGATACACATTAACTAAATAAGCAGATATAAATATAACAATGAAATATATTTTGTAAAGATAAAAAAATTAGTGTGAGGAAAGATACAGTATTTTTATTTTATTTAGATAATGAATTATTGCCAGAAAATTAAAAAAATATACACTTATTTCTAATTCAAGGAATAACATTCGCATACAATAAAGGTAAAGACTAATAGGAGAATTCTGTACAAAGGTGTTTTTAAGGTGTTGATTATATAATAAACTACTTGATAAATATAGTGTTACAAAAAAACTTTGTGCACATATAAATTTATATTTAGGCTCAATTTTTTTTAAACAAAATATCTATGTTTTAATTAGCTTATTATTTTTTTTTAATAATCGATGAAATAATATTATAAGAATTATTAATGGGTGTAATTTACATGACATTATATGTACATATGTATATAGTATTATAAAATACTGACTTTAATTAATAAAAAAAATATATTTAAAAAAAAAGTTTATCTTTCGTAAAAGTGAACTAAAAAACTGATGAGGTAGAATAAAAGTCGATGCTATGGAACATAATTTAGACGCTACATTACACAAACATCTCAAAGATAAGTATTGTATTATATATTTTATGGCAGAGGCCCAATTTGCATTCAAAACTAAGCCCAGCAGTAATACTTGGGTATTGGGTAAGTTTCAAATGCAAATCTCATCTCTACGATAAAAGCGAAAATTTAATAATGTGTAAAGTATAATAATTTGGATAATTTTAATACTGTAAAAGAACTGTAGTTGTCGCAACAAACATATTAAATCAATGTTAAAATAAACAATATATCTTAACTTATATCAGAAATAGTTGGACTACTTCGTATTTGTTGTGGCAACATTCAGTTGCCATATCAATTGCGACAACCTAATTTTACAACTATTATCAATATTTAATAACTACTTAACGTATCATTGACTACTATAAACATGTCATATAAATTTTACCCCTTTATAATTCCGGAAATTAAAATACGATAATGTAGACAAATATACAATTAAAATATATTACATAACAGGGAGTAATAAATTTAGTTAGAAATTATTTTAAATTTGAACCTAAACAATACTGCTAAAAAACTCTCCAATAACTTGAATCAGCAACTTAAGTTATAAAAATAAAATGCCAGATTTGAAAGCCGCTGAAATAGAATGATGTAATCGCAGCGTTGCTGTCTACTTTTGACGCCTATTGTGGTCGACACATTTTTCCGCCGACAATAGAAGAAAATGGCAGTGAGAGAAAACTTTTCCAATAGCAAAAGAAAACATATGTGTGTTTCGTCCGTTTTTGAGTATATATTAAACATCACACAAATCATTCAGAGATAACCCGTGTCAAGTGATTGTCGCGGAATTATAAACACACTCAAACAACAGATAGACTCAAGGACAAGAAAGCACAGTACATTATTGTGAATCGATACGACTCGATTTTTGCGGACGTCTTCAAGGATTTTCAAAGTATGTTTCCCGAATCGATCATTATGCAACGTCAAAGTCTACGATGCGGATTTTCCATCACGCACACATGTGACACATATGTACGTGTTGCTCCACCGGTGACGGTAGGAAGAACACAAAAGGACACACGCAAACCTGGCGCGCGGTGAATAATTCACGACCCGACAACTTTACGTAACGTGTTTCGATAGAAATAGGCGTCAAATGGTATAGACAGTCTTGATAGTGAGTTATATTTCGGAGTTAAGCTATATGATGGGACTTTGCTGAGACAATGTGTTTCGCGCGGAGAGTGTACCTGTGTCGTTGGTGTGTCGTTGGAGCGGAGCGTCGACGTGCGTCGGCGTCGAGCGAGGGAATGGAGAGGAGCGCAGGCAGTCGGTGGTCGGGGTGCGGGTCGATAGAGCGCGCGCAGCCGAGGGGCGGAGGCGCCGGGGGTCGCGTAGACCCGGGACGGACCTCCGAACCGCGGACACTAGACCCCCAACGAAGAACTGAAGGAACTCTTCGGAAGATGAGCTACCAAACTATGATTTTTATGAACTTTCAAAAGCAATGATCATCTTTAAATAACTTTAAGATAATCGCAACTATATAACTCATGTGAAGAGCAGCAGTTAATGATGTAGTTCATCGCTCGGATCTGTTGAAAGTCTCAAGACAATCAATCTCCTTGAAAGACTTGGCCTATGCATCCATCAATGGGGGGTTGTGACCTTCCTCAATAATATCCCGTTGACAGGGTCAGCTTAAGACCTTTTTAGGCCTTACAGACGTACCCCCCTTTCCTTCAAATTATAAAAAAATCTAAGCAATTTTTCCGGAATTTTTTTTTATACCAAATGTTAATGTCTTTCATATTATTATTAAAAAATAATATAAACAACACTTTGGAGAACAAGTTTTTAAAAAAAATACATATATATGTATATAATATTTACAACAGATGTAGTGCAGTAAATTATAATTTTAAAAACATAATCGTATTTTGCTGCTCAGTGAGAATTTTTTCTTCCATCTGTCTTTTTTGTACATAATATTTATAGGGTGAAAATATGTAGTATTTTACTAGCTATTTCGCTAAATAACATGCTTAAATTAAAAAAATTAAAATAGCGTTTTTATAAGATTTTTATTGACCGCACAGTGCAGTGAAAATATTGCCGTATTTCAAGTTATTTTTATTATATTCTCTAGCATGCATTATTATGAAACAACATTGTATGTATGATTGTAGGGCATCCAAATACCCTTCCAAATTTATAACCCGGTTTTCAAATATTTTTCCATTACTAAACCGGGTACCAGGTTCGATTCCGGGTAATTTTTATCCACTATTATATACGTTAATTATAAATTAATATATTTGATTTTCGTATTTTGCTTAAATAGTATTTATTTAAAAAAAAAATAAAACCGATTGTAGAATAACGGATAAACAATTTTCTAACTTATATTATACCGCATATTGAACTAATGTAATTTTTATGAAGTTGTATCTAAGAAAGATTTCATTTTAGTCATAATATATCAATTTTAAAGTCCACATACAAGATTTAATTTTGTGATAAAACCAAAGTAAGATGGAAAAATTAGCAAAGAAATATTTCAGAATCACTCTTGTTTTGCTTTTGTATGTGAGCATGGAATAATTTTAATATATAAATTTGTTTATCGTAAAAACACGTGAAAGGGCTCACCCGTCCCAATACATTGTTGACAGCCAAAATGCGTTTCTACTATGAGTCAAAGGATTAACAGAAACTTTATGAAGTGTCGATCATAATCATACATAAAAACGTCATAAAAATTTTAATGAAATTTTTATATTCTGGTATTTATGAGTTACCTAATTTTAATATTTCCAAAAGTCACGAATAAATAATTTTTGTGACGTCTAAACCGATAATATATATTAATTACCCAATCAAATTATTTATTCTGTGTAATTTATAATAAAATTGCAGTATAGTATTAAAAAAATCTGTTTGGATCTCTTGCTTGAAAGCTATTGATCAACCGATGGATAATAAGCGATCAAGATTTTAACGATTTTATTGCTTTTGACGTGAATTTTTGACTTCTGAGAAGGGATAATTGTTTTTTTTGCGCTCTCATATTGGTCAAAATTCGGTTTGAATATACTTTGACCAATATTTTTATATCAGAAGTAAGGATAGCTATCATATTTTTAAAATAATAATATCCAAATGCAGACAAACTGTGGGGAAATATACCGCTTATTTTCCCTTAAGAGTTGAGTTAGCTTAGTTTGTATTTTGGACTTTGCCTAATGAAAGTTCTAAAACAATAATAAGTTTTAGAACTTTCATTAGATCAAGTTGGGTTTGGGTTCGAACAGCAAATCGACGTTTCGCAACTCGCAAATTAAATTTCATAGACATAATACAACATAGTTAAATTATATTTTCGCTAGTGGAAATATATATCTACTGGTGAACACGTATTTGGACTGGACAACATAACTTCACTGAAAATCACACATTTACTGTAAAATTTATACATAGCATATAAATAAAAATTTAATTATGTAAATGTATATATTAGTACACATAGAAAAGTTGAAATCAAATAATTTTACTAGCACCTGCCAGATAAATTATATTTTTACTGGTAAAAACATATATGTACCGGTGAAAATGTATTCCGATATAATTTCACTGAAATGCCATATTTTAAAAAATATTTTTAGGATTGATTCGAGACTGTTTTCTTTGACGGATAACTCAAGAATTTCTGGTTTTAATCAGAGATGTAATTTTAACTTTTTCTAAGGGGAGGGGGTAAAACTTGGCCAGTCATTTGTCATTTTCTTAATAATTCGATTTAATTAAGATTATTAGTATTTCATAAAAAAATTCTAGCAAAATTCAGGGAGGGTAGGGAAAATTTCCCCCTTTGCCCCTCCCTCCCCCAAATGACGTCCCTATCTTTTGAACGTTGTTATTGTTGAACTGCTTATCTAATAGATATCCATTCATTCAAAGTCAAACTGCCGTAGTATATTGTTGCTTACGAATTTTTCAGAAAAAAGTCGAAACATTTTATTTGAAGATATTAAATGAATATGTTTTTTTTGGCTTAAATTTCGACTTAAAATAAAATGTATATATTTGAAATAAATTTCGGTACTTCCAGTATTTCACTGTATAATACCGATACTATCGAAGGGCCGGTATTTCTAATATCGGTACTAACGGTATTGCAAACCCTAATCAGGACAGAACTACCGCTTATTTAGAAGCTCACGAAAAACAGCCCTTTCACTTCAACAGTACGATATTGTCCAAGCTTGCAGTCATTTTGAATCCTCAAGAGTTCAATTAAATATTCTATACAACTACAAATACATTAAAATATAGCACCATAAGCTAGACAGTAATTAACTTTATTTTTAACGAAAATAAAACTGTAAATCAAACAACAACTCGCAAAGAACCATTTATAATTCAAGACCGTTATGAAATAACAATGAAAGCAATACATAGGAGACCTTCGCCAACACTTGTATTCAATTTTAATTTATAAATAAAATTATTCAAAAAAGTTTTTGCCTTTGAAATCCTCTGAACAATTGTTTTTTAATGCTTTCAAAAGTCATTGAGATTTAATATAATTCACTTATTAAGTCTCATTCTAATTTATTGTTTATTTTCACCATCATTGAACAGATAAACATGATCTAATATTTGCTTATTCACAACCTCTATATTCGAAAAGCAATTTACAAAATATAAATAAATTTATATATTTCGCATATTTTATTTAATATTAACCCAAATTTTCCGAGGAAGAACTTGAACGATCATTGGCGTATTTTCCCCATTCCTACAGCAATTTTTCCTACCCTCAGAAAAAACAACAGTGCCGCAATCGTAAAAACGTACGAATCCAATCCATCTGCTATATCCGGGCGTGTGTATACATATACACAAAATATGTACATATATATAATATATGGATATAATATATGTTTTCGGTCGGAATCAACAAACTGTTGCTGATCTGTCCGGATCTGTTGGGAATCATGGAAATAATCCGGGGATAAATGAGGAACAGCCCAGCGAAAAGCCTCCCTTTGCGCTTTGTATATTGTTTTAGTTCCGTGAAGCGACAAGCCACTTCATCTGACTTACCCACTTCAAGTATATTTTTTTAATAAATAGCCGGAATTATGTAAATTTGTATCTTATTATATATAAAATGGATTCAATTTATATAACGAAAAAAAAACAACAAATAGCAACATTCGACGCATCGTTACATCGGATCTCGAGAGACAAATTATTTGGGACGTGCCTGGAGTCTGAGAGTCTAGCCCCTTTTGACCTCAAAATACCACTAATGCTTAATGGCAGTATTAAGATACAATGGCAGTAAATTTTAGCGAAAAATATTTATTTCTAAGAATAATCTGAGTACGTGTTTCTAAAATAAGTTAAAATATTACTATATTTATTGTACATATATTTCAATGATATTATAAATATACTATTCATTAATTTAATAATACGTCAATTTATTACGTTAAAGGATTGTAGACATAAATCATAATCATAAGGATTAGTAACGTCTCAAACTAGTAACTTAAAGGTTGCGGGCTCGAGCCGCGGCAGCAGACTCGAAAAATGTTTAAATAAATTATTAAAACACGCTTATACAAAAAAGTAGTAAAATCAATCAAAGCAAATAAACGTTGAGAAACACTGATTTTTTTACATAATTTGCAATAAATGCAATATAAATAATAATAAATAAATAACAAAACAACAAAAATAATTTTGAAAAATACGTAAAATTAACTCACTCCCATGTGTATTCTAACAAATTAACAAACTCACTACTCAAAGGGTTAATAGTTTTAACGAATGCATAACTTCGAAATAATCGACTACATACCTCTCATAAAAAAATAATTAAAAACTAGTTCAACGCATAGATATAAAAGAGCCTCTATGTTCAAAAACTTTTACACCAGGGGCGTGCCAAATAAACCGTACGCTATAAATCAAAAGTACTGAAATATATAAAATACCTTTTGAAACGAGCTGCGCTACTCAACTATCAACATTTGCAAGAATTCAAATGCTCAAATGATCCGAATATGTAACCACAACGGAGAATAATCATTTATTAATGGTAAAACAGTTCATCCGGATGATTCTATGGTGTTAAAGTCATGTTAAACGCCGATGTTGCGATTATACAAATAATCATATAAAGCAGACTCTAAATCTGTTAACGTCCATTGCGAGGTCGTTAAAAACGACCTTGGTCCGTTTGATATGTCAAAAAGAAAACGCTTTCGTTGACCCTACTTGTTTTTTAGTGCTCAATGCAAACATCTACTGACTCGTAGAGCACAAAGTGCCACGAGGAATAGAAACAAAATTTAATTTTAGAGCGCTGAAGCGCATCGTCGAACGAAAAAGGTCAAAACCCTCTCTACGACGACAGGCGTCTTCGTTGAATTTTCACTGCGGGGGCGGAGAATTGAGGGTTGTACCAGATGAGATTCTGAGCTGCTAAAAAATTGCTGAAGTAACGCGATTTAATCCGGGCGGAATTGGCGTAGGCAGTTAGAATTCCAAAATAGGTACCCTCCCAAGAAACGGGCATATTTTTTTCATAGAAATTTCGTGAATATTTTATATGTTGGTTGCAACAGTAAAATGAAATATAATACAACAGCATTATATTATATTATAATAATGCCATCTGCATAATACATTAATAACGATGCTTTTAAACCGCTTAGGTATTTTAAGCCGCAACCGAATTATAAGGGTTTTGATATCAGTGATGGTGAATAAATATGAAAATAAAAAGGGCTAAAAGTATCCGAATATTTAAACAAAATCCTTACCAATGACATAAAAATTTAGCTATATAGATAAAGTAATGAATATTTTTTTAAGTCATTGAAATATTTAATTTTATAAATTTATGAAACTAAGGTTGCTAGAAAATTATTATTATAGTCAGCATATGTCCTGACTATGAATAAGTCCCAAGAAAGAAAAAAAAGATTATTAATATAAATGGAGAAGTAACTATCAACACTTATTAAAACAGGTACATATAGAATTTAATATATCGAAGTAACACTAAGTTTTAAAAGACTGTCCGTAAGAGAGTGATTACACTAAGTGGTGTCAGATTATGAATATTAAGCCGTTGACAGGACATAATATATAATCAAGGAATGTCACAAACACACACACCCACACGAAAACACTGTCAACAACTTCAGAACTTCGATACTACCACGCTTGCTCAGAAGGTACAAATTCCTGAAGCTCGTTTTCCTCGAGGGGACCGACTCAAAAGAAATATAATTAAAAAATACTAAAAAGCAACTTAAAATAACGAATCCTAACTAAACTATATTTGCGTTAACACAGTCAGTTCGAGAGCTATCCATTTCATCATTATTCATAATTGAGAAAGAGTTCATGTGCTTTAGAACTAATAGTAGAGGTGTAAATCCAAACTTGCCATCTCTTTCTCAATTATGAATAATGATGAAATGGAAACTGACCGTGTTAATGCAAATAAAGTATAGTTTATTTCAGATCCGTTATTTTAGTTTTTTTAAATTAAATTTCTTTTGAGTCGGGCCATTCAAAGAGAACGAGCCTCAGAAATTTGTCCTTTCTCGGCAGGCGTGATCGTAGCGAAGTTTTGAAGTTGATGTTGTTGACAGAAGCTTTTGATTTGGCATTAGTGTGTCCAAACTGCTAATATGCGAATGACAATTCAACCAGTTGTACCAATTTTCAGCGTTACAGATTATTTCCAACTAAAAAAAATGATTCTGACCATTTGTAAAATAATTTTAAGATTGAGTAATCTTAAGAGGCGTGACTTCGCAGCCAGTAAGACGAAGTTGGAAACTGGTAATAATTTAGTTGTTAAATCGTGACAAACTATGATAGGCGAGATAGTTTTCTCCGAGCGGTGGTGGAGAAGCTGGCGGAGAGATGATGTTAGAGAAAGATCCTTAGAGGCCTTGTAAACGAGGCAGCGACGGTGTAGTGGAGGTTGATCCATCTGCTGCAGTCCCTCTCTGGTGATAGCACTCCATGACCGTATGGTCCTCGTCTATGATCGTATCAGGCCATGTCTGCCGTGTCTTCGCGCCTCTGCCCTCTCCCCATTAAAGATTGTAAAGCTCACTGACGAATCACAATCATGCAGCGATCGTCCAGCTAACTGTTGCACTCGTATTTTAGAACAAAGAAATATGTATATGCCTTTAGAAAGTGACATTTGCTTGATATCCATCAAGCATATCATTTAGAGGTCGAATTGTGCAACGGAAATATTGTAGCCTTACAGTGCTTTTTTCTTCCAGTGATATATTGTTTCCCGTGACCGTTTCGTGACAAATAAATATTATTTTAATGCATCTGAGAACACTTGCGTGTTATTTATGTGAAACATTTTTTCTAGTTGTAACGAGGGTTTTTGTGTGGTCCCATCCTTTACACTATATTGTGTTATTTCTCTCAATTGTTGATGAATGATGATTTTTTGTCAATTTTTTTAAGTTTCAATAATGAAAACCTTCATTAATTCTTGCAATTTAATATAAATTCTGACCAGCCCAATTGAAATTTAAACCATATAATATATATTCTGAGCAATTAATATAAATTTTGACTCGAAAAATACGAGCCATTGTAAAACTCAATACTCGAAATAAAAAATAGCAGAAGTTCCCTTTCTTGCGGATATTTTGTAAATATAAGCTAATACATGAGTCCAGAACATTCAAAATGGCATCTAATACTATTGAATATGGACATGCTTATGACCATATTCAATAGTATTCAATTCTTTACACAACTTTTCTTGACTTTTCCTTATTCGAATTGCCCGCCAAGTCTCATGCGGCTCGCAAGCTATCGATTCGCGGACGAATGGCGATGCGGCCCGCGAACACCGTAGGATACGGAGCCTGCGCGCGCTTTTCTTCCGCCCTTTCCTCGCGGCCCTTAGTCTACGCCGACTCGGCCGGGGCCACACGCGTCCACACGGCACGACAGAGCACAAACACACACACCCACACGAACACACACGCGTCAAAAAACAAACAAACAAAACAATGTTTGATAGTCGGCGGCCTTGCGGTGGGGTCGCCCGTTGCGCATCGCCAAGCCGCTGGTAGCCCGCGCTACGGCGTAGCACACGGCTACGACGCCGCTCTGCTGCTCCATTGCGAAAGTCGCATCCGACCGATCCGGACATGTGATATAGAACGGGAGAAAAAAGGTAGTCGATCACTGTCATTTTCACGCACCTCGTATTACTGTCAAAATCATTAGTAATATAAATAAACTATTATACTACATTTACTGAAAATGTGAGCTTGTGTGAACGGCACACAGGATTGCATATTCTTTAAGAAATCAGTTTTATATAGTCAATATAAATTCAAGCTATAATACATCATGTTATCTAAATGCCAAATACCTCAAAAATATTATCACAAACTATTTTTTAACGCTATGATTATAATGCAATTAATTCACCATACAAGACAGTCAAAAGCTGCGAATTTTGTGTAATGACGAAAATTGCCTCAGATTTACGACTACTTAAATCGCGATCACCTCAGACATACAACCGTCGAAATTCAATATGTTTGAACCTTGAATCTATATTTAAACGCCAGACATGATTTTAAAATGTTCATATTAAAAATCAATTTAAAAATACATAGTATAGATGGCGCGTCAAAGGTTGAGGTTATGCGTCAAAAGAGTCGGTACAGCAGAGACTCGTCGGTAAAACAGGCAAATGTCATATGCTCGCTTTTCTTTGTCTGTCTAGAGTTTTCCGGCGCTTCTTTAGATTTTTCATGACAATTTTATTACTCATGCATTTTATATATTTTTTTTAATGTAAATTTTAAATTTTAATCTTAAAGACTCACATAATCTTAAGAACCTATTCTAAAAATAGAATCTGACATTTAGAGTACTATAAACGCCATAGGGATGAGCGGTTGCGGAATATCGACCGAGGTAAGAGCGTGTCGTTGAAACGAGGAAGAAAATTATGATTTTCTTTTAAACTCTAAACAAAATTTAAGTCAATGCTAGAAAGCAGTTCGTGTTTAATTTGTACACGAAAAAGACGTTAAGAATCGTGAATCAGAAAACATCATTTTTAGCCATATTGACATATTTTAGCGACATATATATTTTACGATTTTGCTTTAGTCTAAAAGAACTGGTTGCCTGTATTGAAGTAGTGGTCAGAATTTAAGCGTCCAGAATAAATATTAGAATTTATATTAAATTGTAATAATTATTTTGACAAATGGTCAGAATTATTTTTTCAGTTGCCATATTGTATTATCGTATAGTGTTGTAACGCTGAAAATTGTTACAATTAATCGATCTGTCATTCGCATAGATGCAGTTCTATATCATTATCAAGGCTACTTGTTTGGTTAGGCACACAACATTGTCATATATCAACACAAGCAAAGTGTGCTCTCCGCCGCCGCTCTGTCGTTATTCCCGCTTCGATCGTCGCTTGAATACCTTCGAGTCATACAATCAAGTTAAGATTCGAGCGAAATTGTTTAATAAATAATTTATTGTCCGTTTAAAACATTTTTTAATTCATATGATCGTCCTATATTTTTATTTTGACCGTATGCTACTTTTATTCTAACCATTAGATATTTATTCTGACTATTTAATTAGTTGCCGCAAATATTTATGATAACAGATAGGCATGGATGACTGTATATGTCCTCGTCTCCCGCTTTTAACCAATAAGCATCGTGAAACGAATATTCTCGTCTCCCGCATACAAAAATAGATGGCTTATGTCACTGAAGAGTTAAGTATCGCATGAACCAGTAGACTATCAAACGAACCGTGGTGCGATGATCAAATATAAGTGACGGAATCATGACTGCGTGAAAGTCATTAAGCATAGACAGATAGTCAATGTTAATCCTTTTTTATATACATACATATTTCCTAGGAGCTGAAGTAGCTCGATATTAGAAAAATCCTTGTGTCTAATATGTACAAAACAATTCGATTTGAATTGATCATCATGGTATTCATCCGTGAGATTAGGAAAATCTAGATAAACATCGGAATTATAATTATATAGTAATCACTAAATTACATCCTCCAAATATGATAGAAAGGAAAAAGCAAAGATTTATGTAGGATTTAAACACAAGACTTTTGGATATAAATCACTGAAAAATACTTAAAATTTCATTTAATATACACTGCATAAATTATATATTGAATTGCATCTGAAAAAGCACAAAGCCGATTAATAAGAACTTTTAAAGACACGGAAATCGACCCTAAATAACAATATAAACATAGATACAAACCCCAACTATTTTTTATAAATAAAACTTTATATCAATTAATAGCTTTGTTATATAATAAAAACATTGTATTGATGTAAAATTTACATTGTAAATAATAAAATATTTTTTTATTACCCAAAAGAGACACTATATTTTTGTTTTCAGTCGTGCAACAGAAAAGTAAAAAATGAGCTAGTGCGACTAAAAACATGTTTAATAGACGGAGAAGCTGTGAAAAACTGGAGCTTGTCGCTTTTGGTTCAACAAGTTTTGTTCCGAAAAATTGATCATTGAAATATGTGCCACATACGTCATTTCATAAGTTGATGTTGAAAAAGACCATGGTTTGCAATTTTTATAAGATATCTCCATAAACTGGAGATGGTATAGCTTAGTGTTCGGGTGTCACATAATTTTCACAGACTAATTTAATAGTTAGGCTTAATATGTTTAAACAATTGTTTGCCAAACAAATCTGGGAACAGTTTTTAGATCTAATTGTAACAGTTATTGAATGTTTAATGAATACAATACTAATCAACCCTTAAACAGCACCTTATAAATAAATTGAACGGGCTAATAATTGCCGATATGTATTATCACCTGAATAATTAATAATTGACTTTGATTAAAAAGCGGCTGCGTATATTTAACAGAAAAAATATTTTTTCTCTATGATAACGTCAGACAATATGCGTCAATCGATACTAAAAAAATTGTACATTAAAAACTTGCTATAAAAGTAATCAGCGTTACAAAAAAATACTTTTTAGGCTATTATGTGTATTTGCTACATATAACTACTACGGATGTAAATAGTACATTCGCAAACAATTATTAAAGTTAATAACACATTGCATGCGTCACGATAATCCATCGCAAATCGGTCATTCGGGACACGAAAGAAAATTTTAATAAATTAATAATAGCACTACGATATATGTATATCGAATGTGGATTATGTTCTACACACGAGTACATGGTTCACTAAGTATAAAAGTTCAACGGATGAATTTTATATCAGAAATCAATAGGTTACGAGTTCAAACAATCGAGTAGTTCAATCACACTAAAAAGGCTTACTTCTTCGATAATAATATTTTCCATTAAATTAATTAAATACACAATAAACACGCAATAATAGCCACTATTTTAAAATACTAAAGATATTTTGAGAACCTTTAAAAATCAAATTCTTCGAAAATTTCAGTAGACAGACACGCACAAATATACATATCAAAGTCAAAAAGCTTAGATAAGAAAAATTATGTTTATGCAAAAGAAACATAAAACGCGAGATAAAATAAATATTTACTCTTAATTGGAACAGTGATGACCGTGATGTCATGAATATCAATTAGACTCATGATTAATTTGACACGACGTATAAATTTGTAACATATCTGCACAATGAGTTTTGCCGGTATTTCAGTTAATATAAATTTATGGGTAAAACAGTTATCATGAAACTTTTCTGAAAAATCAAAATTGTAAATAATTCGGCTAAGTTCATCTACCAGCCGGACCCGTCATTTTTTTAATAGTAGTTCTTAATATTACTGCTATAGAAAAAGATAAAATAAATAAAATACAACCTAAATCATTTTTACTTTTACATACAGAAAGCTACCCGATCTATTTTTAGAACACATTTAATGTCAGCATGATTAAAAAACCCAAATAAAACAATATTTTTATTTAATTTAATTTGTATTTTGAAACTCTTTACTTTTTTTAGATAGTATTAATAAAGTTACGATTTTTATTTTTTCGAATAGCTGGCATTTAAAAATAATATAGACTCTCTGCCCCTTTGCAGAGGGCTTATATTGTTTTAAAATCCCAATATATTTGTAAGAAAAACTACCTAAAAAATATTCCGAGGCGATTGCTTTAATTTATTTATTTTTTATTGTAAATATTGGTCAAGTGTGTTACAACGATGTAAACACAATCAACAACTACTAAGTAAGCAGTAAGACCAGAAACGTCACTTATTTTTTTTCCGGGAAGAAGTAGGGGCAAAAGTTGGCTACTCAATGGTCGATTTGTTTATTATTTCGACTTCATTAAAATTCATAGTATGTCATTAAATGACGCCTTTTTCTGACTAAATACACATTTAATTTTATATAATAAAAAAATCTCGATATGACATTCTCAAGAAGAAACACTAATTACTACGTATGGAAAAGTTGCAATCATATAATTTTACTAGCACGTGCCAGATAAATTATATTTTCACTGGTAAAAATATATATCTACCGGTGAAAATATACTCTAATATGATTTCACTGAAATAACATATTAAAAAAATATTTTCTGGATAAATTCGAGACTGTTTTTTTTAGATTTTCTTTGAGGGATAATCAGAATGATTTAGAATCAAAAATAGCATTTCTTAAAATAGATTTAATTTATATTTATAGTATTTTAATAAATGAAATGCATTTTACTGGTTAAATTTAAGAGAGAGGGGAGTGAGACTTTAGACTGAAATCAACGTCAGTAAATCAGTGATATATATTGTATTAATTATAAAATATTACACGCGATTGTGGAAATCTAAGAAACATTTATATGTGATGATCGATCGATATTAAAATTATATAATAATCACAAATTCTAATCTCCTGGATATAATAGAAACTATAAAAAGCACTAGTCTTATAATTAATTTTGCGTATTGTATTATCTAAAACCGGTTTTTAAATTTTACAAATATATTAACTCAAGCGGTGACATTGCGGTTTTAGTAAAAATAATATAATGCAGGGGTTCAAAACATTTTCAACCGTATTTTCTTCTACACTAAAATCGTTTACAGATTCAAAATTTTGGATAGGCGACTCGAGCTCCCTCTGCCTTCAGCTGTAAACAAAGCTTCCGAAGAGAGCCAGCATGGCACCACCCGGGCGCGAAATAGGGACGGGGCCCAAGGGGGGCGAAAGTGGGTTGCGATCGATCGCCGCTCTGCGGATGCGCCCCTCCCCGTGCCGCGGCCCTGGCCCCGCTCTGCGCCCCGCCTGTCGTCGCCCCGCCGCCGCTGCAGGCGGACGGACCGTTCCATAACAGTCCAGTGCGGATAATCTCTCTCGCCTACCGATGACCCACTGACCATGCCCAAAAACAAGGTAGTGGAGGAGCCGCTGATCCCGCCGCAAGACGGCAAGATCTGCGGCACAATATGCATCTGCCAGATGACCTGCGTGCTCAGCTGCGTGGCGCTCGTCTACCTCACGGTCGCCATCTACATGCCGTCGTCCAGGGCCTTCTCCTCGGGCATCAGCGAAACGCCCATCATGTGCACCACCACCAGGGCAGTCAACAAGGACGGATGCGAATGGGGCTCTTGCGGAGAGTGGTGCCTTAGCAAGACTTCCGGCGCGTGCATCCAGATCTTCGTCACGCTACGCAGAAACGGATCGTCTTTGTTGTTCGCGAACTGTACGAACGTTGCCAATAAAACGTGCTACGGCATAGATCAGGAAAATGCTAAAAAATATCGCTGCATAGCCGACGATTGTAAGAATTTAACAGGGACGTTCAACTGTACTACCGGTGTGTGTATTAATATTACCGACGCTTTTGAATGCGTGTTCAGGGATACGGATCCGCCGCTGAAATGTTCCGGGAGACGAGGTAAGATCACGTGTATCGATATAGACGGTTTATTCAGTTGTACTAAAGGGACTTGCGAGAAGATCAGGACGCCTTATAACTGCGACAGGAGATGCGTGGACATCCCGACTAGGAACAAAAATATGATACTACTGAGCGGTGATAAGATTTATCTATCGCAGTGCGAGAGGGCGATAGATAACGTCACGGGGAAGGAGGTTTGGTCTGAAGATCAAGACAATGTGCTGATGACTTCTTGTTATAGTATCCTAAACAGTTCAGAGGGAGTGTTGGCGATCGATTGCATCAACGGTTCGGTGTTGGATAAAAACGTATTGACAGATTTAACCAATTTTACGTATCTGACGTATCTGCACACGTTCGGCGCTCGGCCCGTCAGAGCCATAGCTCCGCCCGAAATAGATTTGGTGGTAGCCAACGAGAGTCGATTGATGATCAATCTGGAAGGTTGCGTCAATACACTTCAGGACGAATGCAAGGATTTCTTGAAGGATTACGGCAAAGATGGGACCGATCACAACGCTCGCGCGCGCTTTCCTTGCTTCTACGCGGACGGGAGCGATATGGTGGTGGCTAGGTTCAATCTGGAGACGACTTATAAACAGTTCATGGTGGCTTCTGTGATACCGTCCGTGCTGTTCGTAGTGTCCTGCCTCACGCTGCTGCTGTGCCAAAAGTCGGTGGTGGTGGGCGACGACGCTAAGATGAGATTCAAGGGCTGCGCAGGTTCGGAGCTGCCTTCTGACGGGATTGCGGCGCTTCCGTCCGACTCAGTAATGGCACTCTGAGACCCGTCACGTGAGATTTTTTTTGTAGCTTTCGAATAAATTACTTCCATAAAACGGTGACGTAATAAGCTCAGTCGTGATTTGTAAATACAATATCGAAATCTCGACTAATTATGTTTTTCAACAAATAAATATAAATTTTAATTATAAAAACACTGTTTTATCAATTCCAAGAGAAATGTATATTAAAATAAAACATCACCAATTTATCACAAAAATATTTACTAATTATAAATAATAATATTTCATATCTGGGTAAAATAATATAGTTAGGTTTTCAATACGAAGAGTGTTATATAACTCTGATAAGTATAACTAACCGATTTTTCCTGTTTATTATTTTTTTATATGCAGAGCATTAGCGATATTTTATCACAAGACACATTTACATAACAATCGAATTTCACTATAAAAATATGAAAATATTTAATATAAGAATACAATATAAATGAAAGCAATAAAATCCAATTTAGCTACAATCTAATGATATCTATATACAAATCTAAACTCAAGCACGCACATATTGTATGATAAATACAATAAACGTTTATTTTCAGTTCGACTAATGGGAAAATCGCTATAAATTATTTTAATTAAAATGAATCATTATTTTCTTTAATATAAAAACTAAAATATGTATATACTAGATAGCTTAACACACTGAGAAATTCAATCAAACTATTGATATTTAATAGAAACGTAAAATACTCGATCTGCAGATAAATTATTATATAATGTAAATAAACATAAAAATAAATTGATTAGAAAAAGAGATTCAAGCAACAATAAAAATCAATTATTAATTTGCTGAAAATAAAATTAATATCTTACTATTAAACAAAATAATAGAAAGTAGCAAACGAAACCTATTTAAGGCTCAAAACTTTTCTGTAATTTAAGAAGTTAAATATCTAATAATAATATTATTAAATGTACGAAACACGAAGACCGACATTGACTTTTATCTAATTTCTAAAAAAAACGCCGAATGTTCTCTAATAAAATTTTGTTAAATTATGATTTGCATTTGTATCGTAGCGTAATTTAACAGCTGTTTCAGCGTTAATAACAATACTCCAGACCTGACAATTCGAGATATGCAATTTTTTATTAAATCTAAATCATCCATATCATTATTTCAAATAAATAATAAATAAACGAAGCTTTTTGATAAAATATATATTATTATGTGTACGTTAAATAAAATTATCAACATACAGCTTGAATTATAACTATAAAGCAAAACACTCGTTTTCTAAAGAAGTTATGTGTTGTAAAACAGGATTTTGAGAGTAACCCTTTAAAATACATAATATATTTTATGTAATATATGTATTTATAACTAATTGGTTGTGTTTCATAAAAATAAAAACGTGTGTTAAAAACATGTATATTTAAATAATATGATTAGTGTTTCTTCTCGAGAATTTAATGATAATAATCCTATAATGCCTAGAGCCTATTGAAAATTAAATTTGTATTAATATGTTTATAATATTTTACAACCGCTGCATTTTTCGTACCACTTCATAAAGGTGGGTCCGTACCAGATGTTTAAAAATATGCATGCTTTCTTGGAAGGTCAATGGTATTTGATTAGCAAAAAAATAAGCTACTCTAATCGACCCTATCTTTGCTTTGGTAATCTAAGAACTACATCCGCAGATTGCAAAAATGTATGGGTGCTTTTCACAGAGTTGTAATAAAATTTTATTGTCGGCAAACTAATCCAAAGACAATTTTAATCTTTATCTTGTTTAAAATATAAAAAATGTAAAGTAGTAACAGTTGTTATTAATAATTTTATCTACGATTCGAGAGCTCGACGATTATACTAAATAACCATAGGTATATGGCACCTTTAGGTGCCCAATGAGTACTGGCTGCCATAATTTACTATCATATTTATCAACATTTCTCGATAAATGAAAAACGAGAAACCAGAATCATTAAATATAATATATGATGCATGGTATATACTAGTATATAGTATATAAATAGCATCTATATTGTAATAACCCGCTTAAGATCCTTGTGAAATGATCTAAAGTTATTCACGAGTAAAATATTTAATATATACGGTTTGAAAATTGGCTAAATTTATTTTTATTCTTTGATATCTACATACATATATTTATGAATAATGAAATAATCTATCTAAAAAGCTCTGGAATTATTTTTAATATTTACTCAAATTTACTACTTTTTTGTATAAGTATGCTTTAATAATTTTCTACTAATAATTACATATTTTTATATATTATTTGCCTTTTGTGGATTTTTTTGTATCATTTTAGAGGCTCTTATTATATTTTTTTAAATAAATATAAATTATTTACATTCAATAAAATTAAAAAAAAATATTACATAAATAAAATGTTTTTCGTTTATTATTTCTTCAATTATATATGTATGTAAATATATCTGGGGTACTTCAAAACAGCTAAAGATCGACCGCCGTACATGTACGGCGATACCGCTCAAAGGGTTAAATGCATTTCATAATACGTCAGTTTTTTATTATGAAATAAAAATAGTTTATCACTATACTGCTTATATAAATTATATGAATATAAAAACAACTTATTGTAAGTTCAACATATAATAACCTATAACCTACAATAATATTTTTATCATTAGGTTATAAACAATAACATTGGTATTGTTATTAAAAATATTACATAATACCCTTAAATATGCAAGATAAAAGGCATGAAAAATATTTTTAAATCTAATATTTTGAAACATAGCTATGTTCAAAATTATTATAGTCTGATTGGCATGTTTGGAATTTAAGACTACTAGGTTCTTAAATGTTTTTTTACACTTTCAGTGATTCTTAACCTTTATTTTTTCAGGCGTTCCCCTCCTTCACGAGAGTCCCGTCCACGGCGGCCTGGGCAGCTTCTAGCGCGTTCTGGGCCAGCTGTTGGAAGCCCGCGGCAGTCTCTCCCTTGTCTTCGAGTTTTCTTCAGCAACTTTCTTCAGCAACGAGTCTTCTCTGCACTCGAGCGTCGGCCGACGAGCGGCGGTCGCTCGTTATATTTAAAAAAATAATACGATACTATATATAATATACACAGCAAAAAATCACGGCACATTTTCAATCTGTTCGTTTCGATCCAATCGCTTCGTATACCGGCAAATAAGTTCACACATAAACACACATATACACAAACACATTACACGTGGTTGAAATCGACGCCGATACCCGTACGACGAATGTACAGCACAAGAAAATTCAACAACAGAGAGAAGAAAAACCAGGGAGCTTTTCTAACACCGTATATATATATAGATCGCCACTGTCGTCAATCTTGAAACATCATATTATATCGAAAATATATTTAGAAGGGGAGGGCGCGTGTTAAGTGAAACATAATTAAAACAAAAAACACTAATATAGAAATGTATTGCGAAAAAATAATAAATAATATATAATAAAAAAAAACGTTTACGTTGCGTTGCAATCGCCATTTTTTACTTAGTTAGGATCAAGTGTATTGATAATATATCTCGAGCGCATATTAGTCGCCATGTCATCAAGCTCGCACTATGCCCTGCAGCTGCTGTTGAGTGAGCATTGGGGTATTTTCGAGCGCACCGATTAAAGGCAATGGATAAGTGATTAGAGCGAGATGGATTCGGACGAGTCCACGATCATCATGGGGGCGGAGGGCCCTATTGGCCATGAAGACGGAGACGAGGAAGACGAGGATGAAGAGTTCCAGGGGCCTAGGGTTCCACCTCCGCCTACAACCGCAGAAAAGATAGCCGAGCTGGCCGAGAAGGCAAAGTTCTACACGTCCTTGTGTCTGGGCACTTCGGCCATATTGTCCGTTTTCGCTTTCCTGTTCTTGATACCGTTTGTGGTGGAGCCGGCCATTGCGACCATCTTGGCTGACTTTGAAGCGGAGCCGGTCACATGTGCAGTCAGCGAACATCTGTACGTGGAGGGGCTCAGGAATTGCTCTTGGGCTTCCTGCAGAGAAGGATGTACGACAGCGCACACCAGATGCTATCAGGTAATAGATCAATCGTATATTTTATCTTGTGAAAGGCTGAGTTATTAATCGAAATTGAAAATATTTTGATTAGTATCAGTATCAGGTGCGTATGATGAGATACATTACCTTTCGCTTGCTCGCGTGTTAAGTGAACGCATGTAACGCACGCCTTTATATCTCACTCACTCTCGTCACTTAACACGCAAGCGAGCAAAAGGGAATGTATCTCACCGTACGTCTCATTTAAACCGAATCTATTTTTAAAGCGTGTCTCGTGAATTGCTTATTACATTATCTTTATGAAATCCAATCCAGTAGGATTTTACTCATCATCGAGTCTATAGTTTCCAGACCGAAGCGCTACAACCATATTTATTTTTGACTCACTGTATATGTCTACTGACTCCAACTAATGCAAACCTTGATGCAAAAAAGATGGATCTTTTCAATCTCTTTGTTTTAAATTCTGTATTCTAATGCAATTTTATGTTATTTTCAGATCCTTGTCAACTACTCGCGCATACCTTTCGCCGAGTTTGAGCGTAGTGGCAAGAACCTAGAAACGCTGGAATGGTACGTGACCGACACCAGGTTCCTGGTCAACACCGAAGGTTGCGGCTATCCACCGCGGGTGAACTGCACAGCCTTCGCCCACCGGTACAGGATAGCCATGGAGGATTCTTCGGCATTCCCATGCCACTACAGCAAAGCCAGGCCGCAGCACGTGGTAGCCAGATACTCTTGGCCTGCCACTCTTCGACATCTGGCGTTGGCTCTATCGGCGCCTCCGCTGGCCTTCGCTGGAGCCGTCGGTCTGCTGGCCTACTGGCACTGCGCATGTTGCAGATCCACCCAGAACGCTGCTGTCAAGGACGAGTAAGTCTTGGACGTGGTCGACGTGCACGTCTAGGTAACGCCAGCATCATCACGCTTTTTGGGTTATTATAGCAATTTTTCACGTTTACACTAGTGTGTGAGGAATATTAGGAAAGTTCAGATACGTTAAAGAATGAATGAATAAAAAATGAATAGACTTTAAAAATACCGAATTTACTTATCTTGTACTTTATTTTCCGAATATTCTTCGTAATCAAAATTAAGAAAGCAATTACTCATACAACTTCTAGCACTCAACTCAAAGCAATATTGGAGCGAAAAGGTCGCCAAGACGTCACAAATAATCAATGTATTATTCAGATTTTCAATCATACTATGTACTTTTTCAGTCTTAATGACTGCTCACTGATATACTAGTATAAAATACGTTTACTGAATAGCACGCGACGTTTAGATTATCGTAGTTTATGTATTGGTATATTTGTAGAACTATTGATACAATTTTCGTATTTATGGATAACGAGTTTATATGTTATACGATTTATTTAGTAACATAATTTGCATAAACCATTACAAAATTCATCATTAAAAAGTATGATTTTAAACGTAGTGTTTATAATTTAGAGTTGAACTTATCTTTGATAAATACAATTCGTTTAATTTTAATTTGATAAATATATATCGACTAGAGCATTGTAACTCATTTGGCAAATTTATATGTTTTAAATAATGTTGCATTGTGCTCGTAATGATACATTATTTACAAATCATTATACACTAGAAATGGAATCATTAGTTAGCAAATATAATAATCATTGTCAAAACACTATAAAATATATTAGAACTACAATATAAATTATACGTATTTCTGCTATTAAAAATTACAATATCGAATAGTTACGATTAACTAAAGCAATAATTCAGTAGTTGCAATATTTTGACAATCGAACATTATTAGAATTTTTGTAGAAAAAAATGTGTGTTACGCTAAAAAATATAAGTCAAATGACTGAATTCATCTTTGCATGAGTGTTTTCGGTACATTTAGAAACATACGTTGTTTATCTCTATCGATACATTACTATGATTTTTAAATAATGTAATAGTAGCACTTGTGTTGTTCTATCTAGTTTTCGATTTGAATCATCAATAAAAACTGCATGTTGATTGATGATGATAGAAACAATTCACATTCAATCAAACTAACTATTATTTTATTACTAATTTTTCAGCAAACTGCTATGCGATGAACTGAATCTAGACGAGCCAGGAGATGAAGATGGCCTCTATTGTAGAGGTAGATCAGGAAGCAGAGACACTGACGCACTGTGGAAGGGTTGAAATCGAAACATGTCTAAAACGCCCAAACTTTACCTTATTGATTGCCTTATTGACACCAAATCAAAACTATCCCTAATCTATAATATTAACGTATTATATACTACTGAAAATTTCTACGACACGTAGCATACATTTACACTATAGTATCAAATCAAAGTCCATCAATAATCAAATTTACGTATTAAATAATAATATTTTCTAACGTTCATACAGGATTGGGTTCGACTTTTTTTCATTATTTTTTTTCTGAAACTTAATCTGTTCCATCAATCTATTCACGTTTTATATATTATGTCCAAAACACAAAAAACTGCTTATCAGACTGTCTATTTTTTAATATCAATAAAAAAAATGAAATAATTATTAAAAAAACTGACCCAATCCTAGAGATCGCTCTCGCTTTAATATACTTATGAATTTAGGATTTTAAACGATCGATATGGAAAGCTTTTATTAAATGTACAAATGACATAATTAGGCATAAACTATATATATGTATGTAATTCATAAAATGATAAACAATTAACTTATTAAAAATATAAAAAAGGTGCTTTTTTAAAAAAAATCTTCGCAAGCTGTATAATATATGTATGTATAATAATATATTATGTATGTAATTATATGCACGATACATATATGCAGTGTTTTATTTTATTTATTTAAAAAATATATATTCTAACATCAAGTGTCGCATATTATAAAGCTATATACATTTAATACGAGCACTGCGTATATGTATTAGCATATGTGATTAAGTATCATAATTTAATTAGCAAGACTCGATTAAACCTACTAAGGGATCACGTGGCTTATATTTTTAAATATAAATCAACAAAAATAAAAGATTTTTCGTATACAAAAAAAGTAAATATATATACATACATATAGAATTATACATATATACATGTGTATGTGTAAATTTTAAGAACGAAATTCGTCTAAGACTTGTGTAAACCTATCAATCGTTTGGATGAGAAATATATATATTGTATATTTAAATCTAGTGAATTTTGTATATACGGACAATAAGTTTTCGTTTCCCGGCAACATTTTAATTTCGTTTACATTTAGTCAAATTTACAAAAGCAAAAATACAATTATATTACAAAGCAGCGGTGTAACGTGTTCGTGAGATAAAAGTCGATGTTGTATGATAAAAAAAATGGTTCATATTTTGATGTTCAATTGCGTAACAAAAATGTGATTTTAATGTTAAATTTATAATGATTTTTTATATGTGTTATTGATGATAATTCGCATTAAAATAAATATTCTGTGGAAAAAATCTGCGTTTCGCGAATCAGATGTGCGTTCGTTTTTATATTGTTAGTTAAACGTTTAACTGGATTGCACACGGTTTTAGGTTTTTTACATTGCCACAATTATTAATAAATAAAATTTATTCTATCAATATGTTACATATTATATTAATTTTATAAATCGGCTTATTTTCTCTTTATAAAACGAAATAAATAATGTTACCGAAATACATTTTTTTATTTACTATAATTTGTACGTACATACATACATCACAAAATAAACTTAATACCCATTTTTTTACACACTGATATATAAAATTATATTTATAGGCTTAATTGAAAAAACTCCATTATTAAAATAAAGTAATAAAATTGTAGTCAAATCAATTTTCTATGTACAATTTACTGAGCCTTATTTTGCAATGATGTTTATAGTAACAAATAAGTTATTAAATTTCATTAAGATGTTTTTTTACGATTGCTTGCAAAGTAATCAAACAAGTAATCAAAAATCCAAAATTTGTGTGGTTTATGATCTTTAAATTTGAATACTTTTATTATAGATAAAAATTTACTTTAAGATAAGAAAGTGTAAATTTTTTAATATTTTACAAATAATAAAGCAATTGTTTTGTTGAAGACTATTCCTTGTAAGAATTTGCTTAAAGAACTGATAATCTTTTATTGAGATGTCTGATGAATATGGTGGATAAGTCAATATTTTATAGCCTAACTTTTGAAGAGCGGAGACCAAACGTTGATGCATTTTGTATGATTTTTTTAACAATAAATATAAGCTCACAATAATTCACGAAATGTTCTGGAGTATTTGTCTAATAATTTTAAAAGCCGTTTACTATTATCGTGAAGAATCTACTTTTCGTCGCACTTTACAATATGATCGTTTTGGTTGCATATTTAATTCATGCAGCACTCATTTATTAAGCTTTTTTATTTTCATAGCTATTATAGAAGCGGCTAAATTTTGTGCAAGCTCTCGAATCATCGTGCTTTCTAATTAAACTAATGCTTATTATCAAATGAATAAGGACGCCAATCACATTTTTTTTCTTTAAGGCTCTTTTTTGAAACCATTTTTGCACAGTATGTTTCTTAACAGTACCTATACCAGAGACATTGTTTATTTAACGAGCATTTTCTGCTGATTTATGATCAATTATCTGATTCAAAATAGTAATTAAACCAGATTTGAGGTTATCAAAATATAAAACGAAATCCACTTTGAATGATATTGACATGAAAACGATTAAATTACATTTGTATGTAAAAAAAAATTCTAAGTCTCATAATTTTCACTCAAAAATGGTTTTACAGATTCGTGTTAAACCATTTTGATAACCAATTAGTCCTTCCTTTATTTTTAGAGCATTTATTCTAAATGAAATTCTGAGAAATGTCTATTATTCAAACAGGGTTGATAGACTAGGTGTAAATTTTATTTTTTGAGTAATGGTTTAATTATATCTGTCAAAAAAAATATTTAAATGAAGTAAAAAGGTAAAATATGTTACATAAAATTAATAAAAACTCAATTACAAAATATTTAAAAAATAAAGCTGTATCTAAATTAATCGAAAAATATAATAGTTATCTGTCAAATAATTTTTAAAATACCCATTACTATGAAATTCTGCTGTATTTTTTGTCAAAAAAATATGTAAAAATATTTTAAAATGTAAATATTTATATGTAGAATTTTTAGAATAGTATTTTCATTAGAACATACTAATAATTGGGTTGTCGGGATTATACATAATTTTTGTGACAAAATTAGTACTCATTAAAATAAAATCATAAAAGATCTTTTACTACGTCGAACAAACGACCATTAAAACAATAACCATTAACATTTCCAAGCAAGTGTACTAAAATTTCTATGGCAAATGCAAAGGATGCAGTGCAAACAGGTATACATTCCATAGAATGACGATTTAAAATCTATCGTACGCTATTATACTGGTAAATGAGTCTATTTATATATGTATTAGACAATAGAAAAAGTCTGATTCCGCCCCGAATCATCTAAATTAGTAAGATTATCGAGGACTGAAAGTGACGATGGATTTTTCCCATATTAACCAGAACACTCTCTTCAATCAGGTACTTACTTTCACCACTACAGCCAAAACTACATTTTAATTTAAAAAAATATTTCGCTTCCTAACATGTATCAAAAAAATGGGGTATTGTTTTTTATAAATTTTATATTTACAAACTAAGATTTTGCAACATTCCTAATTAATTTGATAGTATATGTCAAATAATGTCCGAAGTGAGACAGTTCAATAGTAGATATAAACAAAATCGTCTGCATAGCACTTTCGGTGCTCTACGCTAAAATATTTAATGGGTTTCGTAATATTCTACAAATGAGTTCCATGTCTAAATTCAATAGAGAACGACAGAAAATATTTAAACTGCATTTACTGTTCTCCGAGTTGTATTATTTTTTTTACAAATTATTCACATTTTATATTTTTATATCTTATTGTCATTGGGATACAATTTATTGCATTCTCGGTATAGCGTATAATCAATAAAGCGTGGCAGTGTCAACAATTCGTCAATGCTACGCGCTTTTCAGTGGCCGAGAGAGTCGCGATTGCCTCCCTTATTCTTACCCGCTGCTGCCAGGACGTCAGCGCTTGAGAACGCTTCCTTTGCACGAGCCATCCAGCTTCTCAGCGAGCGATAGCTATGAGAAGCTGTAAAAAATATATGGAATCTGTACGTCACGGATGTCTGGCGGACAAATCCCATCGTGTGTGGTGTGAAAATATACAGATTTGTCTGTCCGTCGTCTGTCCGCTCAATTGGTACAGATTAAACCCGGTTGTAACGCATTGGGCTTACGCCTGTCAGGTTACAGCAAAAAATTTATTAAAAATAAATAAAATTGAACATAAAAAATATGAACTAAATAATAAAGTCAGAACTACTTGATAAAGTAAAATCTTCTAACTAAATTAAGAACTATCCTGTGAAGAACTACTACTATTTTTAAATATGCACCTTTTTATAACTCCAGTTTTTTATGATTTAAAAAATATATATTTATTGCCTGTTTCTTGTAAATTATTATGGTATGATAAATTACGTGTATTTAAAGTAATTTTAAAAGCAGAACACAGCAATAAAAAAACACATGGAAAAAATATATATTTTTAAATATGCACCGTTTTAGAAATATAACACTTTCGTACGTTGTAAGGATTTATGACTGGCTTATACTGCAAAAGCAGATCAAATAATTAATTATATAAAAAATTCTGTCTACTGTCTGTATTTTTTAAGTATTGTTTTAAAAATTTAATATAACAAGACATATATTTTTTAATTAATAATCAATACACCCATCCATAGATGTTATTTGTATACAATTGAGGGAAATACTATTTATATTGGAAACGATGCATTATTTTGACTAATAAGCATTTTTTGATATGATTTATATATTTTTCGTCAAGGGGAAAGAGCTGTGTTGAAAAAAGTTGAACAATATTATAATATAATATATACATTTTCATGTGATTAAAATTTTTTTTAATGCCACATTATGTTTCATTAACTAATATTTAATATATGTTTTCGACGAGGGTGACAACCCTGTTCTACAACGTGGTGGGTGGAAAACTGTTGCTGTAGTAGGAGGAGGTCGTCTATCCCGCGTACGCCCGAAAAGAGGTTCAGTTCCCAGTTGACCCTCGCCCTTGGCGCTATTCTGACCTCTCCTACCGGTCGGTGTTCCGTGAAACGTTATTATGTTATTATTGTTAAACTCAACATTTGCTTATTAAACAAAGTTCAAACAAAATCAACAACAACCCTAAAACTAATCTATGAAATTAAATTAAATCGACACGATCGAATATGCGTTACTACGACTTTATTAGTTTTATAAGGAAAAGGACAATAAGTTTTAAATATAATACAAAATATTAATATTTATTATAAAAAAATATTTTTACGACTAATAGGTATTTTTACGTATGACAAGTGATTACAACCTGACCTGATTTTTTTACCTTGAAATGTTTTTTTATAGTTGATCGATAAAAAAAATTAACATGCTTATTTTTACACTGAAAATGAATGAAGTTTCTAGACATGTGTAACAATTTCCATAATAAACATATTAATTTTATTAGAAAGCACACTACCATTAAATTTGAATAAAATCAACAGTGTATTAAAAGCAAAATATAAGTCAAATTTCCAGGATATTTGATAGTATTCACAAGCGGCTTTCAACTTTTTATTCTTAAATATAAAAAATCTACGTATATGAATATGTTTAAAACAACTTATTTTTAAATAGGTATATACTAGAAAGCTTAACAAAAATTCCAGCGGATAGTTAAATGGAATTTTCTCACCGATATACGTATAAAACAGAAGTTAGCAGAATTATGGTTTATAAAGAACGATGATACAAATGGGCTGGTAATATTCGACTTAAAAAAATGGAATTCCCTGCATCACTATTTTTAAACTGGATCTTTCTACAATTATTGTATTATTTAATTAATCGATGGATTTCATAAATTCGCAATCTATTTAAATCTAAATATATAGTAATATTAGTACATAAATAAAATAAAATATTATAATGATTTAAGCCAACAATTATTTTTAAAAAGAAAATTGTTTAAGAATCAAAAGTGAATTTTTCGTCAGTATTTTAAAGTAAAATAATAAAATGCCTAATCTGCAAATGTGTTCCAGTTATAAAATAAATAAATTTTATTTATTTTTGTGTTTACATCAGCACTGATCACTGATATGTATAAAATCAAATAAATAATACAGAATCTTTATAAATCTTCTACAATAAAATGTTGAAGCTATAAAATTCATAAAAGTATTTTTGACAATAGAATTGTCATTGATAATAATAATTAAAATTAAGCAGTGTTATTTTATTTTATTTATAATAGGTCATGAAACGATGACGTTTTACATTTCCTGAATACTTTTGCTATGGTGTCGATTGAAGCAATGTTGGATCGCGTTAAAATATTAGCATGGTGAAGCTTGACGGTTGAATGAGTTAGGGGTCCAAAATGGGCAAGAAGAACGTCAAACCCCGGGTGATCCCTGAGCAAGACGGCAGGATCATCGGAGTCATATGCATGTGCCAGCTGACGATGATCCTGAGCGGAGTGGCGCTGGTTTATCTGTCAGTGGCTGTCTATGCCCCCAGCCACAGAGCCTTCAATTCAGGATTTGAGACCACCCCCGTCATGTGCGAGGTAATAATACATATTATAAATATATTTAATTAGGTAAAAAAATAAAGAAATATCAATACACATGAGATAAATATCAGCAATTAATGAACATTTTTTGACTAGTCAGGATCTGAAGTCTGGGATTCAGTGGCGTGTATTTAACTTTTTGTCAAAAAAAAAAATCTTGTTTGGAAATTTCCATGTCCGCAAAAATACGATCAACAAAACAAAGAGTGGTGTGGCAAAACAAGTTTCACGTACATATTTGCTTTGTATGGTATCTATTCGGTATTTATGTAATCAATAAGAGTTTCGAGATACGAACTACAGTCGGAAACGAATTAAGTTCGTATGTCAAGGTACTACTGTATATCTGTTTCTACGAGCTACTACCACAAAACCAAATTATTGATTCTATCCAATATTGCTTGACCAGAAAATGCCAGAGTTCGCAAATATAAAAGGCATTGAGTCTCACAATGGCAATAATTAAATACATCTGTTTATATATTAGCAAAACTTTCTTGATGGTGTAAATTTGTCATATTTTAACTCCTACCAAAACCACTTGGATCAGTTTTGCAAACATGGCACAGGAATTCTACAAGATAAGAATCCTTTGGCTATCATAATTCTTAATTAAGGTATTAGATAAAAGTGGCACGTACATTTAATTTAAAAAAATATATAAACACCGAAAACACAAAAGAAATTTTTAAAACCGTATATGGTCGAATTCTATAAAACGAGTCTTCTGAAGACTGAATCGCAACTGTGTTTTTAAGATTAGCTTTGTTCATTAGGATAGTTTTCATGAATTTGAAGCAGGAACGAGTGAGGTTTGTGGTGCAAAAAAGTTGAAAGCCAAGAATTGTATGCGATTAAAGATTTTTCAATTAAAAACTAAGAATACTTATGACATTAAAAAAAATGTAATTGTTTATAGTCTAACAATGTGCATTGCGTTAACTGAGATGTATATTTTATTTATCTGACCATCATGTCTTGACAATTTCCCCAATGCATCATGAAGAATAATAATATTATTAAATATTTTGGAACAAAATATGATGCACACCAAAATAGATTAGCACTATCCCACATATTTTTAACAGCTCCTAAACAGTGTTTGGCAAGCTCATTGAGTAGCTGATGGCTCGTGCAGGGCGAGCATTCTCAAGCGCTGACGTTCTGACCGCGAGGAACAAGTAAAGGGACGCGAACGCAACTCTCTAGGACACTCTAAATCTCGTAGTATTGACAAATTGTCGATACCACCCATATGCTTTATTGATTAGACGCTATACCAAGAATGCAATGAATTGTATCACAACGCCCTTACGAATACAAATACAACCTTCATATTATATAGTAAAATAAAGCTTTTAATTATTCTTAACATCAAGCAGTACTTTGCTCATTTTAGATTAGCGTTTCGTACAAAACTCAAATAGCCAATAATGTATTAAAATTACACGCGCTCCGCACTACGAAGTCGAGCATCCTCGATGCCTTATCGTAAACTTATCGTATCGTATCGTAAAGGTATTAAGAAGCGCTTTTAAACAAATGTTTAATTTTACGAGAAGAAAACCGATTCATCCCATAAAGCGAAATCAGGAACACCTAAGATTTTTCTCGGAACCGTCAAGGAGGAGAGGCGCCGAGACGCCTGTACGTCTAGACCGAGTCAAAATCGTACGCCCCCGCAGACACGCATTTAATCGCCCTCGCATTCTGTGATTCACCCCACAAGAAACCGTTGACCTATTTTGACAATGAGGGGACACAATATGACCTATTATTCCCGCGCGCCTACGTTCAGGACGATTCAGGCAAAGTGTTTCTCATACCACACGCGTAATTCGAGACGTTATTCTTAAGATTTCGCCCTATGTGACGACTATCGTGGTAAAAGCCTTCTGTTGTAACTATTAAACTGCATTGGTTAAATTTAATAAAAACATTCAAAATAACACCCACTGCTTCACCAAGGTTATGCACCGTTTCACACCGCAGCGCGCACAATTATTTTTTGAACGTTATTTTTATTATCAATAATGATAATATTGTATAAAATGTAATATTGCTAACTTGTACTAAATGCTATAGCTGGTTAATAAAGGTATAAAAGAGAAGTGCATCCATTAAATATGCAGCTTTTTGTGAAATAGTAAGACAGCTAAATACATGTATTTTTAGTATACTCTTAAGATTAGGCGAAAGTCATTCGGTCAGATGAATTCAACTTATAGATCAGTTTAAACTAACCCTTAATAATTTAATTAATTATTACTTATTTTATTTATTATTATGATTAAAATAAAATGCCAGTAGTATCAGTTTTTTTAGTTTTTGCGACTCTTAATTTTACCAATAAAAAATATATTATTATATTTTAGACTATCAACATGACACTCGTCAACAACTGTCCGTGGACTTCTTGCGGCGAGTGGTGCCTGAGTAGACCTTCAGGATACTGCGAGCAGATTTTGGTCACAGTTCGCCGGCACGGATCGGATCTTTCCCTTTCAGGCTGTACTGGGATACAAAGTGTATCATGTCCCAAGGTACGTTGCACTATATACTAAAACTTTTATTTATAAAATCGCATCCGGGTCACCGCCTTTTTGTCCAAATTCGCGTCATCCCATTTCGGTTCGGATCCAAGGAGCGTCGCTCGTAAACCTAGTTTTTGGTCAAAGCTCTTCTGTCCATTAAATCCAACAACGAATCCAAGTTACGCCTTCGGAAAATGTAAGCATAACACGAATTATTTATCGACAGACAATTTTCTCACGAAAACGTCTTCAAGAGGACATCTTTATGATCTGATGTACTGAATACACTCTCGCAACTAATGATATATCAAAGGCCACCGAGAGCTAACTCAGGCCCTAGAAAAACAATGATTCCGGGCCTCATGTTAAAAATGTAATTTTATATATATTTTTAACATCAATAATAATAGTTACGAGTTAACCCATTCTAAGCTAAAAATAAATATAAAAATTAGCCACCGTTGCGACATATTTTCTAAAATCATATTTTATGCGAAATATTTTAATTTGGCATTAAAAATTATTAAAAATATCCACTCATAATATTTATCTGATAATTATTTTTCTTTGCTGCTCAGTGTTGCCATATAGTGAGCACAAATGAATTATTCTCAAGAAGAATTTTTATTTTTTAAAAACAAGCAATTCAATTTTTGGGGTGCATTTTTTGTTACTATTTCAAAAAAAGTTTCCTAACTCAATAAAAACCGAAAAATTATTGCTTCTCGTTTGTTTTAAGCAGATATTGATTATTCGACAATAAGAAAAAATCGTTTGCTAATAAAAACCAGAGATGCTGTGATGTTATTATTAAAATAATATTACTGGATCAGGTAGTCCAAAATTGCACAGTACCGTATGTATTAACAATATTTATTTATTTTTTAATGTTCCATTGTAAATTGACAAGCATAAGCCCAATGCGTAAGTCAATCAGACATAATGAATAATATTAACCACCAGACTTTTTAGTCTAGGAATCAATGACATCAATATAAATTATTATTATATTATGTGTATTTTATTTTGCATTATTTTGCAACTGGGGCCGGTTAAATTATATTGCATTTAACAGCGCATTTTTATAAATAAAAGTTATTCTGCTGCCGTGGCTCGAACCCGCGACCTTTAGTTCACGAATACAAATCCTACGGACCTTAATGGGCATAATAAGCATTATTTTTCAAAATTAATTAAACAAGGCATATCCGATATAAAAAATCCTTATATTTAATAATACGTCATAGCACTCTTAAACTACCAATTAACATAAAGCTAATGAATCTCATCCCGAGTTAAGACCTCATTCCATAGTCTAAAGCTTCCTCTGATACAATTGAGCTTTCGAACTTTGTATTATTCGAAGAAAATTACACAACAAAAAAAACATGTAACTAAAATTTATACTAAACGACTGATGTACAACGAGGCGGACATAATAACGACGCTAATCTCGTTAAGGGTGAGAATCGATAAAAAATACTAGAGCACACATATACAAACATATAAACTAACGCGTGAATATGCATCATAGATAGACCCCACCCTGTGAGACGACATTTCAGCAAATTAACCCTACATTTATTTTTATTGTCTTCGATTGCGAAAAATCTAGTGCATTATCTGGTTTAATTTGCGTTAAGAAAAATTCATTATATTGGATACAAAGTATAAACCGCAGCAGACGTATCATAGACCTTTGAACTCGGGCGTAACCTTTGCAATTTAAAGTATGATACTTTTCTAAGACATTTATGCTTTGCCAAGTTTATTGAGAAAATACAGCTGCAAATATACGATGCAAAATAATATTTTAATAAAAACTTTATCCATTGAAAATATTTTATCAATCTAATCACGGTTCTATTTATAATAATCATTACTATTTAGTAAAGATATACTGAACAAATTATTTTAAATATAATGATTATTATTGCTTTCGATGAGTATAAATACGCAAAAGTAGTGACATCAAGGGAATGACTATATTAACTAATTTATTATTTATGTTTGCGTAATTAAAAATCGACCCTGAATAGTATTGCTTTACTTAATGATACATAAAAGGTAAATTAATTAAATACGATTAATTTTTGGTATAATGAAATTATAAACGGTAAGAGCGTATTACCTCCTAAGTGATATTAGGCTTCAATTAGCACTAGCAAAGAAATGTGATAATTAGATCAACAGAAGTTGACGTCAGCAATTCTTAGGAGCTAAATATGATATTATACAAGATGGTTCGATAATGAATATATATAAATAGATTAAAAAATAAACAGTTTTCATTGATTTGATATAAAATCTAGACACAATATTTTAAGTAAGGACTAAATTATGACTCGATTTTTCTACTTGGTAATTTCTATAAGTATATGTTATCAAATTTTCATCATTATTTTTAATATCGACTTATACAAAAAAATGAAGTATGACTCCTCAATAAATTGGGTTAGGTTAGATTAAACAAATTAAAATCTGCGGTACTTTTAGCCACGTGTATATAATAATATATATATATCTAGTCATAGATAACACCTTTTCTAGGAGTTTTTCTACTAAGCATTATACGTATAATATGAAAAGTTATTTTAATTGCAAACTTAATTTAATTTATTCCACTGCAACATTTGATTAATAAAATATATAGTAATTTACAAATATGCAAATACATATCTTTCACTGTGTCCGTTTCACCGTGTGCATCTTACCGTGCGACCTTTTTACCGTGGGAACTTTTAACTGGGGTCTTTTAAAACACCTCGTTCCCCTCATAGCTCAAAAATAATTCGCAACATCCAAATTGATCACCTATGCCTGATTAAATTATTGAAACAAGATGCAAAAACGTGCGTTTTAGTGCGTTGCTTAGATATTTTTAAGCCTCTGTGTAATACGGTAAAATTACCACACGGTAAAAAGGTAACTGGAGAAGTAATCCTTATGTCTCTAAACACTGCCCTTTTGTTCTTTTTTTGTGGGGGTTTTAACTACCTGAACAATTCGTAATAACTTAGATGTCATTCTAACGACCTTTTCTAGCAAACGAAAAGAGAAAGCAACATTCTCCAAAGGATAACAATGGAAGAGAGATCTCAAGACTAAACTCAAGAAATATTTCACACATACATTTCGAGATGTTATTCACACATAAGTACAAAAAACTTTTTGTGTAGATAGGTTGCGCGATAGACAATGTGTTCTACCCTGCACATAATACTATTATTTTCTACCCCTTTGCTGAGAAGCAATGCAATTGGCCCATCAGCATGCTCGTCTAGTAATAGACAAAATCAATCTCTAACCAAATTTGTAAAATATGCGACATTTAGTTTTATTTTGCCGAGATTAACTATCGCCGTGACATCGAAATTAGTTGTGCTAGTGTCATAAAACCAAAAATTACTTGAGCATTGTCAGCATAGAACAATAGAACAGTTATTATTTTTTGCGCTTCGCTACAATATCAGTATGAATAATCCCAAAGCAAAATAACTTACATGGCAAACAATAAGCCGCATTTAAACAAAAAACGGTCCGCCCCGAATATTGTCGCTGAGCAGGTAGCGTGCATAACCCGAACTGCACTTTCACAGTTGTTAGATTTACTAGCATTTACCGTTACAACGCACAAAAAGAATTAAAATACTATATGTACTTAACATAAAAAAACAAAGATTCCTGTTCCGGATAAATCATCAAGTTAAAGGATTGAGGAATGGTAGAGAAGTTACATTTCTTTAATTTCTTGATTATTGCATAAATTGTACGGTCATACTATAAATTGTTGTGTATGGAAAATTATTATTTTGAATGGTAAATTTTAATAAAAAAAATATCGAAAATTTCTACACAAAAAAATCTCATGTATGAATTAATGGTATATATTTTACATTAATTGCGACTTGCATATAAAATTACTAAAAATATGGGTCATACGAGCGGAAGACACGAACTAGCCAACATCAACAGAGCGATGTGTGTCTACGATCGATGGGCCATACTATTGTACCCCTATGTACAAACTTACACCTACAAAGACACACGGGTCACACTGCACACGTCTGGTACAAGTGATTTAATTATTTATGCCCCCACCGGCTGGCAGTAATGGTTGTAACAGCCATTATATCACGCACGAGGGGCTATCTTCAAATTTTCAATTATGCAAACTGTATATATAATTCAAACGGAAGCCTTCGACGCGAAACATTCGCTAGTTGTTAAAATATTAAATTTTGTGTGACGATAGGCGAACGTGGAAGACTTGTCGAAGGCGAACTGCAACAAGCCGACGGAGTGCAACCACATGAAGGGTCTGTTCAGCTGTAACAAGGGACACTGTGCCAACATTTCTGAGATGATGCAGTGTCTCAACAGAGGCGAAGGTCCGTCCATAGACGTGGATAAGGATAGCGGAAAGCTCACGGGAAACTATGAATGTCTCGGTAAGTTTATATTTTATATAATTAAATGTATATCTACATCCGTTGTCGAACGAATACGACGACGATATGTGGCACGCGCGGACGTTTAACGATCGCCAAACACGAGGAGTGTGAATATGCTCTCGTATTTTATGTACCTCGTCTTATTGTGCATCGTATCAATCATTACGATAAAAATTAAAGATAAAACTAGTTAATCTTTTTGCGAGATATTAGCATTTGTCATCCATTGTTTTTTGGGCTTATAAACACAAAATATATTTAGGCATAAATGCTTTTCAATAGTAAATTATGAAATAGTATAAGATAAACTTTTTTAATCCATTTTCGTTCCTTAACTCAGCGAACGGCACAATGTCCAAATTTCATCCACCGCTTTGTGTTCGTACGAGAGCTGTATTTATGGTCAAATGTTTGTATACAGTTGTCCATTTCATGAGAAATAGAAATTCTCATTTTAATAAATTTTCTCAAGTAATTTTATTAAATAAAAAATATCTTTTATATAGCAGGCGTGTACCGTGAGATATTTTCCCTTTCGCTCGCTTACGTGTTAAGTGACGAAAATGAGTGAGAGATAAGAGCGTGTGTTAAATGCGTTCCAAACGCCCACTTCTTCTCACTCACTCTCGTCACTTAACACGCTCGCGAGCGCAAGGGAAAGTAACTCACCATACGCGTCTGATGTATAGTATCAATTTTTGAACCTCTGGCACCATAAAAAAATAGTTAAAATAATTTAAATGATTGAGTAGTAACAATATCGTTAATTATCCCCGACTTATTGACAAAATATAAAGTTCTGTCGTATTCAATGAATAATTTGCAACTTTATTGATTGAATGTAATGCATATAACTGAGAACTACTTAAAAATTCATATATTTTCAGAAATATTTATTTTACGCGCCTGTATATAATGGACAGAAAACTATACGATCGTTGAAGAGAAAAACTTCAATAGAATCAGATTTGTTATAATGATCGTAAATAATCCAATCTACTTCGATTGATTACAGAGTGTCGAATTACAAAGATATTTCAGACTCCCGTATTTACACACAAATCGTAAAGAAAATTGACAATAACAGCTTTTTCAAACTCACATTTGTTATATTTCGAACCTCTTTCGATTATTGATAAAAACAAGATTTAAGCTAACCGAGTCTGCGGAAAGCCCCCATACATTTTTTGAATCTACCGATTTCCACACGGAGCGGTTTCTTCTTATCTGAAAATTGAAACAATTGCGAAAAGCATATTTTAAGTTTGCTTAGAAAATCAGCACCGATTAAATATCAAGCTAAATTATCAAATAGAAAAGCATATCATAATAAGTACTCAATGCAACATAAAAATAAAAATACAGTTTTCACATTATCACTACCATTAGAGCCAATTATTTATACCTCCTTTGTAGTTCGCATTGCCTCATTAAAGTATGTATCTATGACCATTTTTCAATATTGTGATATGCGATCCATCAATGGAAAGGAATTGAAATAAGGTTTTTCGTTGTTTTTATTTTTTAATACATTAATTGTTAATGTGATATCGACGTTTTTTTAATGTGATGTGGTGTACTTTATCAAAACAATAATCAAATTATTTTTCCATTTAACAATAGTTAATTTACACACTCGTGTATACAACAACAACAAAAAATACCGAGTCTGAAATTCTAAACTATTGAATATAATAGCTAGAAAACGCAATCTTCACTCTGAAAGCATGTCCATCTATTTTGACAACCTGATATGAAATTTGAATCTTGAACGATAAAACTACATAACTAAAATATATAGGCAACTTTATATTTACATACATATTTGAAATAACGATTAAGCGAAGCACTTCAAAGTCAAAAACCTGAGGTCATATTGTTATACATTTGGCCAAATTCCAAATATTAAAATCAGACAAGCTTTCAGATGAATTGCACATTTATTAACGCATGAAAATTAACAATCATATGTAAGGGCAATATAAAACATAAATCATTTTTATTTATCAGTTATCCTCGCTCTTTAGCACATATGAGGCACTCACTCATAAGTTAAGGTTTTTTTAATGTGAAATGTTTCACCTGAGCTGGTTTAATATTAATTGTGATTTATTTCTGCATTACATTACCAAAAAGGTAGAGCAATATTTTGCGACGAGTCAAATTTCCATATTATTCCAGAGTCAAATTTTCACATATAATGAAGTGCCGTACCATCAAAAGATACATTAGAACCGATGTGTTTTTATTTCAGTCACATAACCGTCGCTAACTTCATTACAATAAGTGTTTCTTTACCCGGGAGAGTTGAGAAAATTATGCAAAATAACCATAAAGAGTGATTAACAGTCGTAATTTGCAACAATATTCAGAGGCTTGCAAACAAATAATAAAATTTAAACATTTAAACTGATTAAAAAACAATCAATAGGTCATATAAGAGTGATTTCAATCAGTAAGCGACCAACTAAATGCTGAAACATCGTCGTAATACATAAAAAGTGGATTTTTGAAACGCAATGATGTACGACAATAAAAAGCACGCCAACATTGTTTGCATAAGACAAGAAAATCGGAACAGATAATATGGTTTTAACAAAAGCAGCCATACCAAATTTAAAATCATATAATAATCAATGATTATTGTTTTATAGAAATCGTCAAAAACATCTTAGCAATCAATTAAACCTAGTAAAACTGTCTTTTATAAAATGGAATGAACGGGATATTTTTCAATGACGTTTCATCAATCATAATTGACTCCTTAGACGGCAAGAGAAAAGGGTATGCAAAATTTTGCTCCCTATTAGCCAGCACAGTATCAATGACTTTTCATTCACCACTATCACCAGCAGTTCACCAGACCAGTTACTAAATCAGTACCACGACAAATCAGCAATCCAAGCCCAGACCTACGAAATTCATACTTTGGTAGCTAAGCAGTCTTCCAACTTATATTTCTGTATTTGATCTAAAGCATCTATAAGTTAACTCTTGCTACAGCATAGCCACTAAGAACTAAAAATCGCGTATATATAAGATGATATTACACCAAAATTTGTACGGCTAAAATATTAATTGGTACCGCACAGAATTTTTTTTAAAAATTCCTTGTGGTATTAAATAAAATGTTTAATTTGTCTATTTTTTTCCTTAAAGGAGCTCGTTGTTCGAAAATCAAGCGGCAGCTGGAATGCGAAAACATCTGTCCTCCGATAAGAACTGGAAGCAACAATGTCTTCATATCTCTTAGAGACGATATACTATCAGCCAGATGCTCTAAAGCTGAAGCCTCTGATCCTTCAGCACCGGGGCCTAAGCCTGCGCCGTTATGGTTACCCAGCGACGGAACTTTACTGGTATCTTGTTACACAACCAACAGGACATTGGATTCAATAACGTTAGTATTTAAACTCCTTAGTAATTCAGCTTACATATTAGTGTAAAATATTAAATATTCATTAATTTTCACAGAGCTTCCGACTGCATAAACGGCACCGTAATCCAACCTGCTCTATTGCCCCAGAATACAATGAACTATACTCAACTGAGATTCATTTGGAGCGGTGCTATGGACAGCAAAGACTACGAAAGGCCGAGGTGAGGCATTTGAATCTACGGTTAAATTATTCTTTGCGGATAGTTAAAATAATGCTTTGTGACAGGTCAAATAAGACTCCTAGGGGTGGCGCCCTGCTGCCCCCGGCCGACCTCCTTTCCGTGCACGAAGGCACCAGCAGGTTGTATATAAATTTGAAAAGTTGTGTCAACACGCTGAGGGGCGAGTGTAAAAAGTTCATCGAGCGGTATGGGTCGGATGGAAGAAACCACTCGGCGAGAAGCAGGTTTCCTTGCTACCACAATACGGTGAGTGTGATTGAATTGCTTGATATCGATAAGAGTTTAAAATATAAATTTTTATTTTTAACTCTCCATTAATGGTAGTCTTATCCAACAATATAATAAAGATATGATTTTTTTATTTAAAGTGAATCTAATCAACCAAAATAAAACAATGTCAATTACATTTATGAAATGTAGACAAACGTTACAACCACTTCTTTAAAGTGAATTTACAAGGGGATCAACGTTCCCTCTAATTTTTCTATTGTGTGTGCGGATCTTCGATGCATCTGTGCAGTGGCGGTGCGATAAATTTACACCACCCCTCCCCCCCCCATAAATACATACAATTTTTCATTAAAATGTATATTTATTAGTCACAGTGATTTTATATAATAACAACACTAACAAAGATAATTTTTGAAATAAATAAAAAAGAAAAAAAAATATTCGTTGATATAATATAATAAATACTAAACTTGTAGAATTTTCTTTTTATTTATATTGAATCTATATATTTGTATGTTGTGTTTTTTTTTTCAAAATAAACATTTATAAAAATGTAGTTTTTTCACTTTTATTCAAAATTATTCTTATTAAATTTTCAACTACGTAAAAAAATCTTTCTCCGAATTTTGTCGATTTCTATTGTACCTACTTTTTTAAACGGAATAAATATACTAATGGACCGACCCTAGGAGATTCAATGCTCCAAAGCAAATACACTAGAAAGTAGGTAATTAATTTTATGAAAATTGCATAATATTCTTACCCAATCGCTTGGCACTATATCACATTGGGGTCCAGCCAGTCAACCTATTTGTTGCACAATTTAAAACACAATATATATTTTATGAATTAGTGTATTGAAAATATTATATTATTATTACTAGTGTTTATTATTAATATTATTATTAGGGTATTGAAAATATTATATTATTATACAATGAACATATAAATTATTTATTATTTTTTTTCAATAATTATTTTTTCTCTCTTCTGCCCGTTCTATCGACCCAATATTTATAAACCACATTTTAATCAACATTTTCCCCGGATGAAATGTATGACTTTATTCGTAGTAAACATTCTAAATGTTCTACTTCCATTCTATTTCTTGATCTTGATTTAATTGCATTCATTAAACTAAATCCTCGTTCACATTCAGCGCTTGATGCCTGAAAGGTTCCACAAATATCTAGTAAAACTGATATACAATCAAATTGATCTGGATCACTATGTGCAAAGGTTAATAAATCGGCAAATGTTTGAATCGAACCAGTCTTCACTTTCTCGGCAACTATAAATTTAAGATTACAATATTGTTTATGCATATTTTCGATTGTATCTTTGTCAGTAATTTGTAATAATTGAGTATATTTAAATATAAGTCTGTCTAATTGATCCTTTCCGTATTCAAACTCTTTAGCTCTTCCTATTGCGGCCTGATCGAAAGCACGCCACTCCAATAATTCTTCTTCTGGAAATCGCATTTCTAGATGATCACAGAGCAATTGGATGAATCTCAAAATCGCGGTTAAATTTATATCGCTGCTATTTAATGATAATATATTTTTCACATCTTTGCTCCAATGAACTACTTCACTTAAATATTGAGCTCTTAGTTGATTAATTTTAGCTTTTGCAAATTGAGTGGCCTCTATACTTGTTATATTGCTCCTTTGAAAATATTTGCACATTGATGATAGTTCACCCAAAACATCGTTCAAAATCATTATCGAGACGTGAATTTGAGGATCTTTCAGCATTTTCAAGCAATATTTGTTGATTGGGTCATTATACTTGTCCACTTGTTCTGTGCAATAATCTATTAAGACATTATAATTACGCACAAAAGCGCTAACTGCGAAATGCCTCGATAGCCACCTAACTTCATTAATTGGTCGAAATGAAACAACATCACTTTCCATAAATTTAGATAATTCTTCAAATTGGCCTTTTTTAACAGATGACCTGCTGAACATTCTATAGGTTGTTTTTAATAAAGTTTCAATATCCTGCATTATTGAAACTTGTTTCCAGGCATCATCGATTCCTAAATCCTCTCTGTGAGCTACGCAATGTTGTTCTGTTAAGTGGTTTATTTCCCGCTTCAACATAGCTGCTACTCCATTCTTTTTTCCAAGCATTACTGCAGCTCCGTCTGATGTAAACATAACCATATTTTGTATATTTATTTCATTGTCACTATAAAATTTCTTTAGGGCTGAAAAAATGCTATTGCTATCACAAGAACACAATTTTATTATTCCCGCAAAAATAATCTTGTAATTCATCCCATATCGATATTTGACGTACAAAATTAGTATTTTTTGTACAGATATATCCGTACTTTCATCAACAATTAATGTATGAAACCGAGACTTTCGAAATTCGTCAAAATATTCCTTTTTAATGACTGCATTAATGCATTCGACAAATTCGAACCCATAATTTTTACTTCGCCAGCTTTCGGGAATATCTGTGTATTTAGATACATGATTATGAATGTCTTGTACAGAGAACATAGAAGCGTTTATTTTTATTGCCAAAAGAACATTATCGATTAAAATTTTGACTAGATCGCAACTAGATTTTTTGCGCTCAGTGATCTCAATCCTATTCTTCCGTTCTTCAGGTGTTTCAGTCATTATTTTCAAAAGTCCGCCTGTTTTCAAATTGTGTAATTTTGTAATAGCATCCCGGTGTGCTTTATGACTTAGATGTCTTTTTAAAAGAAACAGCCTCCATTCAGTCCACTTCTTTCCAGACGTGAATTCTCCTGGCATATTGGCTTCGGAACATATGATGCATTGACACAATCATACGTCTCGGAATAAACAAATATTTCATCAATTCTTACTTTTTGTAAATGCATTGAAGATGGCATTTTTGTTTCGACGATTTCAGAGAGCCATTCCAGTTTAAATTTATCGCAGGATTTCTTCTTAATGGTCGTATTAGAAATATCACATCCACTCCTTTTCGACATTTTAAGGGGATAAGTTTTATATAATTAATATGTAAAATTGTACTGTAACTCTGTAAGTAATTTTTCACTTGAATTGTTTGTTACGTAAACTGAACACACCTGTTGTTGTTTATTACAAAAGTTGATTATTAGTTTTGTATTATTTATAATTTAAGTAAAAAAATCACTACTTTTTAGCACGGACACTTTTACCGTTTAATTAAAAAAATATTAAAAGAATTGCGTTGTTTTCACAATAAGGACTGCTATGAGACTGAACTCATTACCGAGTGTAATGTTTCTTGCAAGTTGAAGCATGTCAAAGACTATGAAATGTAGAGGACCTAAACACTAAAATACGATCTTCTTTTCCTATACTTTGGCATGCGATAGAACGGGATGGAATAGTGATCCCGCTCGACTTAAAATTTTGCTTGACCCTCGCAATCCTTCTGAGAAATGATTCGACTCATTTCTCCGAAAGCGTGCGAAAGAATTGTGCCTGTATTGTTTCATGCATTCGAACAAAACTAAAATCTGGCAAAGGAAACTTTGTTTTATAATATTGACTGTGCGGAGGGTAAAACATGTGTGCGGAGACATTTTAGTAGGTGTGCGCGCGCACACGCGCACACCTTACAGGGAACATTGAAGGGGATGTTGATAATTAGTCGGCCTAGGCAAGTATCACCAGTATCATTAAAATGGTGATATTCATAAATACATGTCTACTTATCAATTGTCAGCCTGCTGCGTCATTTAGTTTATGTTCAACGATCATTGAAAGCGAACATTTGCATTCTTACAAAAATGAATAAAATCGAATATTGTGCAGTGATTAGATACTTGTTTTTGAAAACGAATACCGAATTAAACGATGTTTATGGGGACTCTGCGTCTTCGATATCAATAATAAAATATTGGACTGCGGAATTTAAACGCGGTCATACGAGCATTTTTGATGATGAGCGTCCACGCCGACCAAATGAGGTCACCACATCAGCAATGGTCGATAAAATCCATGAAATGATAATCGACGAGTGACTAAGCGTGAGATATCTGAGACCATGGGCATTTCAACCGAACGGATACTCAACATTTTACATAAATATTTGGAAATGAGGAAGCTCTTTTCCAGATGGGTGCCGCACGTCTGTCCATTTCGAAGGAGTGCTTGGTAATGTTCAACCGCAGTAAGAAAGACGTTTTACGCTGTTTCGTAAACGTGGACGATACATGGGTACATGACAACACACCAGAGACAAAGAAGAAGTCGAAATAGTGGACAGCTCCTAACGAATCGAAGTCAAAAAAGGCGTGTTTGTCGGCCAACAAGATCATTCCCACAGTGTTTTGGGATGCGAACGATATACAGTGTCTAATATTTTTTTTTTCCAGTTCCTGGCCAAAGCCATTTACCTGGGTATCTATTAATTGGTTCTCACTTTTATTTATTTATTTTTAGGGCAAAAAAAAAAGTAAAAAAAAAAAAAAAAACTTTGTTTCTTATTACGTTAGCTAGCACTTTTTTTTACAAATATTCATGTTACCTTATTAAGGTTTTTAATTAATGGGTTAGAATGATTTTTGTTTCTGTCATGGTAATTTACTTTAAGTTTATCGAAATAATCGCGTAAAGTGTCTATTTTTAAATCTTTATGTATATTTGAGTTTCGGACAAACCATTGGGCATTTGTCGCCATTCTTAGCGCAATATTTTGTTGCGTTTGTAGTGATTTCGAATAATTACGACTAAGTATACCTCCCTAGACGGGGGAGGCATATGAAATAACTGGTCGGATGATCGATTTGTACAGGAGCAGTTTGTTTTTTACATTTAGTTTGCTCTTTCTGTTTAATAATGGATATAGACGAGCACGAGTTGTTTTGACTCTTGAAGTTATGTTATTTATATGGGATTTCCATGTTAATTTGGAGTCCAGAGTTAATCCTAAGTATTTGGCTGAATTTTGCCATTCGAGGCTTTTATCGTACATTTTTAATTTAGAGAGTTTATTATTAGCATAAGCGTGTTTTCTCCTGCGATTAAACATTACAGCGACGCTTTTGTTGGGATTTGCTGTTATTAGCCACTTATCGAACCACTTTTGAATAGTGTTGAGTTTGTTTTGAAGATGAATTATTGCACGATGGGGGTTTTTATAAGAGCATAAAATGGCGGTATCATCCGCGAATAGGGCAGTAATTACTTTTTTATATGGCTTGGAGGGAAAGTTGCTAGTAAAAATTGTAAATAATAATGGACCCAGAATTGATCCCTGCGGAACGCCTGCCAGAATAGGTCTCGGACTCGATAGATGGTTTTCCAATTTAATTTTAAAGGTTCTATTTTTAAGAAAAGATTCAATTATTTTGACCAGTTCAGATGGAAATTTGTATTTTATAAGTTTAAATAGTATACCATCATGGTATACTTTGTCAAACGCTTTGGCTATATCCAAAAATACTGCTCCTGTTGTCATTTTTTTATTAAAGCCCGACTGGATGTGGTTCACAACTCTATGCAGCTGCTGCGTAGCCGAGTGTTCCGTTCTAAAACCGAACTGTTCATTGGGTAATATTTTATTTTCTATTACATGTTTTAATAATCTACTAATTCTATCTAATTCACATCGATTACATTGAAAAGGGGAAAACGATCATAGCGGAGTATATTATAGAGAGCTGTTAGACAGATTGGACGCAGATTTGAAGTGAAAGCGACCACCAGAATAATGGCAAAATTCCACGAATTGGTTACCCATCCACCCTATTGATTACTCATCCACCCTACAAACATGAAGAAATAGATTGGTGGTAAGAGATTTGAGTCGAATAAGGAGGTCATTGCTGAAACAGAGGCCTATTTTGAGGGCTTTCAGAACTCGTATAATTTGGAGGGCATTGACAAATCGGAGAATCGTTAAAAGAAATGTATAGAGCCCAAAGAAAATTATGCTGAGAATATGCTTTAACGGTTGAAAAACACATTCTAATGGTTCCAAATCTTCAGCTCAATCTATTATACTTTAATCAGCACTTACTTCATTGCATTTTTCTTTTCCTTTTTTTCCCCATAAATTGTAAAAGATTTTTGTAGATTTAATTTTTTCCCTTAAAATATAACCCATAAAGTTTTATTTTATATTTTTATTGTATTATAGCTAATAATTAAATTGTAAACATAAAAATGCTTATAAACCAGTAGCATTATATAATAATAAAGAATATAAATGGAAAATTATCTTTATGAATATTGCCGACAGGTCAACTGTCTGACGGTCGAGTGGACAATAAACATAATCTACGTTTTAAAAATTAAAAACTTTTATTTTAACTTCTTAAATCATATTGAAAATTTTAATGTTTTGCTTCAAATATGGAAACAAAATAAGTCAAACATAATTTTGATTGGCTAAAACATATGCTTCTAAAAAAATATCCAAACAACAACTAGGGATGATAAATAACGTTAAGATAATGTTAAAATGCAAAACATTGGATTATTATCAACATTGATAATAATCTAATAATAATAAGAAAATCTGTGGCATTTATTTACTTACGCAAAAGCGCAACTTATATATTGTCAAATTGTAGAGAATATTACAATAGCGTACGACAGAGAGCATGGTTTGATCTAATTAATCAAAATAAATCCATTTACTATAACTCAAAACCGTAGCTACTTCAGGGCTACTCTACTTCGTATTACTAACTCAGGGACCTACTGCACCACTACGAATCATCCGGACTGTCGACCGCACTCGACAGCAGCGCCCGACACTGACACCTGATCTATATGTATATATTAGTATACATATAGTATATTAATTGTTAAATATATACAAAACAATGCTGCCTAAGAACCTAAAATTACATTTTTAATACATAGGTAAACTTTTCGTTTAACTATTATTATTAATAATGGGTGCTACCGAACTAAAGTGTACCGTTTTTCCGTAATAAACTAAAAAGTAGGATAAAAAAATGTAATTAATTCAATATAAATTTATAAAAAATATATTAGAGATGTCCAATAGTGATTTAAATGTAAAAAGTATTGAAAATATATTTTATTATTTTTACGTTATTTAATAAAATATGAATAACAATTTTTCTCACATAAGATAGCTTTCAGTTTTTTTTCCCCTTAAACTATCATTATTTTATAACGTATGATAAAGTATTTGATTAATCGTTCTTAAGAACAAATTTTAAATTGACTATTCGTTATCTGACATTAAGCATATTCACAATAAAAATTTTCCCGTTACGCGGCCTAACCGTATCATACATCATTCCGCTTACTATACAAGCACAACGTTCCATTGTATTACATCCTAGTATGTATTGTTTGTACTTACGACGAATGTATACATAGCGTTAATTTCCCCTCGCATCAATTACTAATTTTTCACCATACCGTCACGCCCGTCCGTTTTGTTTGAATTAAAAATATCTCAATCAATAATGACCAATGTACACATAGAAACACCGCCCCTTTGTCGTGTTTCAATATCCGGATTGAATTTAGTCCAAATTCCCTGAACACAATATATGTAATTAATTCGATGAGAAATAACCACAGACGCATTCCGATATAACGCAAATATTCCATTGCGTAATATGTACATTTAATATATGCCGCCAACAATATAATATATCAACGAATCAAATTCCTATTGAAAGCTCAAGATACACTCACTTATTGTATAAATAATAAAGCACATATAAAAATAATAAATATTATTAGATTAGCAATGGCCTACTTGTATGTTTTACCGATCAAATTTTTCATATAAAAAGGTAACGCTACCAAACAATGAGTCATATAGAATCATTTTGTAATCACTGTTTTTTTCAGCACTTACAAAACACTGCCGGTATCAAAACTTAATACAACAAAACAATCTCGCGCTTTTGTGAAAGCTCTAAAATATCACATCCTCCCCTGTTACAAACACGCGGGTAAAATACACACAAATTTATGGGAAAACTTAACATAGAGTAAAGCTGTAGCTAACGGTCATACTTTTATATTAAATGCTTCCTAATAAATATATAAAATAAAAATTAAATTTGTTTTAATATATAAATAAAGAGCTATATTTTGTTCGAATAAATAATGAGTTATTAAGGGAAATCCATAAAATAAAGTCTAGTCATACAGATGTTTAGTTTTTAATAAAATAATCTATGTATACCTACATATGTATATGATATAAATAATTAACTTTCAATGTATAAACATTAAAAAATAAGTTTAGATCACCAGATTCATCCGCAGACTGAATGTGAGCATTTGAATAAAAGCACATAGTTTTGACTTGCTCAGAGCATTCCAAATATTTCAAAATTTTTAAAAATTGTTCATATTGTATACACACGACACGTAGCAAAGTAGCAGCTTATCTTCCTGACCGAGGTGTCAGTTATTTGATAAGAGTTCCTAATGTTTTGTATTAGTAAAAAAAATATAATTTTAACAATTAAATGCTAAAAATATATTCGAAAAAATCAAAACGAATCAAAAATTACAGTTAGTTTGTGGGACCGGTATTTACACACTCACTCGCTGTGGTATCTCACGATAGTGAGGGAGCAGCCTATTTGCGTTAACACAGTCAATTCGAGAGTTATCCATTTCATCGTTATTCATAATTGAGAAAGAGACTATTAGCTCCAAAGCACTTGATACGGATATATGTTCGATATACTTACCATTACTCTTGTTTATATGTTGAACAAATTTATATAAATTAATATCATTATTATATTTATCAATTATTCAAGTAATAATAAGTATATCAAACTTATATACGTATCGTGTGCTTTAGAGCTAATAATAGGGGCGTAAACCAATGGATAGATCTGAAACTGACTGTGTTAACGCAAATTGGGTATTAATAGATGCAATTACAATTGTTCGATAGATTCAATAGATTATACCAAATGATAGAATAATGAACGAATAATAAGCTTCCAATTATCAAGTGTTGTTTTTAAATGCACAGAATGCAAGTGGATTATCACAGCACAAGCCAACCTTTAAGTTTAATATACAACTAAAAAATTAAATATACCAGACTAATACCGTTGCAATGATAAACCTAAAATATGAAGCAGATTGATTTATTTACTTGTTTAAATTAAATTAAGACCATCTTGCCCAAACAGATTATCACAATGCGTCACAAGCGTCAAAAAACAATACATTGTATTATTACAATACAAGAAAAAAATATATAAAAATACTCAAAAAAATAATACATCGTAAAAAATCATAAAACATTAAAATTGAATGATACGTTTCGGACCAGCTCCTCGTAGCTGACAATAAATAGATTCCAAATTTTCACAAAAACGTAGACAAACTCTACCACCACCTCTCCTAAACAAAAAGGGCAATAATATAAAAAGAAAAAAAAACGTTAAAAACCTAGGCTTACACCTGGACTACAGTCTTAAATTTAATGCCGCAATAGCTTGCCGCTATTACGGCCTTTATACTGATATTTAATAATAAAAAAGCGCGCTAACTATAAACTTTTTTTTTTAATTAATTAAACCCATTTAAACATATGGCTGTTCGGTGTGAAGTAACACCACTAATACTATTTTTAATAAAAACAATATATACATAATTCACATTTTTATAAAAATGCATATTCATTTTCAAATATTAGCAATTAAAGAATACTGTCGTTTTCATACCAGAAAATATTATAAAATTATCTCGCGAAATTACACTAACCAACTAATCTCGTGTATTGGTGACTACGATAAAAACAAACTTAAATTTAGATACAAGCACAACATGCCAAATCGATCTAACACGCACATTTGCGTCGCTCGTGTTTGCGTCGTTGCCGGCGGCTCGCTAAAAGCGTCGACCACGTGCGTAGATGTCCATTTTCCACAGTGCACCCTTCGTATTCAGTGGCTTTATCGCATGGCAGCTGCGTGAAAAATTCGCAATTTAAACCGCACAAACACACACGTATATGCCACGCAATTTTATGCAAAGGCAGATTAGAAGGCTAGCGTGTCACGATAGTATTAATTATTAAAAAAATAAACAGTCCTTTATAAAGCTCAGAATCTGACGCCAAACGTGTTGCAATTTGTAAATTGGAAAACAGACCATATCTTTAATGATATTGCACCACGTAGCATCATCACTGATCAGTCACGTTCGTGTGTAGCCACATTAAAAATAAAAATATTCCTTGATAGCCAATAAAATACATTACAGTAATGATTTTTTTGCTCATCCAAACAAACGATTTCTCATTCTAATTTTCAATGGACTAAATATATCCAATTATTCACTGTGTACGTGGTAACACATGCAAACAAATGTACACGTATGGGCGTACATAATTTTCCGATCGGTTTTCATAGCCTCATTAGCTTTAATAAAGTTTGCCAGGGTTAAACAAGCCCGGCCCGTGATAAAAGCGCCGCAATGTTGACAAAAGCGTTTGCTTAGGTTACGAGTTAAACTGAAACCACGAAAAAACATTCGGCGGACGAGCACAGAATGCGAAAAAGTTTATGTTGTATGAAATATGAAAAAGCAATTTGTGTTGTGCAATTGTGGATATACCAGCCATTGTTCACAATTGAAACTAAAAACGAATAAAAAAGCTAAAACATTGCCCTTTAATGTTTGCCTTTCATTTTTTTGCTTTTTTCGTTTAAACTGAAAAAATATGTTGTAATGTTATTGTAGTGTAATGCGATGTACATGGATGATTAAACTGAAACTCACCTTGCTCTATAATATTTAAATTACAACACCATTTTATATTAACGATTATATTTTGTAGAGGACAAATTTTAATAAATTATGCTTAGGCTCCATTACGGTTGATAAACTACTGTCAATTATTTATATAAAATCTCCTGTTATAAAGGGGAAAGCGAGAAAAGACCTATAATGTTGGGTTTTCATAATATTGATAATAAAATATAAAGACTTAATTTTATTATATAATGATGAATTTTGAAACGTTGTTGTAAAAACTGAAAAGTTTTATATATCGTTTTAGAATAGACCACCTGAATTTTATAACGACTTTTGAATATTTGGGATCATTAAATTAGCTATATGACACTGAAGTATTCTATGCAATTATATGAAATTAATGTTTATATTTTGTTACACGAATAACGGAAGCATGAATATTAAATTCGCAAGATCCAAACAAAATACTTTTTGTCTGTCAACAGCAAAATAATAAATATTGTCTGTCAACAGCAAAAGAATTCTGCCAAAAATTAAGAGTGTTCCTGTTCCTCGGAAACCGGCAATTTTTTATAGACCGAAATATTTGAAAACACAATAGTGGAAAAGCTAATATTTCCACTATTTATTAAAAACTAGGAATTGCAATACCAGTAGTACCGATACCGGTGATACCGGTATTAGATAAAAAATAAATTACCCTTCGGTACTACTGGTATTACAAAATTAAATAACGGTAGTAGCAAAAAATATTTTTTTAAATCCGTTCATCTTATTTGTTTAAAAGCAAAACCATATAATAAAATTATGCTCATTATAGGGGATTAACTTTAGTAGTTTTATCGGGGTAAGATATCAAAATCGAATAATACTATCATTTTTAGTTGAAGAGACCCTACCTATGTAAAGAATCCCACTGGCCAATATTTCGGCGCAAATTTTAAAAATTAATTTTACATATATTTTGTATTTTTGCGCGACACGACGTGTTAATATAAAAGGAATACATTTGCTTTATATCAGACATATCCAACGGTACCTAGCAGTTTTCAGTATTTATTATGTGGCAGAGAAATATCTGTGCCCTTTTTTATAATAGGGATGGCTGGCGAAGTGAAAATAAAATCAGAAATTGCATATAGAAAATTCTTGCTACTATTTGTACATTTTTATCGCAATTCGGACATATTTTTACACAAATGCTTCACTAAACATTTGTATTGAATATTAGCAATTACTAAGTCGCAATACTTATATTCAAATAAAAAATAGCGCGAAATGTATATTTTTTCAATATTTTCAATTGAAACATATAGTAACATTTTTAATTTCTTTAAATTTGTTTAAAATATAGAACAGAGTAATGATAAATATATCAAATGTATATCCGTATCATGTACTTTAGAGCAAATTGACACATCCAAATTTGTCATATGTTTTTCACTTATGAATATTAGCGAAATGGTTAGACCTCAAAATGACTCTGTTAAAATAGACGGAGCATATATTTATTATTCTAACAAGAAAGATTTGGCGCCCGAATTTCCGAAAATATTTTTTTTTTTTTATTAATGAAAGTGTTTTAATTAAAATATTAAATATATCGAAACAATAGTTGCCAGGACATTCGAATGCTTTGGTTTTGCTAATCAATAAACGGTGAATCATGGATTATTTTTTCGGTCAAATAATTAAAAGAATAATAATAATTGCAATACAGGTAAAACCGGTATTGACGGGTTTTCTCTCGGTAATACCGGTATTAATAATTCTGATGTTATTAAAATCCCTATTCTCAGCCATAATAATTTTAAAACATCGTCAGTAACTTCAGAATTTCACACATCGATCGACACGACAGTAAAAGTCCAGTCAGACTTGCCGCCTGAGATCCGTCCTATGTCATTCGGGTTCTTAAAAGCAGCTATGCCTCCAAAAACTACAGCTAAAATGCTACACTAATAATAGCTGCGTCCCCCAGAGGTGTTGCGCCACCACAGAGCTATCCATCTAGAGACGGAGCCACTAGAAACTGAGCATATATTCATATATGCACCCTCGAGGAACATCTCGAACCAGAAACGAAAAAGATACAAAGAAGGACAATATAAAAATACAAGATAATAATGTACATACGGTTCAATTAGGAAAGTCTCGCATACAATGTGTTTTTATCTTATTTCACGCCATACAAATAAGAATCATAAAACATAAATATAATTATTAAAATGAATAATTCTACCCATGATTGATCTTTAATAAACAACACAAATTTTGATTACATACATCTGATTTTTTTTACCAGAACGATACATTTCTGGTGCTAGCCAGGTTCGACCTGGATGAGACATGGCGCGAGCTGATCATCGCAGTACTAGTCCCTGTCATCCTGTTCATAATCTCTCTGACTACGCTCTGCATCATAACCAGATCGGTCAAGGTAAGAGCACTAACCTTTACAAAACTCATTCGATTACCATTAATGCCTATGTATGTATTTACAAACAGGTGGGCGACGATGCTAAATTGCGATGCTTATCGTGCTGCTGCTCTTCTACCAGCTCGTCGTCACGCAACACCCTGGAGACGCAGTCCACGACATAGCACAACTATGGCAGGTTACTATACTATTGCTTACTATTACTAATATAAAAAATATATAGTTTCAAAGGTGTAATGAAATTAAATTTAAACGATTCCCTAGACCTGTAAATATAGTTGTTATTGCAAAAGAATAAACAGTATCAGTGTGAACGCGGCATAACATTGACAAGCGAGCCTAGTTTCGGTTTTAACGATCTGAATGCCATAAAAGCTGCAGTCGTTATATTCCTTTACGATGTTAATTAAGAAAGAACATTACAGAGTTCCTCGCAATAAACGAGGCTTATTATTTTCGGAGAAATTCTTGCATGAGGAAGAATTAGAAAGAAAATACATTAACACTCCAGTGATCATTAATATTATATATCATACATTATATATTTTTTAAATGAGCATTATATAAATAAATATAACGTAGAATATGAAACAGCGCATAACAAATAAATTTAGTGACTCAAACTGCCATTTCATATTAAAAATAAAAAACTTATTTTTGAGTGTCCGGATAAATAATAGCAGGTCATTGACTAAATGGACCAAATTCTGGTATGACATAAACGGAATGTTAAGAATGGAGTAATGTGGCTCTGCTGAATAGTCTGAATATATTTAATCAGCAGCTTTGACCAATTATGTGCATGTTAATTTCAACCAGTCCGGCTAAATCTGATTTTTTTGGCACGCTCCTGGCGCCAAAACAGCAAAATGCAAAAATATTTTTTTAAGGGGTGATCAATCATAATGACAAATTTACCATAAATAATACTATTAAATACCATAGTCTCTATTGACAAGGCTTGCTTTGTAGTTTATCGAGTATTGCGTGACAATGATAATTGATTATTTTTAAACGCCCAAAAAGGTTTAAATACTTTTTAACCAATATTAATACATAATTTTTTACTTAGGCTCCCGACGGAAGAACCACATAACGACGTCGAGATAGAAGCATGAGGAGCCTGCATCTATTTTTGGATAAATATTATTATATTATTATTTATAATCGACATACATTTATTATATTAATATGTAAATATATATGTTTGGATGGAGCACACAGAGAACTAACCCTAATATTGATTAATTCGTTAATATTACGAAAGCTCTTTATAGCGTATTGAAGTACATAATCAATAAAATAAAATATGCTACGATACAGAAATGATTCGAACCAAATTCAAACCGTCATGAGGGTACTGTTTTTTCGTGCCCACCTGTACATACATATATATAATATATACATTAAGAAAACCTTTCGATGTTCTGTGTGCCTTTGGTGTTTAATATATATGTATACAATTTAATAATAGCATGAATGTTCATTAAAGATGCTGATATCTTCTGTATGATCAAGTGAAAAGCGTTCCTTTCCGTTAATTTGTCATTCTAAAAAAATACAAATATAAATGCTTGGAAGGCTTTAGCATTTTATCGACTTCTATATACATATACATATACATATATCCGATATGATATAGGTACTATTTTATATCACGCGTATTGACCATATTTATGAAAGTTTATAAAGACTAAAAAAGTATTCAATCAAGGATATTTAATAAATATTTATATAAATTATTAACTATAAACCCGCGCTATTTTTGACGCTATGTATTAATAACTTGATGTAACTTTACTGATTTTATCGTAGTTTGAAACGTGTCCAAGTATTGCATAAAAATATTATTATATTATAATATATATATTATATATTTACAAAATTCGATGTATTATCTTTCTGAATGTTTCTATAAAATATACATAAATTTATTATATTATTATACTATCATAACCAACGAACCAACTATTAATTACAATCTTTAGAATGTGCGTGTGTTTTATGGGCTTCAATGTGGAACTTGATTATATTAAACTATTTACTTATACATATATACAATATAAAATATATACATATTTTCTTCGATGTATACTCTATTCTGCTTTATCATATTTTGAAAAAAATATATTTAATACGCAATATATAAATATATAATTTGTTAAAAATGTATGTGGCAACAAGAATAATAAATGTATTGTTTTTATTCAATTGTGTTTGATTAACCCCTTTTAAATATATAATTATATTAAAGTAAGACTTAACTAGGTCACATTTTAATGTCAACAGTATTTATCAAACTGCGAATAGTGACATACGAAAAAAAAAATTTTTTTGCACTTTAGTTCAATAGTCATTATAGAATCTATCGATCATACTCCTACCACTAAATAACGTGACTTTTTTAATATTATTAAACACAAGTCGCGGACCTCGAAATATTTATTTGCATTGTATGTTCATCACGTCAGATATCACCACTTTAGTTGAGTAAGTAGCATTTAGACATAGATGATACAAAACTACAATGGACTAATGAATTGCAATTCACTTACCTTGAATTCTTCTTGACGCCGATAAGCATGCAGCATGAACTGTTTACGATCTTCTTCAGACAGCACAGGCTCTCTGGCTGGTGCTCCTTCTTCGCGACGGCAAAGTTTTACAATCACCTGAAAATATAATACAAATAAATTTATATCACAGATCTAACATGTCAATCAACAATACCTTGCTCTTTTCGTTTTTTCCAAGCTGATCGCTTAGTACGCCACCAGAAAGAAGCTGCTTTCCGCAAAACCACATCGTAGCAATCGCAGGATCTATGACTTCCAAAGAAGCCTAGAGAAGTAACATAGATACGTAAAATATATAAAAACAAATATATACAATAATATAATACCTGGGTTCCCGTCAGATCTTCCCTATTTTCCAACTCTTGACGAATCGGGTCATGAGGTGGCAATCCCATGGGATAAACTATGATCGCAGCTCCCTTCAGCTCTGCCAAGGCTTTGGATACGTCCGATTGATTCAGGCTTTTCCCGTCAGAGCACAGATTCTATAATGTTCGATTTATATTTTTAAATAGTCCTGAACTAAACGTTTTATGTATATTAACATACCTTTGATATCATCAATCTAGCATCTTCAACAGCTTTGGTGAGTATTTTTTGCAGATTAGCAGGAGGCTGGCGACCGCATCGTCTGCCTATGGGATCGTTGTTTTGAATCCATCCATGCGGAGCACATTTATCGGCCCAGATGTCCTTCAGACCCAACTCCTTTGCTTGCTCGGGCAAAAGCTCAACAATTTCTGGTGGAAGCATAGTGCCATGCTTGATTAGCTCTTCCATTTCTGTAAAAGTTAAGATTTGCTTAAAAAACACTGAGATAACAGTTAAACAATGTCGGGTATAAAAGGCCAGGCTCCAAAGCAGAACAATACCATAACAGTGAAAACTGTAATAATAACTATTATGTTCAGTGTAAATATTTTTAAGGATATGTTATATAGATAAAGATATAATATAAAAAACATTGAGATTCAATTGATAATCAAATGAGATTTTCTTGTAAATTGTAGCAACATAGTACCTCCCATTTTAATGAATTATCAGTTTTGTACATCCGAATTTGCCTAAGCTTAAGATTTTTACCCATAAAATGTTATAATATTTAAAATATGGTTTTAGAGTATGTTATATTTTTTAGAATTGAAGTTTTTGGTGTTTTTTTCACTTTCAACATAATTTTGTCTAAATATTTTGGTACAGCAGCAAAAACATTTTTTCTGTGTAAGTTAAATACATGAGAGTTCATGTCATAATCGTGTAATAAAAACGAATGACCTCTAATTAGAAAAATGTGTATTAAGCGATCATTTTTTTTACAATATGAACGATGATGTGCCAAAACAAAATCATCACATTGTTTTTATTTTGCATGAAAATATTTTTGTTTTCGTTCCTTCAGATATTGGTTTATCCAATGGAACAAAAGGGAAGATACATTATTTTGACTACGCTTAGCTTGATATTCGTGATATATATACGTTTGCTCTGGTGTTTTTGCGGCGTTTTTGTAATATGACGTGTTCAATCCTATTGTGTAAGAAAACGGTCGGTAAGGGTCAGTTTCTATAATTATACATACATCATAATATTTTATTTTATTTTTAATTCGACTATTGTATCTGAGACCAACTCGCATTTAGCAAAAACAATGGGTATAAAACATTTTATATGAAATTATTTATATTCTCTCGAAATATGAGAGAAAAATATGTTATTGTATATTTTAAGGAAGAAGTCATACATATATATATATATCAAGCAAAGTTTAAAATTCATACATGCATTGTTTAATCAATTTAATGTGAAGAACATGGTAGTTCTTCACACAAAATTTTGGACATTGGTTGTTTTTACAAAAATGGTGATATATTTGCGTTCATTTTTTTGTGACAACGGTAGTTTTACGATTTTTTCCTTAACGGAGCTTATAGAAAATTCCTGGCACTATCCATTTTAACAATAAAACAAATTTATAAAAAGTTGACATTGGCACTTTTTCATATAAGGTATTCAATTATGAAATTATTTCTTCAAACTCCAACTTTCGTGCTTCGCCATTTTTGATAGATATATTTAAAGTGCACTGAACCAATTTTTTAACATATTTGAACACAGATTAATTTATATTTATTAATTTACTCAGAAATTGTAAAAAATTCACATTTGTTGAGTTGTACTTGCTAAGGTAAAATTATGTTATTAGCATCCGGAATTTAATCTGAGATCGATATTTGTAGCGACTTTGTGATTAGATTTAAATGAATAAACTAGCAGGATTCAATCTGCTTCCTTAGATAAAACTAATGGAGCTTAATGGTGATTTATTTGCTCAGAATGGCAACTCATTCAAGGAAATGCGGATATGCATCACTCTTATATATTTGAAACAGAAAATCTCTATCGAATATCACATCACGTTAATTCAAGACTTCTATGAAATTGAAATGTCTTTCTCACATTTTTTTGTTTCTACTGTATTGTGTTTTATTATAAAAAAATCCTTCCGCATTCTTCTTAACACGAACACATACCGCATTTATGGGCGAAATCTTCCATATGTCGCATCTCTAATTTACACACAGAATCCCCGTATTGAAGCGAGACGAAAATTCATCTCGCGAATAAGGAATAAGAGCACATACATACATTAACGTCGCATAACGCATTCACAAAAGGGAAGAAAAGCCCACGCAATACATATTAACCGAGCTTTCAACAAAGACATTGAGACGGAAAGGCTTAAGGGAAACAAGTTGGTTTACAACACTAAGGGTGTGGCATATTATCCGTGATACATTTCCCTGTTGTATAAAAGCCAAATTGAAATTCAGTCTTATATATTTTAATCTCAAAACACGAAATCGGTAAAAAGCAACATTTCTGAAGATAAGATTTATAAAGCTATTCATTATCAAGGTGCAGCAATATTCAATAAATATAATAATTAAAAAGGTTGTAAGTATTACACCATCAATATAATCAATGACTAAAGTAATAAAGAGGACAACAATTTTCCACTCAAACATGCACTCATATACATACGCAAACACACACCTATTTATACATATTAAAAATGCACACGAAAATATCACTGGAAAGCTCGAGAGCTAGATGGCTCATCTAAGAAGAGCTTTCTCGAGCGCTATCGTCTTATCGAAAAGAATAAATGGCGCAATTGCAACTTTTTATGGCGTTCTAGAGCCCGCGCATCGACGGATTGTCGACACCACCCCCTTAGCAACTTCTAAAAGAGCTTCACTGAATAGACGCTATGCCGAAAATTCAATAAGATATATCACAATACTATTAGTTTAACCGCATTAGAACTAGAGTCTCCAATTCGAGTAATCGAGTACTCGATACTCGAGTATTTTTGTCTATTTTTCAAGTACTTGATAATCGAGTATTTTGAAAATTACTCGATTAATACTCGAAATTAAAAAAATTTGAAATATTTCAGAAACAAAAATAACTTTAACTCGGTCCGGTAAAGGTTAACGTCTTGCTTTTATTTGGCGTTTATGCCCGAAGTCCCGAGTTAGAGCGGTTACTATCAGGTATAATTTTTTCATAGTTCCATAGTTGCATAGTTCCGGTCGTCGGCTATGTTAGTGGGTACGACGGAGAAATTTCTTTTGTGTTTTCTGTTCGACAGTCCCGACTTATCTAATTTATGGCAATGAACAATATGAAATATCAACAAAAATTTTTTTTAGGTTTTATGACTATGCAGTTAGCATAAAGTGTTGTAAATTGTTTATACTGATCCCTCAGCTTAAAATATAAATCAAAACAATTGTGTGTTTTAAAGGCATTTAAAGTAAAGTCAGTTCTTTGCGAACCGTTTAGCTGTAGAGTGAAAGGGATTCACCCAAATACATCTTCGAATGATATAGATTTAAATTCTACGCATTAATCAGAAGGAGTAGAATATTCTATATTGTTAAGAAAAAAATCTATTCAAGAAGAATTACAAAATGCTATTTTGTCAATAGTCGAAGGAAATAAGAGAAAAGCAGAGAAGGGAATGAAAGAAGAGAACATAAAAAGAGAGTTCAAAAAATTTTATATCTATAAAAAGCGAACAGATATAAATTAGAAGCCTTATCCAACGCGTTAATGACAATAAGACCAACATCAACAGCAACGGAAAGGGTTTATTCCATAACGGGAATATTAAAACCAAAGGTTAGCAGTAATATTAAATTCGAGACACTTTTTGCATTATTGTTTTTAAAAAGTATGTTCGTGAAGTTAAAATAATTGTAAAAATTAACATACTAAGTATTTTATTTATTTATTTATATGTGCACGAATTTGAATAATAGCTATTTTGGTACATTTGGTAAATACTCGAAAGTACTCGAGTACTCGAGTATTTTAAAATTTTAATATTCGATACTCGAGTAGTTGATGGTTCGAGTAATTGGAGACTAATTAGAACACAAATACAGACACGATCTGTGCTCCAGAAATTTTCTCTGAATCCTCTTCAACAACAAGAAGTAGTTTGCTTCGATGAGATTCCAAACATTCTAGCCATACTCGAGAAAGTTACAAACTAGCAAATCGTACAGAACACTAGGCACAAGGCACATACTACACTGATCTTTACCGAAACACCCCGAGGACTTGCTTTAAAATATACATATCGTAAAGAATCCATTTATCATCACAGATAATTATTCTCTTCAAGAATGATTTCTTATTGTTTCTGACTACCGAAGAACAGACTTCGAAATGTTTTTTTTGCCTTTCGGTCAGTTCATGCGGTACCTATTTGTCCATTTTTTTTTTAACTTTTTCTATCGCATCCAGATGTCGTGAACCAATCGAACAGTGTTTACTTTTTTTCAGCAACAGTAGATGGTAGTATTCCACGGGGCTCATTTTTAAGTATAATACCTCTAGTAAGAAATTTCTCAAACCAGTGACTTACAGTACTTTGATCAACAGTACCTTCACCAAATCCAAAGTTGATATATTTCATATCCTACAAAAAGGATACGAAAAAATTTTGTCAACGCAAATGATGTAAAAAAATAGGTATGATTGCAAATAAAAAAGAGAAAATTACACTTCTCGTAGAATAAATAAAAAATAGTTATTTACTACGAACGTCTTATTTAAATAACTATTAGTCACCATGAGTAACATTACGTTATTTAAAAAAGACTTAAAATTTAATGAGTTCCTTCTATAAAAAAATGAAAATAAATTTGCATCTATAATATAATTTCCCGAAATAATAAGCATGCCAACAAATCATAAATTTCTCATCTCCTTTTAATTTGTGTGCGTTTTATTTATATAACACATTTTGCCGAATTGAAAAATCCGAGAAGTGCCATTTTCTTATTCTAAAAAACAAATGAAGCGGTATCAACCACCGCAGAAAAATAAGAAAACGAAATGAAGTGAACGACCGCAAAACTCCCGTCTGCATCAGCGAACCTCAAACATTGTCTCGCGATATATGAGAATTAATCAATGATCGAATTGTATGTTTTGCCCAAAGGGCGTCGTCTAATTTATATGTATTTGCTTACCATAACATATACGGCTAACCTTTAAGCGACCGTTAAAGATTTCAACACAACTCCTGACAACATCGTCGACTGGTTTATTCAGAATCGTCTCATACAAGAACTGCAACTCTTCGCCTTTTTTCACGGTCAAAATAACCATTTTTACAGAGCGATTGAGTTCAAGAAAGTAAAGGTTATTGCAGAGTGCAAGCCGCTAACTAACAATTTTCATGGAAACGGTTGCTACGCTATTTATTTTGGCCACAACCTATAATCATGCTCGTTGGGCATAACTAAGGCTTACTATATGTATGTATTATACATACGTCCCGGTTCCGGCTGTTGCATTAAATTAAAAAAGGTCCCCTGACATTTCAAAATTTTCCGACATAACCTTTTTTTAGTTCCCGCAACATCCCCAAATGAACAAAAATTTCCAGGATGACTAGCTCTCACCGGATATTTTTATTCGAAAATGTTTGAGGTTACCTTTTTTTACCAGTCCAATTTAGAGCTTCATATTTATAAGCCTTGATAAAATACAAATTAAAGCATACTATAAATTAGACGATTTATATTCATGAGTTGTTTAAATTATTTTCGTCATGCTGACGCAATAATCTTAATTAGTCTATATCTATATCCTATAATCTAGCACTGATACATGCAATGCAACTATTTTGGTGAATGTTTAACGCATTATAGCATTTTGTCATCAATACAAACCATCGTTGAATAGATGGAAGAAAGTGACGCATGAATGTAAATACCAGATAGGGTAATGACAAAATTTCGAACAAATTCCCACCTCGCAAATTATATACTAAGCTCACCTTTATACACTTAAAATTGTAAAAGCATATAAAAATTAAATATCATTATAAAGACAATACACCAAATAGCTATTTAGTTTATTTTTCTGCTTGATACAAATGTATTTGCTTAATGTTATTTCACGAGTAGGCGCAGGCAATTCAAACCTGCTTTCACAATGCAAATACACAGTACTCCCAATTACAAATGTTTTTAATACGATTTAGTTAATGAAAATAAAAATTATAATGAAAAAGGACATACAATTAAACAACAAAAATAATTCACAAGTTTTTTTTATTTATTTTCAAATACATAATAATAAATAAATTTGAATTATTTCAGCATTCTCCATAACGTCATCACCATCTGAGATTGAGAGAAACACGATTAAAAATTGTTTATATAAAATAATATACAGAATGTAATATTTATGAGCTCAGAAAAGAAACAGCCATTAATTTTATCATATCGAAGATTGATCAAACGGTAATTAGTATCATCATGGCTCATAATTATTACCAAATTCAAGGTTAAAATATTACCCCTCTCATTCTCTCTTCCATCAAAATAATGTCCAAGATCCATGACACTCCCACCTATATAAACAAAGAAAATAACTTGAGCAAAAATACAGAAAAACAATATATAAAAAAAATACAGTTAATAAATCAGATACTAATAATTAGCAGCCATTAATAATATCACAAATGATCAAACGGTAATTATTTTCATCATAACAGAATATTATTTATACTGTACAAGAAAACACTAAAAAATATATTTACCATTTGACTTCTCCCGTTCCACTAATTCCAATTTTCAAACGGAAATCAGTAGTAGTTCACATCTTCAGAAACCCTGCGTGAAATAAAATAATTTTTAAAATCAGAACTTAATTATTCTAAAATTATATAATAAAATTAATCATTATAAAACGTCAGAGCGCTGTGGGTAAGTAAGAGTACATCTTCAACGGATAATCAGATAAACCAAAACTCTTTTATCATCATAATTTTATAACTTCTTTCAAATTTACTCATTTTTAACAACTAAAAATATAATAATCATATTTACCTAAGTACTTCTCCGTGTCTAATTTCAGTCTCAGATCCTCCTGATGATTGTCACATATAGTCAAAGACCTGCAAAATAAAAATATTTTCTTTTAGAAAGAATTTTAAACCCTTAAAAATTTATACGATAAAATAAAATCATTATAAAACATCAGAGCGCTGTGGGTAAGTAAGAGTACATCTTCAATAAATAATCAGATAAACCAAAACTTTTTTATCATCATAATATTATAATATCTAAGAACTTAAAAATATATATATATATATATATATATAATTATTATATTTACCTAAGTATCAAAAACAGGCAAGGAGCAACAAGTTATTTCCATCATAATTTGATTATTTCATTTAATCAATGAATCCATAAAAAACCACTGCAATAAAAATAAACAATATTGATTAGAAAGAGTCATAAGAATTATAAATCATATTTAAAGCAATGTTAAAAATCAGATATTTCAATTTATACAGCATCATAGTTCTGACGGGAAAAGAAGACATAATTAATGAAAAGATTCATCATTTCACATGTTCGAAAATAAAATTTAAAATATAAATTATTAACTCACTTTTATTTTATCATTTTCTCAGCAGTCACTCAGGCATCGCAATAAACCTGTAAAATAAAATAATGTAGCAACTGATAATATATTTTAAGATTGTTAAGTGTTACAAATTGCACATAATGTAAAATAAATCAGAATAAAAAGACTGAATTCCTTGTATTTTGGATAGAATCAAATCTTAAATTCAGTTTAATTTTAAAACAGGTAGCCATGTCAGGCATCAAAATCAACTTCGTAGTTTCTCTGTAGTATGATTTATTACCATTTTATGGTATATTCTATATAGCATACAATCCCATGTTAGTTAAATCCACTAGACGATTTCCGATTAGGAAACGACTGTAATTCAATAAAAATGAATTCGGTATAACAGCAATCAAATCCCCTTAGAAGTATAAGCTGCACGAGTAATATAAATATATATAGTTTCACAATAAAATTATTGTCAAACTGACAATATTTAGATTATTTATGTATGAAATGTATCACTTAAAAGTGGAAAAAGATCTTTATTATTCAAAGATCTATACACCATGGAGCTACACCGTTGTCTTTAGCCTCAACACTACTGATTTTGTAAGAATAATAAATACATAAAAACAAATTCTTCAATTGTTTCTGAAAGAAAACAAATAAAATCGAGATTATTTAGCCACTGTATATAGATATCAAAATTAAATCTGAATTGGTATTTTTGCAACATGAATATAAAAAAGGGAAAATTAATAAATTCAAACAAAATCGAAATGTTTTCAAGAACTACTGACAACAGTACCAAAAAATTACAGCTTACCAAAAGGAAAGCAAAAAACCAATAATGCATAAACAAAGCAAATAAGTTTCTTTCGACTTTGTTTTGTGCACATTCAAACCATAGTAATATTTGTATTTTTCGAGGAACCAACCAACATATTTCCCCTCCCCCACTATTTAAACAGTAAAATCTTGTTCTATCCATTAAAGTTATATTCAAACTGGTAATAACGATAGATCCAACCTTTACTGAAATGTTCATTTTCATTTAAATCATTTTTTTATCACCAATTTAAGTCAACCGATTTAAAAACATATTTTTTATACAGTAAACATTGGATGCACCTATAAGATTTCTCATTTACTGTCTTGCTTCTTTTTATGGAATGGATCTAAAAGACATGACTTCACTCATAGTATTATTATAGAAGATTGTCAACAGTAAATCAATGATTCGGAATTAACAAAAGAATATCAAAAATATTTTTGCTATTTATGAAAATAACCAAAAATTATTCAAAAGCTATTACTTTGCAGTCTTTTTCTTTTTGAACCAATACATTCTGATTTTAGGTAAACATTAAAATGAAATAGCAGTTTAATTAAAAAAAAAATTATCAGTGTACTTGAAATAATTTATGACATGAAATACATGTCTTAATAATATACAGAAAGTAGTATGCCATATTTCAATTCAGCATTTTCTGTTGGATTGTAATCGAGTAGGGTCGATAAAAAATGTACATCCTACGAGATCTGCCAAATTTAGACCTTGACTGATGAGATACATTTTACGGCACTCACCAACACAAAATTGGTGAATTAATATTTTACTTTGATTATTTATGAATTGCAATTATTAACATCTACCATTGAATCTAATCTATAAGCTTTATAAAGTAGAGGCAACAGGTTTCCATTTGAAATAGATTTACTGGGCTCAAGACAAAAAGAAATTTATAGATACACCCAATATTAGCGCATTTTTTCAACAATCATAATTGTGTAAGGAATATAAAATTCATTCGACAACGCAGGGATGAAATTAAAAAATTTCACCGTAGTATGTGTCACATTTGTTTCAAAGCATTCCACGCCTAACAATGGTTCTACACTATTTTAGAAAAATCAACTTAGCCGCTACGTAATGATGCTATAGGTCAACACATTACCCGTAATAAGAAATATTGTTATTAAATATAATATATACGTACGTGTAAATTATACCATATAAATTTCACTCACCTATTTAGCACATTCGGCGGGACGAATGCAAGTCGTCAAAAAAATGTCCAAAGATGCTTCGAATAGATGCGTTACGCATATTCTACAGGTTCTTCGTTACGCTTGAGTAAATGCAGGTCATTCAAAAACGCATTGCAAATGTTTGTATTTTCAATGATCTTTTCTTCAAAACATGTCAGCAGACATGAATATTATTAGGTATTAAATGACAACAATTGAGATATTGAAAGGAAAAGTAACTCAAATGAAGAATTATCATTTTCAATGTTTAATAAAATAAAACTTGAATGAAAAAATATATTCATTATTAAATATAATGGATATTTTATAAATCAGCAAAGTCGATTCACTGATTGAAGCAAGTATATACCTCTTACATACATACATGCGAGGTCAACAAACTTAAAATCCAACCCAGTGGCATAATAAAATATTTCACCAAAATTAAAAATCGCTTAGATCAAAAGATTTCTTTAAATAGACGAAACTACACCACTGGTCCCAACCCTCTACTTTATTAAAAGAAAAGTGCGAGTGTCCTACAGTACAGCATTTACGCACATAAGTTTTAAAAGATTGTATAGTAAATCACGAAAATATCGTAACCAGAACTCAATACCCGTCTATATTTTGTACGAGGTAGAAATATAAAATCACAAGCGTCATTTTCGAGAGAAAACTTTGAAAACCTAGAAAAGGGAAAAAGCTGTGGATAAATGGAAATAAGGGAGAGAAAAGTGGATGTTGATACGATTAAGAATGAGGTTAGAAATAAAGTCATAACTTCCAATAAATACTTGAAAGAGACAACTTTGTTCCATGGTTAGGATTATGAAACGCATCCAGTCATGCAGTTGAATCTTTTAACAGCAGCTTAAATGTAATTTATAAATTGTAGATTACTGACATTTGTATATTTAAATAGTATATCTGTTGAGATGAAGCTATGTGAAATACTGGTGAATCATATTGTGTGCAATTTTTTTTATTAATAAATAATTCAAAGTAATATAAAATCAATAAAAAAGTAAAATAACGGAAAAATATTACAATTTCCATAAACTAAAGTAACTCGGTTCAATGGTGGTGGAAAATTATTATTTAATAATACAGGTATAATAAATAAAAAATAAAATCCATAAAACTTACTTTTAATTAAGAATGCAAATGACACAAATATTCATAAATCTTACTTTTAATCAATAATGTAAATGACATACACATAAATTAATCACAATGTCTACATTAACCATATAAACATAAAAGAACATGGAAGTTAACCTTCACAATTAGCGTTATTTCTCTAACAATTTTTTTAATGACAAATCGAAGACTACTGCACAAAAGGCAGGAATCGTTTGAATCGCAAAAATGTGTGGACGGAAGGTTATGCTGTCCTTTCAAGTCCACGTTACAATGTATGTATGATATAAGAACAAGTAAATCGTACCGAACGGGCAGCCAAGTTACTTGCGAACGTGTTGTTAAAATCAAGTCAAATACACAAAAACATCCCCTTCGGAGGTTAATAATTGTTTTATTATGTACTATTAATACAATAAATCGTAGTACAATTAATGCCGTAGCAAAATTGAAGATTATTTTATTCTAAGCTTAAAATAAAAGTAGTGTTATTTTTCTTTATATAACTAACCATATAATTTGCTCTATTTATCTAAACATATATTTTTTTCATTTAGAGATCATAGTTTTACATTTAACGCTAAGTTGTGATGTATTTATTTATAGAAATTAGTATTTAAACTAAAATATGATCGTTTTATAATATCTCGTTTATTTTCAAGACGATAAATCATAGTATAATTAATTTAACGATAAATTATTTTAAGCCTAAAATTGATATTTCCATACGATGCTCTTTAAATTAGAAATCATAGTCTTACTTTTTACGCTTAGTTGTCATTTGTTTGTACAAATTTGTATTAAAATACGTAGCATTTTTACTGTGTTCATTTTAAAAGTCCGATTGTAAGAAAGCTGTTGTTTAAACATTAAACAATGTATTACAATACTACACAAAAGTGTAGGGAATATAAATGTTTCAACACATCAATTAAATAAATAAAAATAGTATATAATCCAAGTCAGGTTGCAGAAAAAAAAAACAATAAAAACTCGACCGTAATTAGGGGAATTTATTTCGCGTTCAATACAATTAACTCTTTTCATACGTTAAAAATATTCTTGTGCAACTGTTAAAATTTTATGAGTAACTACCTGACATTAAATCAGTAATTTTACTCAGATTGTATTGAAGGGAATTTATTAGCGTAAGAACTCCCATCATAACCTGCGGGTCGCTCTCAATGCATTAATCGTGAAGATGTGTAATTTGGAGCGACCCTTGTTAATAATTTTTAAGATGAATCGCAGAACGCAATACAAATGCAATTCAAAAGATGGAACACTATTTTTAATGCCTAAGAGTCTTCTTAGTCCGGAGGAGTCACCTTAGGAAATAGGCTTTTAAAATATTTAGTAGCGGCGTCGCTTGTTGGGGTAGTCTTCTTGACGGCTCTCCCATCGGCCCATTCCGTCATCGAATCCCATGTGTCCGCCCATTGTGTCGAAACGCTCCATGTACTGCGCATCCTAAATTTTATCGTCCAGAGAAACTTTATGGTCATTTTTTGTCCCAAAAATTTGTATAAAATTTGGATAACATTATAATAAACAATACCAGAACAAGGAGTGAGATAAAGCAATGTTTTCGTTAATTGTTTTATTTTTTATTCAGAAAAAACTGCAGTTAAGTCTACTAAACTCGACGACCCGTGCAACTACTTGCACATTAAATGTACATCACATGCACTCAAGGCAATGAAACGAGAAAGCAAAAATATTGTTTCTCAGAAATAAATTCCAAATTATATATTTGAATCAAATATAGTATGTATATTACTTTCATTTACTTATATTATTTTTATTCCATATCATTTAGTTGTTTTCATACGAAAAGATGCTTTGCTTTCTTTAAAAAGAAAAATTTGCAACTATTTAATTTTAATAATTTACTAGTTTAATCAATCAAGTTGGTATTGCCATATTTATTGATCAAATAAGACTAGTAAACTATTGATATAATATTTTGTCCTTAAATTTTCCAATAAAACAAAGGTACAAAATATTAATTCGTGAACTATATGTTCTCAAAAATACTATTATATAATCCGCGTTTTTTCAATAGAATCAAATACCAAAAGCTAACGAGTTAAATTTAATTACACTATTTGCGTAACTAAATTGACGTTAGCTCTTCATCATATGCAACCCGGGTGATAAATAAGTCAAGTCATTATTATTAAAAGAATTATTTGCTACATTAAACCTTTTATGTGTTGGGAATATTAAAAATTAAATCTCAAACTAGAGATGAATGGAATGAAATACAAATAAATCGCTAAATCATTAGGTAATTTTTTGCGACGCTGAGATTTGCATCTTTCAAATAGGTCATCATCATACGTCCACTAATGTTATTATCACAAAAAATTATAAAAAAGTAGTCACTAATAATCAAGTCTACCATTGCAAATGATGTATCAAATTAAAGCTGCTCCGAGGATAAAAGTAAATAAAAACAGTGTTTCATAAATCAATACTAATATTTTCTCAAGCCGATTTAAAAAAAATAATAGGGTATCTGCATTCTTACATTAACATACTAAGCTTCGAGTAAAATTTAAGGTAATGGTACAACTTTATGAATGTAACAGTTGTATGAAAAGCGCTTAAGCGGCTTTGTCAGTTTTTTCTATATGTTCATTTTTAATACTAAGATAGACCTATTTACCACCAAAGCGACAATTTCACGGCACACCAGAGATCACTGGTACAAATAATTCATATCCATTCCCGGACTGAAATATGTTTTTTTATGTAGAAAAAAAACGACACTTATAATTGGATATCGTTATGCAAAATCATCCTGAGTCTAGAATAGCGTTATTATGTAAAAGATTTGCTAACAATTTTTTTTTGTTATATATATATATATATATTACGTATATATTAATATCATGAAGCTCAGTATGGTTTCACACAACCCATTATCTATTGCAATTATGCATATTACTTTTTATAATACAGAACATTGCATTAAATCACTCACATCAATAAAGTTTATTTTAATGACGGCAACAATCTACCTAAACATATTTTGCAAATAGAAGAATAAAAATAACGCAAAAAACATTCACTGTATCTAAATGAAAATTAAAAATATATATATAAAAAAATTACAAATAGTCAATCACGTTTACATGTTGAATGTTTTTTGCGTTAAAAATAAATTAAATCCAAACACAGCTCTAGATAAAATGGAGCATGTATCGGTCGTAATCAAGGTTCAATAAACCACGGTGCACTTTCATGAACAATAAAATGCATTTTACAATATATCAAATCGTAACATTGAATCTGCCAATGCAAAAAAATTTAGCACCGGCAGACATCTTAATAAAAAAAATCAGTTCAACACTTGAACACCTCTAATCTGGAAGTTGAATTATTATCATTAATATTTTTAATATCACTCGGTGGCTATGAATTATTAGAATCGCCACAAATATGCAGTCAGTTTTGTTTATAAGAGAAAAACCACAACCATGTGTTGTTGCATCGCCGTAATCGAGCTTTAAATTGAAAATGAAGAATCTTCTTAAGAAACAGTGGTGGTGGCCGAGGCTATATTGCCGACGAAAGGTATGTTTGTTAATAACCAGTCTAATATATAAGACTAAAATGAAAATCTTGTTTACTGACTGTGTGAATTACAATTTCGAGCGCAGATATCCCAAATCAAAGTAGTTCAAGTGACAATCGTACAAAGTCAGCAGTAGTGTATAATTTTCATAAAAAGGAACTATATATTTATATAATATATCAGTGGTGGCAAAAAAAAAAATATATATCGAAAAAATATAATTTTTTGGTTTCAAACACTATTATATCAGGATTCGTAACATAGCAAAAGGTATCATATTTAATTCCCACGGCGACAACTGTCACAATAGTAACGTTCACACGATACCCTCGTGCGTTGCTATGGATCTTGATAGAATGTTTTTGAACTAAAAATAAAATCAAGTTTTTCGATCATTCCTGCATCATAACCAACATCGATAGTTTTAACGTAGAATAAAGCCATTTTCCAACCCGATACGTTAAACACGCCTAGGTATAAAAAATATGATGACATACCATTTGCGACATCGATCCACTCGGACCGTCATAGTTCCCGCGTTTATCCTGCATCGAGTTGTCATAACCTCTGCCACCACCCATTCCCTGTTCCTCTTCGTCCAATATTCTACTTAGTTGCTGAGCCTATAGAAATGACAACAAATAACTATATTTGAAGCATTTATAGACTATACCGTAATAAAAATGAATAGTGCCACTCGTTTTCTATAATAAATCTGTATATCTCGTTTCAGCACATCTAAATAACAATTTTATGGAGATGTTTCCTATTTGATACATTGATTTACCCCCGAACGCAACTCCATTTTCACAATAAGAACAAATGGAAAGAAACTCGGGGGACGTCGCATCGTCGACGGGTCGGGCTTCCCGACGGTCCTCGAACTTGGAATAACTTCCAAAATTTTCATATAAATAAAGACTGACTGACTGTTTTGTGGCTACTCGATATTAAAAACGCAATTTAATTGACTCATATACGTGACGAAATCGAACATACCTGCATGAACAACGTATTTTCCTGTTGTCTTCGCCGAAGTTCGTCTTCCTGGTGTCTCATCCTCTGCGCCATATCTTCCTGCTGACGGAGGATGTTTTCGCGTTCTTTCTCACGACGCTCCTCTACCTGCATTTCGGCCATTTCCCACGTGCGCTTCTGGCGTTCGCTATCTTGTTCCCTCTGACGAAGTTCTGAGTTACGCAAGAGGAGTACTATTAGCCATAAAAATAATGCAAAATTTTGAAAAAAAAATAATACAAAAATGTTCTTTGATTTTTTGGCACTTTGGTGTTAAGTGTTTGAACACCAAAGCTTCCTAAGAAAGCTTTCATTTTACCCCTATTTTTGGCGCTCTAACATTCTAAAGTATATAAATTTAGAGTGTGGCGGAAAAAAATGGGGATGAAAATTAAAATATCACTTACGTTCTCTTAGCATTTCAGTCTCGTGTTCATATTTCGCGTATTCCATTTGTGCTTCTAACTTGTCTTCTTCCATGTGCATTTCACGGTGAAGGGCATCTTCTTTCTGCTTATATAATTCGTGCAGTTGCTTCCAGCGGGTACCATACTCATGCTCGAAACTATCGGCCTCTGCAAATCTCGGTCCGACCTCTCTAGCTCTCGTGTAATCTTGATTCTTCCTCATCAAAGATTTCTCAGCATATCCGTCTAATTCGTCGACCTCTTCGAAACTTTCCACAACGACCGGCCTCAAGGAACTGTAAATTTGAAGATCTTAAATATTGTTTCACATTATGTATAAATAATCATAATTAAGCAAAATAAATGTCTACTCATATGTTCCACGAAAATAAATAAGATTAAGCCATGGCTTTGAATGAGAATTTACTCTGACCTGATTGTTTGGTACTGTTTGACATATGGTCGAACATCAATATATCCACAAACAGGTGATAGATACAAATTTTATTAAAAATATATATATATACATACGCAGTGAGGAAGAAGCATTTCTCAGTGCAGTGTCTGATGGCAGCGAGAGCGCCAGATTTTCTCGTGAACTCCACGATACCTTCTCCCTGAGATTTTCCCCGCTCGTCCACACGAACGTAAGCTCGCTCGATCTAAACAATAATTGACCCGTTACATTCGATCCCAGACTATAATCATAGACATGTATACGAATAAGCTAACAAAGCTAACCTTTCCAAATATTTCAAAAGATCTGTACAGCAACTCGTTTGATACGAAAGGTGTTAGGTTCTTCACTTTCACGGCTGCGTTATGCGGAGCAAATCTCACCCGTAGGGGTCGTCCTCTTCTCATCCTACCGTCAACCTCTCGCTTAGCTTTCTCTGCGTTCATCTTGTAATCCTATAAAATAGACCATAAATTTTAAATACTGAAATGCACAATTTATTTTCAAAAAATGTATCTAATTTTCGTGCGCAATCATAATCACAAGACTAAGCTGCTTCCTATAATAGAATTTACTTTCCCCCTATTCTGGCACTTTACTTGTTCTATAAGATAGAACATAAAGCGTGGCATAATATAGGGGGGGGGGGCAACAAATACTTTTAAGGTACTTACAATTCTGATGAAAGCAAAGTTCTTTTCTTTGTTGATGAACAACTCTGATGTTTCTCCATATGGATTGAACAATTCCAAGATTTCGTCCTCAGAAACATCGTTGGTTAGATTACCGATGTATAGACGGTTTCTTCCGGAGAACTTTTGCTCGACTTGTTCCAGTGGTGGCAGATCAATCGTGGATCCAGATATTTCTTTGAGTTTACTCATCATGAAGTGCTCCTAAAATTCAGTAAAATTGTTACAAAAACACGTTTTTATTGAATTTTAACATAATACATTGATTTAAAAAAAAAACTCACTTCGCGATTACCGGGTCCTCCTCCCATTTTATCAGGGTATCTCCTCATGTTTCCTCTCGGAGCTCCCATGACACCCTTATTGGCATTATTGATGTTATTACCGCCTTGCCCCATAGTGCCCTTATTTCCACCCTGCGGTCTGTTCTGGTTACCGCTACCCTGCGGTCCATTGCCTTGCGGTCTATTTTGGTTGCCACCGCCCTGAGGTCCGTTGCCTTGCAGTCTATTCTGGTTGCCACCGCCTTGAGGTCCGTTACCTTGAGGTCTATTCTGGTTGCCTCCTTTATTGAAATTGTTACCGCCCTGGTTAATGTTGCCTTTGTTGGCACTGAGGTTACCCAGACTGCCGCCGCTCTGTTGATTAAGGTTGCTTTTATTGGCACTAAGGTTACCGAGGCTGCCGCTCTGTTGTTGATTAAGGTTGCCTTTATTCGGCGGGGTGTTTTGCACAGGAGTTTTGATTTGAACGTTCTGGATAGGAGGTTTCTAAAAATTATTAAAATATATTAAAAAATTACAGGTAAATAATATAATTCGTAGTTATCATGATAATAATCTAGATCAGGTATATAAAGAGACATCACTGAAAATCAGCCTACTTTCATCAAACATCATTTGAAATGTGTAGAATGGCAAGAATAGGATAATTGACAAAACGAAACCATATTTTTATTTATTAATCCAAAATCCGATTAAAAATCAACAAAACTGTCGATTATGCCATCAGGCCCCTGAAGATGTATAACTTCATATATGATATATAAGAACTATATAAGAATAACTTTTAACCCAACCAAAATCAGTTTACATATTCTTGCTCATTTAAACATAGGTCAAAACAAAACACTCACATTTACCTGCTCATTTGGTTTGTTGATATTAGCTTGACTAATAGCAGGAGCTTGGGGAGGTTTGTTGATTTGCGGAGGAGTTTGAGCAGCTGGCTGAATAACTGGCTTAATATCCACGACGGGCGCTGGAACAGGTTGCGGTTTAGGCGGCTGCTGTTGTTGTTGCTGTTGGGGTTTGGGCTGTTGTTGCTGCTGCTGCACGACAGGCTTAGCGGGTTGCTGTTGTTGCTGGGGTTTGTTTTGCTCTTGTGGCTTGATTTGCTGAAATTGAATAAAATAAATATATGATTAATTAGTACAAATAAAATGAAATTTGAACTCAACACTATAAATAAATAAATGTTTCTCATTTGTGAGCGCTATCATAGTCACAAAACTATGATGCTTCCTAAAACAGAATTTTATCTACCCCTATTCTGGCACTTTACTTGTTCTATGGAACAGAACATAAAGCGTGGCATAATATAGGGGTTTTTAACACTAGATTTATTCAAATTGACAGGTTTATACCTGTAAACGTAGTGTTTGCAATATTTGGCAAAACCATGCACTTTTTAAGGAAAATGCTCATAATTTTCGAGCGATATATACTCATACTTTAATTTATTTAAATAAATTACTATTCTGATGATTTTACTTATGTTTACCAAATTGGAGTCGTTTTGAGTTAATAATTAAAATGAACTCATATTTGTAATACAAATATTGATATCAATATCAATTAGTATAAATAATATGCTGTATAATAATTTCATTAGGATTTTTTAATGTAAAAACTATAATAAAACGACGAATTCAAATAATTTGAAGGATGAAGCATTTCCAATATTTCAGTTAGTAAACACATTACGGTCTGAAATTTTGTGTCGTCTGTTCACGATTTCAAGATTTCAACTTTTATCGAGAGATAGTAATAAATATATATTCATAATTCTTTTGATAAATCAGACTTGGTCAAAACATTTAAAATTTGGCGAAAACAGCAGACCGCAATGTGTAACTAGGTAATTTAAATATTTAAGTACAAAAATCATTCAGATGATATATAACTGTGAACATGATTGAATCCCTATTTACCAAGAATTATAGAAAGCGTGTATAGCAAGTTTATTGACACTCGCAATAATATTGATTCACTGTCCCAAAATAATAGATTTAGAAGTAATCATACAAAAACTAATCATTTTAAATAGTAAAAATCTTCCAATTGTACCAATTCACCAATAATCTGTGTAAATCTGTTCAAAATAGTTTTCAACCCAGTTTTTAATTTGATGCAGAAAACAAATTCCCTTCTGTGGGAAGAAACTCCTTCAATGAATGGCATGAAAAATTAAAAAAAAATCGATTTACTAACAGATTCTATGTTTAGCATTTACAAATAATCAAAATAGAAAGCTAATAACAAAATTAACTATGGCTCAAGTTACTTTTCATTGTGAAGATATATTTCCGTTACTTAATAATTACAATTGTTATAAAGCACATATTCATTCCGTTAAATGGATTTCGCAACGTTGTTTAACGAATTTCTAAAATATCAAATATTCTTCGCTTCAAAATGAAAAATAAAAACATTTTTGTCCGCACATTATGTTTTTTATTTAATTCTGTAGTCCATAACAAAAATTGTACAATGATTTTAATGGGAAAACTAGATTCGAACACAAAATGTTAAAATATAAAGAAACTGAAAAACATGAACCATGTGCCAAATTTTATTTTTAGGTTAGCATTTTCATAACTTTTTATTGGAAATTACTTCAACTAATTCCTGTATTAAATCTAATTAATAATTTTATAATCAACGTTTAATTTGAACAATAAATCTAGATTCTTAGTTAATACTTTTTAATTAATAAATACTAAATACATGATACGACGGGGTCTAAATGACCCCAAGCGAGCACGTATGGGACTTTGAGTTATCTAACCTAGGTTTTTAAAACGTTATAGTGAAATGTGATATAAATAGCGGCCGCACGATATTAAAATAGCGTATTCCAAACATTGCTTCAACAAGATGGAAATAAAAAAATGAACGCGTCATCAAAAATGGACGCCATGACGCGACAACGCCCAAGCGGCGTGGGTGCGATCAGGTTATATAGCAAAACGGCGAAAATAGACAAAATCCCGTTAAATTAACCATGATATGTGACAAAATAACGATAGAAACGATATTACCAAAGCGTCAAAGGCTTCGATGTCGGGAATAGACGACGGCTCGACCCAAGCCACGTGCCGGTCGCCATTTTGTAAATGGACGCCATTATGCGTCGCGCGTCCCCAATCAATCTTTACACGGTAAACGCGCAATTCAAAGCCGCCCGATGCGATTATAAATTATATTAACGATTATAAAAAAGAAATTCAAAGGTCATTACCTCTTTCGGCCTCTGATTTTGATTTTGGTTCTGGTTCTGATTCTGATTTTGGTTTTGATTCTGATTCTGCTGCGGCTGACGATGAGGGTCGAACCTGGAGCCGCGGAAGCGATTGTTGTTACGTTGCCTCTGCCTCTGAGGTTGCGGTTGCTGGCCACCGCCGCGCATGTAGCCCATTCCGTGATGCATACCTCCAGACGACCTCATCATTTCGACGCCGGCGAGCAAGTGGCAGAACTGGACAAGTCGGCAACTGAGCTTTCCTGCTCGACGCGCATGCGCGAGCAAAACGCAGTGTGGTCAACACCGACAAATCGCGTTCGGAAACTCACTCCAATTTATTTATTCCAAAATAATTGTTCGGTGATATTCATCTAGCGCGAGAAATACGTGCATAGAAAAAGCGCAAATGGGCAAACTAAATACATAATCTAGAAAAAATCTTTATCACTTAACGATGTATTTTTAATTTTAAAATTTATAAGCTGCATAAGAAAAAAAAGTTAAATAAATATGTAAACTCTCTGGATTATGTATAACAGTAAAAAAAAAATTTTGCAAAATATTTAGAATTTTTCATTAATATTCTATTTTTTTGGTGACTATTTCTCTTATTGAGAAATTTCTTGCAAAAACATTATGATTTATTTATAAATATAAGAAAATATTGCAATTTTAGAATTTATGAAAAAAATATAAAGCTTAGGAGAAATAAAAAAAATCCGAAATTTATTTGCCAATGAAACAGTAAAATTCGATTGCCTTTGTAAATTATTAGTAACTTTGTATATTCTAGCATGTTACTCTTCAATACTCAATAAAAACATTACTGCAGCGGCTCAGTTAAGTCAATTGCCACCAGTCACTTTACCAAACATTATTAAAAATAAATACATATTTGATTAATAAAACTTAAAAAAACAGTAAAAAGGAGATGGAGTCGGTCTATTTTTTATGACTTCAACTCCACGGTTCTTGATTTGACTATGAAATTCGTCTACACAATATGACAATATTGACTCATATTCGCGCATTCGCATAAGGCATATTTTGGTGTGAAAAGTAATCACTTAGCACCATGAATTAAAAATATAACACACATTATTTTTTAAATTACATTTTATTCATAAAAATTTTATAGTCAAATAAAATAAAAATACATTAAATTAAATCAAATATATTTATTGATTTCAGCGGCGTTAGAAGAAATTAATTAATGTACATAACCAAAAAAGAAGAAAACAAGAAAATAACTTCTAAAATGACAAGTGCTACTTAAGCGAATTAATTTAATTTAAATCAATATATTTATGGATATAAAAATTCATGCAAAACTCAACAACTATAACTTTATTCAAAAAAAATAAAAATACTACTTTTTAAATTTAATATTGACTACAGATAAAGTTTGCAGTATTTGCTATAAACTTTTATTACAATAAATAATTATATAAACAAACATATCCTTGTTCAAAAGAATAATCATGTAACTGGTATGTTTTCTTTTAACTTTTAAGATAGCTAATAAAAATGCATATACTACAATTCTATTCTCGAATTATTTTTTATTTACGTACTTTTATATATTTTTAATTATTGATTTTTCTTATTTTCTTAAAAATTTGTGGGGGCGTATTTATTTATACATTTATTTATTCATTATGGCCAAAACTTAAGGCAGCGTGACGGCGGCGGAGGGCGGCACATTCTTTTGGTGGACCTCGACGGAAAGAAAACGGCAGTGGTGCCTCGCCCACAGTTCACTTGCATTCATTATAATGTAACAAGCATATAATTATTTTATAACTTTTTTAGAAAATACTACTGCAGCGGCACATAAATATTTCTTACTTCCTTTCTCAAATTGTTTTATTATAAGATATAGGTATGCAACTTTGGTAGATGGGTGGTGACGGGTGGCAATTAGACCGTGGAATTATTAGTATATGTCGCCGTCACGTCAGTGCTACCAGAGTGTCGCGTAGTTTTAGCCATAGTAAATAAATAGGCCCTCCACACATCGATTAACTTTTAACTTGACGTATCTAATATATATATATTAAAACTATTTTTAATTGCCGTAATATTTTATTGCATAGTGATAACTTTGATTTTGCTTCTTAATAGCATACATTGAAAATATTAGGGTGTATATATTTATTCGTCTATATAAGATGTTATGTAATGTATTTTAATACATTGTTATCCACACCCGTGTTTTAAAAATGCTTGTAGACTTAATTATCATGATAAATTATTCAATTTTACATAATTAAAATAATAAAAGCATAATTTATCATATATAATTGTTTAAAGTCGCTTCAAAGTTCTAGTTATTAAATGTTGACTTTCCTTAGTAATTGTCGTTTGTGTCATATTATGAAAATAATACATGAAGTATAGAAAATAGTATATGAACATAATACATAAAGCCCACTATCAAATAAAAATATATTATGCACATCTGACGTTTCATTCGGAGCGAATAAGGATTATTATAATGTTTAAAATTTTGCTGAATATAATCATTTGGATTGCAAATAAATTTGGAACATTTTATGCATATTATATTTTTTTTAATGTTTTAATAAAATTTTAACGATTTTAAAAAATTGGTTCCTCATTTATATGTTTTATTTAATAATTATGTTTGCAAAATAATAAATATACCATATTTAAGTTTTGCTAATCTGTCGTGCAACCGGAATGATGGTTTTTATGATAACGTTTATAGAAAATCAAAAAAAAATTGTTTTTAATTTTTAATAAATATTAAAATAAAATGTTAAGAATTAATTCATCAATTCATTAATCAACTAAAATGATAATTTGGATCAAATAAATCTACAACGCATAAATTTTTCAATTAACGATTTTAATAATCAACGCAACAAACTTCCAGTCAAAGTTAATCGTTCAAGTTTCAAAAGTTAACGCGGTGACATTAACGAGCTTAACGTTCCGATGTTGGTTTTGGCGATTGCGATTTATACATAATTTTATGCAAAATAAAAATAAATCTTTGCAAAAATGTGTTTTCTTGAAAAATTAAACAAGTCAGCGTTATCGATAAGAACGACATTTGTTTCCAAGAAGTCGATATTCTTAACACGTTGAATGCTACGCGTCAAGATCTTTCGGTTAAAAACATTGGTAAAGTAAAATACAATATATTTTTTATACGAAATATCTTTGTCTACATTAAAAAATTATGTACAATTTTAAATATTATAAGAGAATATAATTAGGAATAAATTAAATATGGAAAATATGTTACTGGAAGTTTTGTCCAATTTTCTCATTGATGCGAATGGTTTGAATGCATTATTTTTATTTTATACAACTGATCTTTATACTAAGTAGTAGCAAAATTTATATTTATAAATATTACAATACTTTAATGAAATTCCATTGTAGTCGACGACGGTAGACGGTACAAAAGAGTGCCTATAGTTCACCGCAGGAGGCGCTTAAGTCGCGTCATTCTCTGCAGATGAACCAATTGCAATAGACGTGGTTTCTTATTAGATTAGATTCTATTAAGACTACACTTATGGACTTGCAAGTCCGTTACGGATTCCAATAATTCAATACTGTGAAAACTCGAGAGAACAGCAGTTATAATTTCGGAGAATAAGACAAAATAATTGCATAACAAATGAATTTCATGCTTTCTCTTTAAATCAGTAGAGGCATTGCGTATATCACCCGTTTTAAAAAGAGCACGTATTTCATATAGAGCAACCTAATTACCTCTACAAAAAATTCCATTAAGAAATGTAGTTTTCTCGTAAAACCCATGACACATATCTATATAAGGGTTACCGGATTATTGCGCAAATGAAAATTGCGCACATGAAAATTTCATACATAAAATATTCTGAATATAGGTGATTGTTTGATTGTCAAATATAGTTTACTTTTAATTCCAACTGCCTAATATTTTTCTCTATTTTAAGTAAAAAAATGTGTAATTATAAGAAATGTAAATGTATCATACTAATGTAAATTACTAGTATAATTTTGAAATATTTTTAATAAAAATCATAGTAACATCTGTTATACTATATATTGTACATATACAGACATTGTTTTTTTTTATTATATATATTAAATATATAAACATATACGTGTATCAAAATTTTTGTTATCTGAAATTTTCGCTGTGCGCAATTTTTATTTTCGCAATTCAGCTCAGAACAAGCAACGTCTAATATTTAATTCTTTAACATCCGACCAGAAGGCACTAACCCCAGAGACTAAGATAGAATAACCCTAGAGACTGACTAACCGACAAGAAACTGATCGACCCTTGAAGTTAGCATATACCTGGCCCTCCTTTGACCTGACCTATCGAACGCCGCAGAGACAAAACATACACACGAGGTACATCAAAACAAGGTTTCTTCTTCTTGATGTCGTGACAATACACTGACAAGATGAACTAACAATCAATAGATTTTTTTTGTGTACATTTTAGTTGACAACATTCGTACATACTACATTATGTAAAACCAGGTTTCCAGTGGCGTCTCATTTCGGTTTAATCCTGTCACTACACTCATCACACATTAGGGGGTAAGAACTCCACGATACATTATTTAAAATATGATATATGTGTATATTAGGAATTCATTCCAATCAGTATCAACTAGAACTAGCTGCTAATATGCATGAGGTTAAGATCACTCTAACTAAAATAAATCAAGTCAATGTTATTTACTTAAACGTGTTTTTGGGCGCAATGTGTTGTTTTTTACACGATCTTTACTAATCATATTTTATTAGGAATTGGTAAAAATTGAAAACCTAACAACTAAAAATGATATTTATATGGGTGGAACGAAACGAGTATTATCTAAATTTTTAGTGGTTTATTTTTCGAATTGCCCGCACTTTTCCAGCGACAGCCAATTTGATAGATGATTTGTGCTTAGTTTGGTTTGCCATTTCACCACGAATAGACCTACGCCAGATCAATGCTTGCAAATTATGCAAATTTATTTCGAAAATCTTGGTTCAGTTCGCGAAACTTACCGTGCGTGACAGAAACGTGACATAAACGTCCATCAGATCAAGTAATTCGAATAACCATGGATCTTTTTCGTACCACGCATACTCAAATTAGTAATACGCATCCGCAGAGACGTCGTACAATGCGCACCGAAGAAGTGGTTGCTGCTGTAGAGCGTAGTATTGAGGAGGTCTCGAATGATTCGATTCGTTATCGAGCTCAGCAATTGGATCTGTGTCCACTTTATGGAAGATTTTAAGTAAATATTTTGGTTTACGAGCTTACAAGATCCAGTTCGCAAGAATTGAAGCTGCTTGACCATCGTGCACGTCGTACATTCAGTGAATGAGCCGAAAACAAGATTGCCCCTGATCCTCATTTTCACAACAAAATATTGTTCAGCGATGAGAAGTCAACAAGCAAAATTTCCGTATTTGAAGAGAATAAAATCCACAAGCCATTATTGATACACCGTTACATCCACAAAAAGTTACTGTTTGGTGTGTTTTATGGGCTGGTGGAATCATTAGTCCATATTTATTCAAAAATGATGAAGACCAGAACGTTACAGTCAATGGAGAGCGCTATAAATCCATGATTATTGATTTTTCATTACCCAATCGAATGGCATTAATGTGGAAGAGCTTTAGTTTCATACAGCACGCGCCACAAGCAATTTATTAAGGGAAACATTCGATGAGCGCATAATTTTGCGTAATGGACCTGTGAATTGGCCTCCAAGATCGTGTGATTTAACACCTTTGAATTATTTTATGTGAGGATATATGAATTCGCTAGTCTACGCCAATAAACCAAATACAATAAACGACTTGGAAGCCAACATTCGCTGCGTTATTGCTAATATACGGCCTGTTTATATATTTAAATTTAGATATATCAATACTTCTTTCTTAAACAAAAAAATAGAATATTGCCTGAATGTATATTAGGGATATATATGTATAAATAAACTATTAACAAAACTAAATACACATATGGTCCATTTTATTATGACTTTTATGCCACATTATCTGTAAATTTAAATTTTTAATCTAATAAAAATATGCTAGCGATAAAAAAATATGATTCGATGTTAAATTGATCATGGCTGCTATTTCTACTTATATATAATTTTTTGAGAGAATGTTCTATATATTAAATTAATTATAAAAGGCAAAATCTAGCATAATAGTTCATCTAAAGAACTATTTCGAAAACCTGCTATTCTTGAGATATAAAATATAAAATAAATTGTTTACAATAAATCTAAATTCTTGTGTGGAAACAGATTTTAATGATAAATAGTCGTAAGAACCTATGGTAATAATATAGTACTCAAAAGGCTGTTTTTTTTAATATTTAAGGCAACAAATAAAAATTTTAAAAAAATATCTGCATCTATATTATAAAACAGAAAATACACGTGTCTGTATATTTGTCTATCTGTCACAAGAACATCCTTACTATTTTCAACTTTTAAGTTGAAAGTGAACTGAAAAGCGACGTGCTGACGACCGATTACGTGCTATAATGCAATACGTGCCAAGGAAACCACCGAAGAAACTGAACAGCGACGTGCTGATGACGGCCAATTTGGTGCTACCGCAATACGCTAAATATATTGTATATAGCCAAGTATTAAAATAAATTTGCAACGGGTTAAATAAAATTAATTATAATGAATAAGGAATGAGTTCATAAAACCAAAACTAAAACGATAAAACAAAGCTCAATAGCAAATGGGAGCGAATTTTCTTGAACATTTAAATTTTGTATATATTATAAGATATAATAAATAATAATCATTCTGTAGACATAGGTTTTTAAAAATAATATGTTGAGAAGAAAGAAATAAATGAATTTGTTATTTATAGTTTTTAACGGTTTTATTTTGTTTTGTATAACAATTAGTTTATACGGATATATATTTGAAGTTACATCAAATTAACGGAAATAATCAATAATATTTTTTGCAAATGTTCGAAAACGGGTTTAAATTGGATTTTCTGGATACTGGAATTAAAAAATTGCGTGTGTGTGTGTGTGTGTTTGTGTTAACTATTTTAAATCATCGTGTCGTAAACATCATAAATCGAGGCATTTGAGCGTGCCACCAAAAAATAGTTTAATGGGCAAAGGATTAGCAATATGAAGCTTAAGTTTTCTATCCGACACAGTCAACGTTCTTGAAACAGGTATTTATTGCGTTCTTGCACAGTTTAAATGGTGAAGGAAGGATCCTATGTGATAAACGACTATTTTGCAGAAACATAAAAACCATTTTTCCGAGTGGGTAGCAAAATTGATAAAAATCACCGTTGCATGTGATTTTTATTGTAATTATAATCCTTGCATTATTCTACGTGTTTTATTTTATTTTATATATTTTAAAAGTCTGTTCTATTTGTTATGATGAAGCCCTATTTGTTATCAACAGTTAACTTAATTGTGCGTGTAGTTGTTTTTGTCCATTGACTGACAACTCGACACCAGCGGAGCTTACGCCAAATTGACACAGTTGACCCAGTACGAGCCTATAAATTTCTACCATGACACCATAAAAGTCCAGATAAAAGCAGTCTTTTCACTACGATCGCCAGCTCTAGTCTAGCCAGATAACTCTAGAGATTATCATATATTTATAACAAACACGTTTGTACATATCAGCTAATTTATTTATTAAAAACATTGAAAATTTGTGGGTATTAGTAGTTTCCGTAGTCCATTAAAATCACTAAACTGTGAGTATTGATACTAGAAAAAGAGGTATTTTTTTTTTAAAAAGTACAACATTTTTAAAATGCTATTAAAGTATCATTTCCTTTCACACGCAGGCGTAATCTACATGTTTCTTGTGGTCAGTTTTTTTTTATTATTACGTCATCGCCGGTGTAAAAATCGACGTTTATTATTCCGTAACACACATTTTTAGCCGTCGGTTCGCAACGTGTCAAACAGCACTCGGAGAATTGGGCGCCCAGGGGCGCGTGCGCGGCGGGGGCGGGCGCCCTGGGGGCGGCGCCCACGCTCGCCCTCAGTGTCAGCGCGCGACTCCGACCGAGAGGGCTCTTCGCTCTTCTCCAACACACACTAACACACAAACACCATACTTTCTCCCGAACACCATACCTCCGGTACGACGCTCTGTTCGCAGTCGCCCTCGCGGCCACCTCGGCCGGCGGTGCATTTCTGAAAAGCAAAATATCAAAAACGCCCGAAAACAAATACGAAAAAGTTTTACCAACGCTCCTAAAACCCTTCGGAAAAAGCTACCATTAACATTTTTCACTTATGCGAGACGCGTTTCGAGTCAGTTAAGCGGCCCTAAAATTAAGAGAAACGATAATTTTCTCGCTGCTGAGGCGTGCCAATTAAAAGTAGATTAAACGGCAATTAACGTGTCGAATTTTTCATCTGAGGTCAAAGCTAACATTACGTAATAAAGTCAAACTCGGTTATAACTAACACGGCCAGATTAGACGAAATTTTAGATGTTAAAACTTACATAATTTCGAGGGGTATAAAGTAAAATAACGCTCATGACCATTACGATACTAAAGAAATAATGATTTACATTAGTAGATTTGAAATGAAAGCTCTATTGGAAAAAAACATGCAATTCGTGCTATAAATAAAATCAATAATAGTTTAGAATATATAGGTTAGTTTTTTTCTTAATATATACATATAATATTAATGCATAAATCTTTCCACTAACATTAAATATATTTGTATCGTGATTTTATAATACTTGATTAATATAAATATTAACTTATTTTTTCCCTATGCGTATAAATTAAAATAATTAGATTTTTATTTTAAGTTATTTTGTACATAATTATAATGTACGTGAAATTATTTTACATTAGACATTTCATATTAAAGAAGCAACAATTTCATATTACAATATACAAGTGGTGCAAATCTATGAGTGTGATATTTCGCGATATCTACTACTAAAATTATATCATTTTCAAAGACCCATTCTTACTTATAGTGAGCTCATCTTCTCATCTTTAGAAACCTATATAGTATAACCATAGATGGTTTAATCAGACAAGCAGATATCTATGTCAAAAAAAATATAGGTATAGTTCATTACCGATATCTAATTTTTATTTCTTGTATCACACTATACTTTTTATTCTTTCTTAACACTCAATGTGAGTTATAAGGTTTGCTCAAATATGTATACCTGGTGATATCTTTTATTTTCCATTTAACCTCATTTCCACATTTGCTATCGTTATATATCTAACATGGATAAATTCTTATTTAAGGTCACCTACATAGATGCTTATAAATATTATGTAATGAAACTTTATTAACCCTTATTTAAATGTATATAATACAAATATTTTACTTTTGAATGATATATTTGCAAATATTAAAATATTTTCTTATATTGAGAATAATTTTTATTTTAAATCATCTACGTTTGAAAATCATTATCGCGAATTTTGGTATTTTATATTTTTTGCGCAATAAATGTATTTTTTTTTAAATGTTAAAACACAATTTTTGGTATCGATAAACGCTCGTGCGTACCGCCGCTCGTCGCCGTCCGGCGACCTAATATAAAAAAAACGTTATTGGTAGAACGTTCCTATCACCTACTCACAAGTTTCGTTTATGCATACAAATTAATTATATATAATAATAATTATATTCTAGTAACATTTGAAAAAAACAAATGTTTTTATCTAAGATGTATATACACAGCTAGTGAACCGACTATGTACGTATAAAATAAATAAATACAAAATGTTCCGTTGATTGATGTGCGCAGACAACTCAGCATCCGAGTGTCGTCGCGGCGGATGTCTCTCCAGTTCGTTTGGTAATGTCGGTCGGCGGATGTGTCAAGATGCGATAGAAGATGAGGAGCGGCAGCTCGGAACTGCTGGTGAGGGCGCCCGGGGCCCCCGCCCCCGGAGCTGGACCTGTACCGCCATCACGAGCTGCGACGATCCGCCAGCAAGCAGCTCGATGCGGAACCGCCGTCCTGGCAGCCCTGGCAGCAGCCGGCGGAGGGGCCTTGCTCTTTCTGGTCCCCCTATACGTAGACCCTGCCCTGTCTGCCTTAGCTGCTGACTTTCCACCGGTCCCCGTCACCTGCACCACCATCAGGAAAGAGGAGAGGAACGGGCTGATGGAATGCACAGCGTCGTCCTGCAGAGAGGGGTGCACGGCAGATCTGTACAAATGTACAAGAGTGCACGTCAAATACGAAGCGGAGGGCAGGACGAGAACAGCTATGCTCCTTATCAACATCAAAGGATGCGGATACCCGCCGACAGTGGACTGCAAGAACTTTACGGACACCTATGGCACCGAAGGGTCCAGGTTTCCATGTTACTGGTCTCGGGCCGAGCAAGGGGTGGCGATGCCCCACTACGACAGAGCCGAGCAGGTGGCCGTGGTGGCTAGATATCTGGCGGCACCCTTAGTGTTGACCCTGGCTACCTCGGCCGCCCTGTGCGCCCTACACTGCGACTGCAGAACACCCAGGGCTCGTCCTAGACCGAGGCGAAGTCACAGAAGACCACCGCATCACGATCTCAGGTAAGGAACATTTTTTTACATACATAGTTTTAAATACGATTTTTTTCTCCTGTATACCTTTTCGCGCAACTTTTCGTTCGGGACGTGACTGACATCTTTAAGCGCAAAGTAGTATTTAATTTTGATTTTTTAACGCAGAATTAAAATTGATGCGTATCAATCATGTTGACACTACATATCGATTAAAGTGTTTTTTTTTTTTAATCTGTGCTATTAAAAATTACGATGCGCATATTAATAGAAAACGGAAGCGAAAAATAAAATGATGCCCATTTTAGGGGACCTAAGTAGTTATATTGTGGTAGGATATTAAAGTAAAATATTATTATCCATTTTAGTCCTAGAGGTCCAAAATATCAGCACACTGTACCTATGCAAAAAAATTCACTGGCCGAAAAATCGGCCGGTGAAATTTTTAAAATTTAATTAAACATATTCGATATTTTTGTACGAAATGCGCGATGTGTCAACATAAAAGGAATACATTTGCTTTATATCAGATAAGTCTAACGGTAACTAGCTAATTAGTAATTATGTTATTTAACAGAGAAATTACCGCGTTGCCAGCCCTTTTTAATAATAGGGATGGCTGGCGAAGGGGAAAGAAAAGCAAATACTGCAAACACGAAATTCTTTCTATTAGTTGTATATTTTTATCTCCATTCAGACATATTTTTACCCAAATAGTCCACGGAATGTGCTTCACTTAAAACACGTTTTAAATCTTTGCAATAAGTAAGTCTTAATAATTAAATTTTAATGACTCGTTAATCATTTAGTCGGGTGTTAAAAAAACACTAGTTAAAAATGTTACAAATATAATCAAAATATCAACAACGGTCATTTTGAAAAACTGATAAAAACATTGATTCATTGGATTTAATTCATGTTAATTGCTACATTTAACCCAGTAGTTCAATGTAGCAATTCTCAGTAGTTCAACAATGAAGTTCCATAAAAAATCAACAATGTACACCTTAATTTTTTATATTATATATTATTAAAAATAAATTTTGTCCAAAATATTCAGTGTCCGCAAAAATCTGACCACCACCATTTATTGTTAAAAGCTTGTAACAAGATTAATGTTACAACAATTAGATAAGCATCAAACAATAATTATGATATTGTTGATTGACAACCACTATTCCAAGACAACGTGATCTAATCTAATATTCTTGAGTCGAAGCGATAAGACAGTCTCTCATATCGAATTGACCCTTCGCCGACGCGCAGATGTGCTAATCAAGCGCGATTAAGAAATAGGGAAACTTGCGGAAATAGAGTGACACAAATTTAACATCTTCCTGGATTTAATAATTAGCTAGTCTCAAACTGACAATCTCACGCAAAGAGCAATATGACATTTTAAGGCTTCTAACCCTAAGGGGTGTGACTTCTTGTAAACTTGTAACGAATTTTATTATATAATATTACATATTTTGTAATAAATTATGGTGGGCAAGTATAGTTTTTCTCCGAGCGCTGGTAGAAAAGCTGGCGAAGGGATGATGTTTAGTAGGTGTTTCTCTGAGGTCTCATAATCTGGCGATGCTCCTCTTTTTGTGGCACGTTCCTCTTGCTGTCCGCCGATGTCGGTTCTACACGCGCTTCTCTGACCGTCCACTGGAAACCAACCTTAAGTATCATATGTATGAAAAACTTTCTGGCGAAACATAACCATTCAGCGATTGTTTATTCGACCAACGTTTTAAAATTCAGTTGCTTCGAATTTAACAATTTTAATAAAATTACCAGTATATTAAAAATCATTAAAAATAATTATTTCCACATCTAATTAACTATCTGACTGCTATGATTTTCTGCAAAATCAAATATTATTTTTAATAATATAAATTATGTTATAATATTTTTTAACATAATAGTTTACTTATTTATAAATTAACATACGACACATTTAAAAATGATAGCTAATCGCCAGGTATACACTTGGCAATAAGTCAAATTGAATGCTTTATTGCCAAGTTTATGCTGTAATATATTGTTGAATGCTAGGATTCAAGAGTAGGAATATGTTTTTAAGATGTAGGTAGTAACTATTTCCGTCTTAATGTTTCATTTTTAAATATAATAAACAGGCAGATCAAACTTCTGTCTGGCTATTAATGAATATTTCTTGTTTCAAATAATAAGAAGCGTTTTAACAATCTTCCGTACTTTCAGGTAATTCCAAAAATACTAAAAATACGTTGATCTTAGAAACAATAAAAATCAATAACACGACCGTTTAAAAAAAACTTTTCTCTCATTTATTTCTTCACTTTCATTCATTCATTAGATTGTCGAAAAATATATTTTTTTTAAATTCGACTTAAAATTAGTAAAAATCTAATGAAGCATATTTAAATTGAATTTTGTCCAATAGGAGAGCGCAAAAAATAATTATCACTTCTCAGAAGGCAAAAATTTACGTTAAAAGCATTAAAATCGTTTCGCGGTGGCGACACGTCGAACGCTCGGTAACGAAATTAATTTAATTTTTACTGGTAAAAATATATTTACTGGCGTAAAACTTTTTACTGAGGGGGGGGGGGTAAAATTTTGCCAATCAGTGGTCGTTTGTATTAATATTCAGATTTATTTAAGATTCATAGTACAGTGAAATCTTAGTATAGCGAAGCTCACGGGACCGAAGAAAAAATTTCGTTAGGAAGATGATATATTTTTATTTTATTGTTAATTACCATATTACTATATCATGAAAATAACCTTTTTCAAAATTGACAGATCGCTTTTTGTCCATTTCTAATGATACTGTAATGAACACAATAAAATTTCTTGAAAAAAGTTTGAGGACCGGCGAAATGTCACACGCCAAGTTGTAACGTCATTCTTAAATTCTGATCAAAATATTTCGTTATACTGAGATCAGTTTTCGTTATAATGAAAACATTTTGAATGAAAGTTTTTCTGGAAATTTCGTTATTTCGGTATTCGTTGCAAGCTGTTACTACTTTTCCACTGCAAGAACCAGTGTCGTTACCAATAATAAAGCCCTACGAGACCAACCCAATGGGCAGAATCCAGATTTTAAGGGCTGAATGAGCGGGACCCCCCCCCCCCCATAGTACTACATTATTTGTTAGAGTCTCAGTAGTGTTTCTCCCGAGTGTTTTGGGAAACGCTCTCCTGACCACCTGTAAATCTGTTGCATTGCATTTCTGCGCTTCATCCTTGTACATCACTTTACGTGATGCATCAGTTCCAGCTTTAGCTCTCGGTCCCTATTGGCCATCTGGCGTTGAAATGCAATGCTCATTGGTAGTCCAAAGGACGCTACCTCGATTGTGTGTTCACAGAATTTGCTTCCTCTTAGGAGCTTGGGAATTCAAGCTCAAAAGAGGTCCCTCACTCTCCCACACTGTTAACGGCGAACTCCAGCGTGTGGTCGACTGGCGCCGGGTATTCGTTACAGAGAGATTTCACTGTATTTCGGTAAATGACATGCATTTAAGGGGAGACAAATTCCCATACCTCCCTTCCTCCTGAATGACGTCCCTGGAGAAAGAAATGTATACAAAATTGTAAATGCGACATATTTTTTTTCTAGAAAAAAAATTATGTGATTTATTTAAATATTTTTATTTTTAATATCTTAATAATATTTATTTTCTAAGAACATATTTCAATTTTATTATTTTAAGAGTAACAATAATTAAATTTTAGGTATAAATGTTATAAATAAATATTATATAATAAAAAAATACGTAAATACTACATAATATTATTTTATTCCCCGCTTCTGCTTTCAAGTAATATGGGCATCTTTGTTTTCGTTGTTTTACGCCATAAAGATATCGTTTTTAACCAATAACATACCACTGACTAGTTTGTCCAATGTATATATGTTATTGCAGTTGCCATTAGTACGTCTATATATTTGTAAAATAAACATCTATACTATAAATCAAAAAATGTCTCTATATGTTAGTCCGTTTATCTGTCACAATAACTCCTGTCAAATGGTGAACAGTAGCGACATGATATTTGCATATGTCAACTGTGCTATTTTAAATTTTAATCTTTATAGTTCAACTGAACATTTCAGTTCAGCTGAAAATGACGTGCTGTATTGCAATACATGCCAATGATACCGCTGAAGAAACTGCACGGCGACATGCATACCGCAAAATATTGTATAAAGCCAAATTTTTAAATTAATTTAAATAAAACTAATTATATATTTTTTTAAATCTTTCGTTGTAACATGACAGGCGTAAGCGCAATTCGTTACATGGGGCAAATCTATATCAACTGAGTAAATACTCAATATAAAACATACTGATTACTCAGACCATGCTCTAGTACTTATTTATCGATTTTTCTTCAATCGAATTATATAAGATGTTCACACAGCAGCGAACACACGTTTTAGGGACACGCAGAATAGCTATTTTAAGGGTTGGTTAAAAACGTATTTTCGGATCGCTTACTACTTCGGCGTGGTGGGTGCTGTTATGTAATGTTTGTATTTTACGGCTCGATATCGAATTCTCGATTCATAACATCGTGTTTGAATAGAAAATAAGCAACAGAATAATACTTTAAATCTATATATTACATAGGAGCGATAGTAGAAATGAACCACTCTTTCCAACCAACAAACAAATATTTCTTAAAACACAAAACTATTATTATTTTTTAAAATGAAATAGTTAGTAAATGAACTGTGTGTATTGATTATGAACTTGTCATGATTTTCCGCAAAGTTATTAGACATATACGTAATATACCCACTCATATTGAAGTCAAACATAAAGTTTTAAAGATCAATCTCGCTTTTGCGGACGAGTTTCAAGAGTCTTTAGCCTTGATACAAGCAAATGCAATTAACATGATTAGCTACTACCCATCTAGGGTAGGTACACTCCATCTATTATTGATATGATACGCCAGCCAAAGAACGATTATCCCGCGTAATTAGGTTTGATGAAAAGCCACCCACGACGGAAACTCTCCTCGGAAGTGGTACCCAGAGGTTTGAAGCCGCTTTGAAGCCGCTAATATAATATGATAACTCGTTTATAGTATTCCCGAGTCTTGAGTAGGTATGTGCCAGTATTTGGTCGACCTAAACATGCTGCGGTCTAGCGTGCATACGTTAGTTGAATAATTTATGCAAGCATCATCGCAAAATTTCAGAATTTATCCCGCGAAAGCATTGTGTAGACGATAAACCCTGCGAGGGAATAAGGACATGTGGAAATTGGCAATTTTCCTCGGATTTAACAATGTATTATATAATACACCCGGTGGATTAGATGTGCTATGTAGCTCAGTAATCATTCAGTTTTATTACGTAAACTAGAATCTTAACCGCTTGAAAGTCAACGAAGAGTATGTTATACTACCTAGTATAAATGAATAAAATTTTTCAATATTTATTTAGTACTTGAATACTAAATCAAAATAAAGAAACGATTTTCTTAGTTTTTTAGGGGGCGTAGCTCTAGGGGTGGTTGACCTAGCGGCCAATGAGACTTTTCGGTGAATCCTATTAGATTGATTATTAAGTTATAATTACAATTTTGACTATGGACGATTAAGGCGTGACGTTTCTCGCGATGAAGGTGTGCAGGTGATGATGTCTCAGGGTTCTGTGGGTGCGTGCGGCGAGTGTCAGGTATGATCATCAGGTCTGTCGGTGAGGGCGCGTGACTGATTCCTCCGTCTGCGTCGCTGGCTCTGCTGGTGACGTCTCTTGTCTCATGCCTCAGCCGTCTCGTATCTCAGACCGTCTGCCTTGGGCCGTCTCTTGACCGTCTGCCCATCTCCTCGTCAGAGTCCGGGCTTATATACTTTAGGGGAGGTGCACGCTGGCTGGCCAATTACGATTGTGCATCGATCTCCTAACCAATCGCTGCAGTGGTTTCTTAGAATTCGAGAAATCGGATGTGTATTTCAAAACCCAGTTTTTTGCTTGGCTCCAGACTTATGAATTCTAAGGAAAGGGTTTGCATTGTGGTGATTGATTGCGTCCGTACCGTTTTGTTTTGATTCTCTTAACGACCCGTGTTGTGTGTGGTCAAAAGAAATCCCTCTTGTCCCATGTTTGTCTCATTGTTAATGAAGGAACGTTTTTGGTCACGGTCATTAACAATGAGACAATTGCCCTTCTAAATGTGCCTAAAGGTGTGGTCACCACAGTATTTTATGGGTTGTCTCGGTTGATTCAGAGCAGTTTGACGAAATTCTTGTTATTCTTTAACGTTAGTGAATTGCTTGTTCTGTTGTAAATTTAAACTAGATGTCTGAAGTAAATGCCGCATTAAAATTCTGTAAGGCAATGTTCTTACCTGTATACACTTGAGAGCTAAGGGAAGTCTAACGTATCTTTACGTTTTCGATGCTTTGAGCAATATTGATGATTCAGAGTGGAACCGGACTCTTTGTTATTGCTTACTACAGAACTTACGAGAATCTTTCGCGTATATAACGACGACACGGTATAGTCGAAGTAAAAATTGATACATTTGCCAAAGTCGTCTTTATATGAAATGCATAATCTGAGGCTTTTGGTCCATGTTTAGCTGAAATATTTGTTTCTGACTCTTATCTTTGTTGAAATATTTTGGTTCACTTTTAATGGACGGTTTATATTCGTCCATTCAATTACACATAACTGTTTATGCTGACGAAAATAATCTCTGATTGTAGGAACACAAATCTGTTAGTATTATGACACTTTTAGCAAGTCTTTAGCAACTAAATTTGACGCAAAGATTATGTGAAAATTTCTCGTAATATTATATTTCGGTATAGTATCAAGATCCCGGTATTGAATGCACTAGTTAAAATGGCGCCAATATTATCCTAAGTTTATAACCGATGGCATCATAAGATTTCCTATCGAGCTTGACGGTTTACCGTTACATTCTAATTAGAATCCACTACTATTTGCCTCTCAGCCATACACCGTAGGGTATGGCTGAGAGGCAAATAGTAGTGCCCTGCGCTTCTAAAGAAATATTTACCATTTGATTTTTATTATATAATAATGCTCTTTGCTTATAATAAATATAAATATTTTATTGCTTTTGGAAACAAAAATAGTAGGAATACATAATGACTATAATAATCATATTTATTTAAAATATCGTTAAAATTCTTTACAAAATTTAAAAAAATCAGATACATAAGTAGTAAAATTATGGAATGAGGCTAGTGGTATTGTAGGTTAATCAAATTTATTCATTTAACAATCCAGAACTGACGCCGATCCCCTAGAAATAAAAGTGGGAGTGGTGTCGCATGCAACGAAGAAAGAGATAAAGCATGCTCTTTCGTGTAACCGTACTTCGTCCAGATGACATGGGAATCTTATGAAGCTAACCGATGATTGATAATCAGCAAAAATTTGTTTGCTATTTCTTCTAAATTGCTTCATTAATAAAACAAGCATAAACATAAAGCAATACTCGTAAATCCACGATTATGTTTATTTGCAATCAAATCCTAGCGTTTCAATAAATCTGGCGGATTTTGAAGCGTTGAACCCATAACGCACCGAAATCCGTATATTCGCGTGTATCGACTTGAGGCGCTTTCTTCGCGTTTCGTGCTTTTTACTGTATATATATATATATATATACATACACGTTTAATATATATTTAAGAAACGGAGCATGGAAAAAGAAAGTTATTCGTTTCCAATAAAGCTCGAACCTTCGCTTGCTCGTTCGGCCATATTGCTCTCGGGGCACCCTTTCGCGCGCGGCAAGTTTCGTGAAATATTTAATAAAACTTGCCCGTAGAGTTATTGCGCGATGGATGTATTAGGTATACCTATAGTGTGTACATTGAGATAAACGCTTTATAACTGGCTACCGGCGAATTAATACGATTTTTTCCACTGAGCTAAATTCGCACTTTGAAATTGAAAAGTTTTCGGCGTGCGGCAGCCTACGGGTTTATATCTCCTTAAAAAAATCGTCGAGATTTGAGAGATATTTATATAATACTATGGAATGTAAAATTGAGATGAAACTGGGTCGTATTTTTATAGATAAACTTATTTATGACACGGCAATCGGACCCATAAGTTAAAAAATATTCAAAATCAAACCTCATTTTATTGCACAGTTAAAATTAATATCTATCGATTCAATATCGACAAGAAGATTCTATTGATTTGGTAAAAATTATAATGAAAAATAGGTACACTGAATATATATAATTATATCAATGCGTTCCAAGCCTCCCAAATTCTAATAAATTGTTCATATATACGCGACGGGTACTTTAGAGGAAGCTTATCATCATGACGAATGCTTATCTCTAACCGGTATGTCAGTTATACAATTACAATAATAATTGCTATTGAACATTTACTGTGAAGTTCGTCTATTATCAGGGGTATTCAACAAATAATTTAGATTCACTTATAAACATATCAAAAAATATATTTTATAAAATTAATTAATTTATAATTTTCAAGTATAAAAAATATATTTTATAATATTTATTATGTCAACTAGATTTGACAGTTACACATGATTTTAGCTTTGATACTATACATATTTAGAAATCAGCTAACCATAACAAGATTTAAAGCGATTTTGATCTAATATTCTTGCAAAATGGGAAAATATCACAATTATTAGATCCTGGATTCCAATTTAATTTTATCACTAGGGTTATGTTTATTTAAGCATTAATTTTTTTTATTTACTTTCTATAGTAGATTATTTTAATTAAGTATCGATTTTGAATGGCCGCCATTTTGAAACAAAATAACGGATCATGCTGTCTAACAAATGTATAATTTATTTTATTAATTTATTTAGCTTAATACAGCTAATTTTTTACACGAAACAAATTTAACGAAACATACATATAATACATAATATAAACATAAACAGAAAATAAAAAATACTCAATATTATATTGCATTTTTAATGCATGAAGGTGATTCTTTATTCCATTTAGGAAAACCGCTACAGTTTTATTTTTGCGGGTTATCCTAGGAATATTTTTATACAAATTCACACCTGCATACATAATTCCCCTGGTATATTCGTACTCATCTGTCGTTATTTTCTATAATTGGCGTTGTCGTTATTTTCTATAATTCGTAATCTGGGATTTTTGTACCTGCTTCACCAGAGATATTTGGCACTGTCCTTTTGGTGCACTTGTTTAGAAATTTTAATTATTATGCATAACCGCTTTATTTTAATCGCGCTAGCGAAAAATCTCATATTCTTCTTTATAATCAAAATCTAAGAAATACAACTCAATTATTTTTATAACTTTATTATGGATGGTTTCGATTATTTGAAGTTAACTTGTAAGGCTTTGTTATAAAAATATCACAAAAACATAAAATTGAAAAATTTGTATACAGGCGGCCCTCGACTTTTGCACATAATTGGTTCCTGAAAATGTGTGCAAATGTTGAATGTACGAAAGTCGAGGGAAGTAAAAAAAATTGAGATTGTGTGTATTTTAAAATATTTATTTATCAAGTAAATATAAGATGTTTAAGAGACACGTTTAAGTGGGGTTTGCGGGTGTTTCCTTTGAATAGTTATCAAGAGTTAACTGTTTTCCACTATTCTTTTTCTTTTCTTCATATAGTATTTTATAACATGCTATGTTTTTATTGATCGCCCCACGCACTTGAGATATGCGTTCTCCATTGGGATCACAATCCTTCATAATATTTAAAATTTTGTCAAGGTCCGTGAAGGCTTCATTTATATTTTTCATTGTTAAAGAGTTTTCCAAAATAAACCTGTCTCATCTACATTAAATATTTGGCTAGAGGAATATTCTACATCTTCAATAATTTTGGATAATTAAGAAATAAATTATTTTGCAGCATCTTTATCCGCATCAGCCGATTCTCCAGTAAATATAATATTATGAAAAGAATACCTCATTTTAAAATTGTAAAACCAACCGTTACTTACTTGAAAAACCGTGTTAAAATATTTTTTTAATCTATCCTTCCAATCTTTGTGCAAACTAAGAGCTTTTGCTTGAATAATTGAAATACTCAGAGGGACATCTTTTTGATGTTGGTCATCGATCTACGATGACAAAGATTTTCCATTTCATCCATGTTTTTTTTTGCTGTGTTTTTTTTTTGGAAACATATCATTATAGATTGTGGAAATATATCTTTATTTTCCACAATTTTGAACGTATTCTTTAATTATATTTTTATTTTGCAAAAGTGAACATATTGTAGACCTGTTTGTATCATACGAACGTCCGATTAAAGCAAAAGATTAACCGCTATCAGAACGTTTTTTAAAAAAAAAATTTAATTTAAAAAAAATGTTTTTTTTTTAATGTGCGAAATAGCGAATTGTGCGAAAGTCGAACGTTCGAAAGTCGAGGGCCGCCTGTAATGCAAAAAGTGAAAAATAAAGTTTTGATATTAGGTTTGATAAAATAAAAGAACATGATTAGATCTAGAAATCAGTTTACTCTTTAAAAGTCATCCATTATATTAGGTAGTGTTATTTTTTATTTGTATAGTCATTTCGAATGCTAACTCTGATATATAATGCCGGTTTTATTATTAATTATTATTATCTAGCAAGCAGAACAACCGTTGTAAAATGTGCTGGTTTAATTATGTTTGTAGTCATAATATGATTACATAAAGGCATGCGAAAGGCAATAAAACTGACTTTACACCCCAATCAAATCTGACATTACAAAAGAAAGGTTTATTACAATAAAAAAATAAAGGAAAAGTACCTCGTTCGTATATTTTTACTGCATAATGGAATAAATTATATTATTTCATTTTTTCATAGTATAAATTATATTTTGTAAATGGTTAGTTATACAGCTACTTTTGAACAGCATAAGAAATAGGGGGAGCTGGGTAAATTAAAAGTGAATATTATGGTAGTAAATGGCGTGTATGTTAATTATTTAATATATTATTTTAAGAGTCAATCGACTTTCAAGATTTCAACCTGTATTTATAATACTTAGTGTAAATATTAATATACATAATAATGTTGATCAATAATTAGAAAAATTAAAATATTATAAATTGAAAATTTTATATCAAAAAATAAAAACAAAGTCTTATTTTATAGGTTGGTGTACTCTTGACCTATGTGAATCTATTATTATTTGTAGATAATAGTACCTATATGAAGTTTCGATTGAGGTACTTTATTCTAAATTATCTCTATCCGGTGGCGAAATACCTCCGGTGTAAAATTTAGTGGGAACTTTCTCTTGCATACATAGGTGATCCCAAAAGGTCTCCCCTATCACTTGAACCTAATACGTTAACCCACGTCCTTTGGGGTTTATATGTTGTCAGTTATTCGTGTAATCAACATTCCGACATTCCCCGTGGAAAATGTCGCAAGCGATGGAGCCGAATGTCTTCCTGTCGGAAAACAATTCCTGTCGGGTATTTAGGAATTAATCTAAGATAATGCTCGCAACGTGACGCATAATATATTACACGTATGATGTGACATATAGAACGCGTGTATACGTAATATGAAACAAGAAAGGGTTTTAATACTTTCGCTGTTATCAAGTCAGCGAAATCCCACAAAACGAATGTCAAATCCTGATCCTCAATGAGTTATTTATTGGAAGCGATAATACGTACATTTTCGGTGTTTGTTTAACTTTGATTTTTTTTTGTAGTTGATAGTATGCATGAAACATCCCTTTACTATTTATAATATTAAATAATGTATATGTAAATAATAAAAATGATTTAATTTAATTCAATACTATACTAAATCTCCGCATTATTAATATCTAAATGCAGGAAAGAGATCTTTGTCAATGATCTACATTGCAAATGAACTCTAATAAGAGCAAATATATTTGGGCAATGCCGATGAATTATTGCATCGAGAGCCTGCTGTCATAAACGATTTATGTGTGCCGCATGGACAATTCATATCCTGCAAAGCGGTTAACACTACATTTTTGAGTGCTAAAGAAGCTCAAGAAGTCTGGGATTTTGTTAGATAAGTTAGCTATAAAATTACACGCATTTTAGAGTTATTTGAAAGTGTGTATCAAATTTAACATATTTTGACGTTGATTTCAGATATATTTTTTTGTTATTTAGTATAATTTTAAATAGAAAGATAGCATCAGAAATATGTCGAGAAAAACAAACACGCAACGCATGTTTTAATGGTGCCGGTATTGAACGGTTCACATTATAATAACGGTAAAGAATGTTTTAAAATAAAATAGCACTTATTTATTACATAATATAAATTTAGGTGCTTGTGAAACTTTGCGCGCGACAAATCATTTATACATTATAGTGAAAGTTTGGAGTTTGAAGCGAAAGTTTCGTCGGAAAAGCACAGAAAAGGAACTCGGTCCGTAATTGGTAGTTGATTTTTGTTTTCTGTATATATGTATGTATGTATAAACGTACAATGGAACGTCTTGTTGTTTAAAATTAACTTTAGTAGATTCTTGTCGATGCGTGAGCTTCGTATACACTACTACGGAGTAGTAAGTAGTTTTCCTGATTTCTCGAGAAAATATATTTATAATATTATAAATAATACGTGTTCGCAAATCATAATAAGATAATAATATTATGATAATGATATATGAAATCCCTCTTGTGCCATGATGTTTTTCTCATTGTTAATAAATGAACGTTTTTGGTCACGGTCATTAACAATGAGACAATCGCCCTTCTAAATGTACCTATATGTGTGGTCGCCACAATACTAAATATTAGTGTGCTAGTGTGTTTTCGCAAAATATTTTTTTTTAATATTTATCTGTGTGATAATGGCAATAAAGAGGCAGTGTTGACAACCAGTTAATACATGGCGACTTTCGGCTGCAAGTTTTAGAGTGCTCTAGAGAGTCGCGATCGCGTCCTTTATTCTTGCCCTTTACGCTTGAAAACGTTCCTCTTGCACGAGCCATCCAGCTTCATCGAAGTTGCCAAGCACTAGTATGTAAATAATGATAGGTATTAGGAGCTAAAAAATATGTGGAATGATGCTCAATTATTTTAAATGTGTGTAAGCTTTCTGCTTTGGACAAATTTAGTTGATTTTAAATAAACTATATTATCCTTATTGAAATTTATAAGAATTGTAATCTTCTTATATAGAATCAGAATTAAAAAAATATATATATATACTGAATGGCAGATCGGAAATATAAATTGTTTTCGTCATTTATAGAATAAAGATTGTTTAAAATACTTTTAACATTTTGTATATGTCTTTTTTAAAACTATCATTAAAACACATTTTCTCTTGATATATATTTAAAAAAAAAGAAATCCATTCTATTTATTAAATTAAATATCAATTTTTGAGAAAAAAAATATGCAGTGCATTTCCATGTTCTATAACGATTTTTTCATTGGTGAAAATTCTTAAAAAATTGAGCTAATTTTTAATATAGCTTTTTCAAGTTTAAGCCATTCATGAGTATGAAAAAATACCGATTTTCTCTTGTAAGTGTGTCATTTTTAAAGAAAATGCGTGAAATGATGCTTATTTCTTCAATCTGGTAATAAAGTAGCTCTTTAAAATATCCCATTTATCCACTTATAAAATATGTTTTGCTATTTTTCCGTGACTATTTTATTTACATATATAGTTTAGGCTAGCTTCAAAGATTAAAAAAAACATCCTACACTTCAAAGAAACAAAAAGTAAACAGCTGCGCTAACCCTTTTTATAATTAGCATATTATTTTACATACATACAGTGTTATATGTTATGTCTTGAACTAGGTATTCTTAGATCGGATAAACCATAAGTGGTTATGGTTCAATACAAAAAAGTAGTCTTACGTCAGTTCGTATTTAATTAAAATATTTTTATAAATGTGCGGCTTAAAAACAATATTAATTTATTTTGTGCATTAGAAGCTGCTGTAAACAATATTAAAATAGTGAATAAAACACAAAAATATTAGTATTGAAAATGTGTTCGAAAATTAGCTTATTAAATTGCAAATTCGGTATTAAAAAATATTTTTCGCACATATAGAAACCTGAAATTTCTTTACAATTTTTTTACTTTAATTTATTAAATTTATATTTCCTATATACAAAGTTAATAATCATAACTTTCTTTCTGCGTTTATTAATTATTTAAGCTTTCTTTAAATCACTATTCATTATTATCAGTTTCATAGTTCATTTATACATAGTTAATTTTTGTCCACCCAGTATATAAAATAGAGACGCACTATTGACATGCGTTCACATGCTCCATTATGAATATTATATTAGATAAAATCAATATTTACACGTACAAACATAAACAAACATAAACGAGAAACACTACTGCGTGTGAATAGTACCAGGTGAAACCACTTTTTGACTTTTATAGTTCGGTCGAATGCCACAAAACGAATCTGGACCCCAAACGTTACGAAAATTGGTTCAGATGTGCAAATAAAAATACGATAACTTTACAACCGAACGTTTAATATGTGTTAAATTATAATTATTTTCTAATAATTATTTTCTCACTGTTGCTCCCACCGCATATAATCTCGCGCTTCGCGCTCATAATTCTCATTAATGTATATTTATGCAAAAGAAAAGAATATATTTATTGATTTCCACTTTTATAAAAATGCCTGATGAAGACTTCTATTGTATATAAACGTTGTCTATCCAAAAACTCAAATCCCATATCACCCTACTCCTATTCCTCCCTGTATAAATTTTTATAGGATGTTCGTGTTTCTTCTATGTTTAAAAGTGTTGATAACATCAATTTAAATGCGAAAAGTTTCAAAAAGTGGTACATTGTAAAAGGTTTATTGGATATATACAAGAATAAAAAAAGACTCACACAACCGATAAGTAAGGTTTAGTAAATTTAAATAAACTTTTATATTTATTTTTATTGATAATAATATATAAAAAGTTCCCGTTTCTGTCAATTTGTATTAAACACTTTTTTCTACTGTGGAAGATGCTGCGCAGTTGAGTGTAAAATGTAATAAATTTCTTTCTTGATTTTTATGTATACTTATATATACATCATAGTAATATAGATTTTTATATATACATAATATTTAAAGGATGTGGAGATATGACCACAGTTTAAACGTTTCAATCATTATTGTAATCTGCAATTTGTATGTCTATGTTTTACAGCTGTAAAAAAACACAAAAAAGTATGTTACTTTAAATATTACTAATTGAGGTAGTTTTTCTGGTTCTATGTTCCGGTTGAGAGGCAATTCAAGTAATTTTATAGTTAAATAGACCCTTATCAAATATATATCAATATACAATTAACACGGGAAAAAATAGTGAAATGCTAATGATTGACGCCATTGGAGGCACGGTTATGAAATACGATATCTGAGGGCGCAGACCATCAGCGACGCGTGATCGGTGAGGCGACAAGAGCGATTAACTAAGGATAAATATTTTTTTTTAGTTGAGGACGAAGTGAATGGTTTCATACGGTTGTTCTGGCCTTCAATATAGACCAGACAAAATAAGGGAAAAAATATTGGCATCCTCATATACGAGGGCATAAGAATCTTAACCCTCGGTTTTTTAGGCCTTAGCTTAGACTTAGACTCTCATCTTAAAAAAATGTACTTTCTACTCTGTTGACCGCTCAAGGTCTACTTATATTAAGCTTGACTCAAAACCGTTGATATCCCTAACGCCCGGTGAAGGATATATTATTGGAAAGCCATTCAATGATTTTTTCACTTTTTTGAACTATTTTTTTAAGCCATATTAATTAAAATTTAATGTCTAGACTACAAGTTGCATATTCGCTGAAAAAATGCTGATACATTTAAATTGACAGACCTTACCACTGTTGGTTACTCAGCTGTAACTGCATTTTTACCAAAGCTATTCATCTTTTTCCTCTATTAATTTACAATTCATGATGCCAATGATTAAAACTGCTCTTATTAATGACCCTAAATCAGGTTTATTATGTCGTGTTGTGCTGTTCTGGTTTTTAAACCTAATAAAATGATTATTTTTTTAAAACACTTAACCTCCAAAGCTTACCATTTATTTTAAGATAGTTTTGACTAGATATATAACCACAGTGTCTTAAATAATATAATTTCTCAACAGCACCTTTTTATGTATATAATTTAAAATTGATTATCAAAAAGTAGAGGAGCAATAATATGCAGGCAATTTAATAAAGTTTATTATCTCAATTAGGTAGTTGAATTTTGTGATTAAAATTTGTGACCTCAATTAATTATTATGAAACTGAAATATCGTGAAAGTTTTGCAGCAGAGGCCTTTATATACTAATATTGAAAGTAATCAATAAGCTATTTGTGAACTTGCTTAAGCAATATCAACAACACGTGGAGGTTTTCTTCGTGATTCAGTATATTTAAAATCGCTTATTTTTATTGGAACAATACAATCTTTCTTTAAAAACAACTTGTGTTTGTACTGATAATGTGTGAGTTTCAACAATGACCTAATAATATTTTTTTAGAAAAGTGGTGTGGCTTTCAACTAGGAACATTGAAAATTGGCAGAGCACCCAGAAATGCACAATAGCCAATAACTAGCTACGCTACTAGTTAGTTTACAAAAAGCTTGTCAAGTTGCTTAATAAATATCATAGACTCGTTAGCATAATCTCAAATATTAAACTGCGTGGTGGATGGCACACTTTAAGAACAATCAATCGTTTCTCTGGCGACCTCTGTGCTTGGTCAAATATCACATTACGTATTTGATAATAAAATACCATATGTGTAAGTCTGTATATCACACTTGTGTGCACAGTATATATTCTCATACATAGGTAATCCACTTTTGTGTATGGCTATTTTCCAGAGGCGGAGATCGTGACCACATTTCACAACTAGAATGTTCAGCCTTTGGACGTGGGTTTCAAAATATACAAACTGCAGCCTCCGGCATGAGCCTCAGTCTCTCTCCTTTTCCGTGTAGGATTTCCTACGCTCCGCTTCCGAAACTATTCACAATTTACCCATTCGACATATACGAAACGTTAGCTAATGCTTTAGGAATTCACCCTACCCTTTCCATCGACCGAAAATTCCATTAAACTATATTTAAAATTTCCACTTTTTTTCTCTACAGTTTCGTGCCGCTGATGCATTATTGAAGAAGTGTGTACGTGTTTGCCTCTGAATTAATTAATACTTCATGTTCATGGTTTTCCGTTTATTGGTCAAGTCCAGAGGTAAACATTAGGCGAGTGCTTATTCGTAATGCAGGTGAGCCTTAATGGGTTTTAAGGTTTAATACTGTGAAACTTTGTTACAAAGACCGCGAACGGAACGTGTTTTGAAAGCATTGTTCAATTTATAATCATCATACTTGTTTGATGCATTTTAACGCGGGTTGGGAAATGGTGAGATTACTTACTTTCACAATTGCCAACTGGGATTAGAACCAAATTTCCAACTTACCGGAACAAAATTAATTATTCACTATCACGTACAACCCCTATATGTTTGTACTATATCGACTAACTATAAAAACTGTTCGTAAATATACTGTAAATAAAGCCATAAATTTTGATATTTTTTAAAAATCGATTGAAATTTCACAATTGAAAGACTCGTTTTATCGTTTTTCAATATTTTTCTACGCTGTCTTCATATATATTTTAATATTTTTTATGTTTTTCTTTTCACGTGATAATATTATTGTAAGATGTACGAAACACGATGCCCGACATTGATTCTTATCCGTATCTAATCTTATCACGCAATGTAGTTGATAAATATTTCTGATTTCTTAAAACGCCATAAGTTCACTTATATGATACATCCATAATATGTAATTTAAATCATAGTCATAATTAAAAATATTTTTTTCGACAATGAGAAAGCGAGTATTGCAAAACAGATATTGGCAGACCGATAGTATTTTAATTAACATAAAATAGAGTAACATTTAAAAAAATGTTTAAATTATGCCTTTTTCATAATGTGTTAAAAATTGTATGTAAATTGTACAAAAATATTAAAATTGATAGATATGTGATTTTTTATATTACTATGTACTTGAATGACATTTTATTACATTCCTAAATTCCTCGTAAGCTCTCTCTTTGGTGTACAGTTACGTTCTAAGGTGATGACTGAAACACGATAGTGACATTCTGAGATTTAGAAGCCTCATCTAAATTATTATCGATGAGTCACCCCGTATCTCTCTATTCTAAAAGTGTTTTGGCGTAACACTTGTGATCGTTTCGTAACAAATAAATATTAATTTAATGCACCGGAGTATAATCGTAACACTACACTATTGTCTAGTTTATCCTTATTAATGAATAATCATTTTTGGTCACAGTCATTATTGCGAGTCGAGAATAAGATCCCCACATATATATATTTTTATTTAAAAAGTCTTAATTATATTATATAACGCAAAGTTTTGCTTAAAATGATTTTAATGTGTACTATATAGTACAGTTTATAGTAATGAATCATTAAATTGTGTAGTACACTTCCAACAAAAGCATTTTGAGTAAAAAAATCTGACTGGTATATTCCCGTACCACCTACCTCAATTGAAAAACTGCTACACCATGCACAATATATAATTTATTTAACCATTTATATTTCATTTAATCATTACGATAAAGCCAAATAAATTCTAATCATATAAAAAATTGGCTTTATATTGCCAAGTTTCAGGTTATGTGTGCAGTTTTATCTTTAAAATATTAATAATATAAAATAAAATTAGAATAACCTAAAATAATTTAATAACAAATCTGTTGTAAACATAATATGTATGTAGGTAAATGTTGCGGCACGATTACCACACTAACCACACTAATAACGGTTGGGTTGGCACTTTCAAACTACTATATTGGCCAACCTGTCACTCAGGATCATCGTCATAATGTAACAATATGGGATTGTAAAGTATGGTGTTTTGATTCTTTTCAGCTTTTATATATAATCATATTTAGCCTAAAAAGTATATCATTAACATTGCTTTCATTTTATATCGTCGTGACCTATTTTCATAAAACAACATAGTCGGCCAAATATTCAATAGCATAGCAATGGCACTTTTTTAATTAAAAGTAAAAACCTACGCGTCAAATCAATGTTGCAGTGTAAAAAAACAGAACATATGCCATCCAAATCAACCTTTTTTACGACTTACAACATTGGAACTGTCAGTCAAATAAAGAGTTAAATGCCGAAATTTATCGGAGAAAAATGGGCTGTCGAAATTTAATTCCGTTCGCGATTTATGGACGTCGATGACGCTGCGTGTTTTTTTGCAGTTGGCAACTTTTTACTCACCCTTCAAATTTAATTGTGAAATTCGATTTCTAACGCTTGCGGTGAGGGTTGCCAGATGTCATTACAAATTCAGATGATTTCGTTTATTAAAAATATGAGAATGGCTAAAAATTAAATATATTGAAATTATTGATTATAGTAATTTATTACAATATATAATGGTCATCTACACTCAAGGATTTGCTTAAAATACCCACGCTGATTTTAAAAAGCCATTATCATGAATTATCATAACACAATTTGAACTCTTTATTATCAAACTGAACCTAATAACAACGATCATGACCTTACGTAACAAAAATCATTTCTGTACGTATCCTTTGTTATTATTATACAGTTACCCACAAATAGCCACTTGTAAGCTATACGCTTTCATAGAAGGTGGTATCGAATAATAATGCTTTTGTTTCTAATTTTGGCTTGCAAATTTCAATGAGTTTCACCCCTTTACTACCCAAATAACAAATAAAAAATCGCTGCTCCACACTGGCGTATAATGCCACTATTTTAAGCTACCATTGTGATTTGAATTGCTGCAAAATGTATTAAAACTGTCAGTTTACAAGATAAACAAGTTTTTTTAATATTATTATCGCATTGTTGAGGTTTTATTTGCTTCATTCTTTTATATTCAATTACTAATTTATTTAATTTGTAAATTAAAAAAATTCAAGTGGTTTTTAAATTTAAGGTTTTTATTCAAATAACACGTTATAAATAATGTACTAACAAATAAACTACACATATATCATTTTTCCGTCGAGTACTTGGCCAGTGTTACCAGCTCAACAGGTGGCGCCAGCGCTAGCGTTTTCTTGCAAAAGTGATGGATGTCGCCAAAAACTAGCTGTGTTGCCAACTTGGCAGCATTTATTGCATGTTTGAGATATTCGCGAACATTTGTAACAACCGGCAATTACCATAACACGTGCGCTAGGCCCAAAAGTCGTTATGAGTTCAACCGGGGACCGCACGGGTTCGGGCGTAACGTGTACTGTGTGTGTATGTAATTTAATTTTTAAAAAGCGTTTCATGTCGACCGCTGCGTGAGTTGAATTATTAAATACTTTTCGGGAGACGTACACGACTGGCGTGCGAAAATTCGTAATTTGTGCAATTGTGCATGTGCTTTTTTCATTCGAAATGATTCGAAACAAACGTCAATCTAGCGAAAAAAGGGGAGCAGGGATGCCAACTGTCGAATCTGCGGTTGACCTTTTCATTCTTGGTGGGGTAATACCGAACATTGCTTTTTATGACTTTAAAATAAAAAATAGTATTATGTTATATTATATTATGGTTAATTACTTAACTTTTAACTAAGCAAGGCATCAGACATAAGTATTCTGTCGATTATTTTAGATATATGTGAAGTATAAGTCGACAACTTTTACAGCGTCAATACATATGATTGCAAAAAAGTTAATAAAAAAATCATATTAACATATTAACCACGTGCCTTGGGTTTATTTATTTATTTGTCTAAATTGTAGAGTCCTCTATGTTTAGTAGGATAAAACCTCATACGTTTCAAATTTTGGCATACATTGTATGGCGAATGAGTAACGCAAGCGCTATTGGTGCGCATCGGTGCGTGCAACCATATGCGTTCTCGGCCTAAATATACATTTTACAGTGAGGTTCACTACCACAAAAACAAATAATTTGGCAAATTTAGAGTAACGAATTGTTAAAAAAAAGTGTCTTACAAATAACAATAATTATCTTGCTTGCATTTTTTTAATATTATATGTACTTTATTATTTAGGTGCAAAAAATCTGCGGGTTCCGATGATGCATACACAGTGTACATGTTAAAATTAGTGATTTAAAATTTGAAAAACAAGAAATAATAATGAAAGCCAAATTCGAAGTAAATATAATGATGATTGTAATATAAATACTTAAACAAGTATTTACATGCATTAGACATCATGATTATTCTGGATTCATTTGCCAGTAACGAGTGTTTCAAAGTAACAAAGCTTAATGATAATAAGTAAGGTTTTGCATATTTCAAGCTAAGCTATCTCATAAAATATTTACGTCGACTTTTGATTTTTACCCAACAGGAATATGTTTTTATTCACAGTAAATACCCATATACTGCAGCTATATCCAGCATCGCCATAAATAGTAATTTGATATTTAATCGCCTGTATCGACCGCACCTTTCGATTGATTTTGTGTACAATAATATTTAATTTTTTTCATCCGATTAACAATTAACTTCCGCGTCGTAAAATATTTTTCTGTGGCATATATGATACAAATTTGTAGTTTGTATAAATACAAGCAAGGTAATACATAGAGGTCTCAGTTTTTCAAGTGTTTTCTTATGGTATTTCCCTCATATTTTTTCGTAGGTTATTAGTTGTTTTAAAAAAATACCCAACTAAAATATACAACCATTGCCATTTTCCATTTTAATGGTTTATCTGTCTGCAATTATTAATCATGTCTGTATACATATACATTAATATACAGAAACTGAATAACTCATTTAAACGCTGACGTCATGGTTACGATGAGAAAGAATAAAGGACGCGATCGCGACTCTCTAGGGCTAATTTTTGAGTGAATGAAAATTAGTTCGATCCTCTTAAAAAAGTTTTAATATTTTTCCAAATATAATTAAATAGGACATTTGCCTAAGCTTTACTAACAATAATTAGTCCTTTATTTTGATTTATAATATTAATTTAATGTTTATACTGAATTTCATTCAAACTCATGCTGCATTAATTTGATTAGACTAAACTTCTAAATATGTATTCCAAAAATCTTCTGCGGCTGTTTTATCTTCATTTATTTAAAATTCAGCATCACTATCATATTCATCTTATTTTTGTCTTTATAAAGGTTATATATTATTAAAAGGGTTTGATAATATATAGCAATAAAGTACTAAGTACTAAGTAATTATTACTAAAAATCTAAAAAAATAGAATTTTTGATCTCATGTTACTTAATATTTAAGAAATATCTAATAAATGAATTTGTATTTTACATATTTAAAGAGATATTTGCATAATGAGATGACATGTACACATGATGTACATCACAGTAAAATAAAGCATTCAGGTGTTTGTCTTTCCTGTAAAGATAAATATTATAGAGCTAGTCGATTTAGACTATCAATTTGTATCCTTTTCTTTAATTTTAAAATATTTCGGTTATTATTTTGTAATTTTCATTTACCCTTAACCAGTGGCGGCTCATTCATGTGGGCTGCTGGATTAAATATTACAAAATATTAAAAATGTTTTAAATATTTTTTTATGTACGGTATATTATTTTTGTCTAATATAATATCTTATATAGTACATATTTTAGTTTAATTATATATATTATGTATTGCTGCAGCTCCACCACTATAAATTCTTACCGCCACTATTTTTTAACAATAATTTATTTTCTTCCTTATAACACTGTAGCATTGTACCATTTTAAGTTATAATTTACTCCAGTTAATAACCAGCCATTTCAATATAGTAATAACTTGTAACCAAAGTAAATAAAAAAAGTTTAACACTTCCTACTACACGTGTTAAATTTTATTTTCAACCACGCATGTCCCAAATTGATTCTCTCGTGGCAATCTTTTATTCGTAAACGACTTTTATATGCGCACACAAGCGACCGAGTTCATACTATATATAAAGTTATTTTTTCGGCGTATTGCTTCCCAAACAGAACCGAACGGGGGGAAGGATTTAGCCCCCGTTACGTAACGCCCCTGATATCTCCCGTTTTTTCGTTGGTGCGAACGTAAAGATAGGCAAAGTTTTCACGGCGCATTTTCCTTAGAAGCCTTAGCGTGTCGCAAACGGATCTCGAAATACACCAAGCTTAGCCTCGGGCTGAATTTTCTGTTCCTTTTTCTCTCTCTCTTCGCTTCATAGTGGTGGTGCCTTGCATTTTTTGTATTTCGTGTAATATAATGTATGAGTAATAGCCACGGGGACCCGGACTTCATAATCCGAACCTTTGAACCTCGAAAAATGCGAGCCCCGTGAGGATTTCCTTTGTGACCGCACTAATTCTTTACCGTGAGGTCTTTTAGTGACCGAGCTCTGGGGATTTGATATGTTCATTAATTATTCATACGTTTGTTAATGAACATTTATTATTATTCTTTGAGACTGCGAAACTCGAGAGGTAAACCGCTCATTGTTATGTTTACTCAAGTTCTATGTAATATTTTTTGCGATTAACTAATAAATATATTAGCGTGATTATGCGTCTATAAAAAGCCATTTTATAGAAGAATAGAACATTTTATTTCTATTCAAATATAATAAAAGCTATTACCAATCACATCTTAATTAATGAAATAATATTTGTTATCTCTATGAAAGAAGAAATTTTCTTGAGATAAATACCCGCTGGCTTCTCTCAAGAAAGCTTATTAAGCCCTTATCTCTCACTAACTTATATCAACGTGATTTCTAAATTAGACTTAAGCTTTTACGAATTAAACCTTAAAAATACTTATATCTGAATTTATGTTATTTACAAACTGAAAAAGACTGACGATGGCGTACTTTGCTAAACACTTAAAATCTGAACGCAATTGAAGAAAACGTTTATGTTTAAATTTATGGTTTAAGAATAAAAACTGCCTTATTCAAACGCAACAATAACCCCATACTCTTTCGGAATACGCCATCGCATTGGAAACGCTCGTTACCGAGCGTTCCCACTGCGACAGCGCCGACACAATTTTATTGCTTTTGACGTGGATTTTTAACTTCTGAGAAGTGATAATTGTTTTTGTGCCTTTTTATTGATAAAAATTCAGTTTGAAAATACTTTGACCAATACTCTGACATCATAAAACTGTAGTAATATCGGTAAGGACAGCTATAATATTTTTTAAACATAGTGTAATATCAAAGTTTTTCACTGAGTGTTAAGTTAGTTTGTATTTTAGATGAAGTAAAATTAGTTTTAGAACATCCATTAGGTTAGGTTTAGGTTTGAGCAACAAATAGACGTTTCGCGACTGGTAAATTAAGTTTTATATACATTATAGAGTAGCATATAATTTCATCAGTTAAATTAAATTTTCACTAGTAGAAATATATATCAACTGGTGAAAATGTATTTAGACTTTACTAGTGGAAATATAACTTGCCAGATAAAATATGTGTATTGATATATCTACCGGTGAAAATGTATTCTGATATAATTTTACTGAAATTACGTATTTTAAAAAATAATTTCGGGATACCCTATTTTTTAGATTTTCTTTTACATTCTTCTCGCTTTTTCAAGAGATGACGGCAATCCAAAAATTAAGAAAAAACAACCACATTCCTTGTTTTTTTTAATATTTGTATCATAGCACTTATCAAATTACATGCATATTTTTGGCCAAATTCAAGAAGACAGCATTTTTTATTATTTAAAATTTAATTTGTACGATTTTTTTAGAAGGTTTACAACCACTGTCTTTTTATAACGCTGCATAAGTAAAGGTGGGTTTATGCCTAATATGCATACTTTTTAAAAGATCTTAATAGGGGTCTGTGAATGACGAAAATTGCTTAAAAATTTTAATACTTATTTATGCATAAGTAATAAAAGAAGACACTCAGATAATAAAACTTTCCAAAGGTGTCCGTGGCAGATGTTTGAAAAAATGCATACTTTCTCGGAATATTAAAAATATTTGCATGACTTGCGAATTTGCAATTGTCTATTACTCTAACCGGCCGGCGGATTTATTTTTGTTTTGGTGATCTAAGAATCCGCGCCGATAAGAAAAAAATACGCATGGGAATTTGCAAAATGCATAACAATTTAGGGACATTTTTCTTTTTTGATAATCCAATGGGTTTTTTTTATTTTGTTATTGTAAAGTGGCAAAAGCTGTTGCCAATTAACTCACAAAGGGTTCTTAATTTTTTTGTTAAAACAATTAGAAAATATCAATTCTGAGCTAAATTTGTCATTTTAACGGGAAATTAAAGAATCCATACATTGATGTCATTAATTAAATATTTGCAAAATTCAGAATCTAAGTCAATGCTACTATTTTAGGGATGAAGACAGATTTGTAATTTTCTGTTACCTTTCTTGAGGAACACTTTTGCGTAACAGTCACAGTTTAAACAGATGGAGATTCACCAACGTAAAAATTGAGCACATATCATTACAATAAAATTCCCCTGTATTTGTAAGGACACCGACTGGACTTTATTTATGTCTCATTTGGGGATACATTAACCTAATTCGTTAGAATCTCCGATTATCACGTACGTTGGAATAACGTATAACACTTATTCGGCAAGTCGTAAAGACTAATAACAATTTGTTCTATTTTAGCATTAACACGTTTTTTCTCACGATTGAGTAAAAAAATACAATTTTGCCATAAACAAACACAAAACTATTCCAAACTCACCACAATAAATTAACTTCAGGTATAGAAGATTATAATTAAACATAATTAAAATTAAAATATAAACACAATTTGCCAAAACATATATTGATCTATTTAATTTTCAGCTTTAGTTCAAAAGTTATACATATTAATTATAATGTATATAGTTCTTGCAAAAGGGTTATATATTTTGCTTCTTCGTTGATCTTATATATTAAAATATATCGATTAGTTATAAACCAGCAATATTTAGTATGTATATTATGCTACTTTACATTATTATTTATATTTAATAATCAACTAAAATATATTAATTTATTTTAAGGAACACATTTTTTAAATAGTTTTACTTACATAATAATAATTAAGTTAGACGATATATTTGTTTCACTATTGACTATTAAAATTAGATTTTATTTTTTTACCATGCCATAAATATGCGTTAAAAGCGGAACAAATTGTATGCAGTATTTGCATCTTGCCGAACAAGTGTATTCGTCACTTAATTAAGGTATTGACTTAAGGCTTTAAAATGCAGTTTCTCAAATTATATTTATTTATATAATATATTGCTTACTAAAGTTTGTGTTGAAATAATACTATTCACATTTAATTCATGGAATCAAAAATGTTATTAATTATATTAATTTAAATCTAATTAATTTATATATTTTTAACATTTTGTGACCACCGTGTATGTGATGAGATTTAGCCTGCGGTCGTATGGTATCCGTTCAGTAGAAATCTCAAATCCGATTCTTCCCGGACGTATCAGATCTCACCTTTTGTCGTCTGCCATTGTGGTCACCCTTTCGACCCCCCAATCCCCCCACCGCCCACTGGCACTGGAAAGGGTTTGATAATAACCCATTCTGTCCACATTCGTTACAAAAAGATCACGCAAAAAGCTGCGCACGTGTCGTCGTATGACACAAAAACGTGAGCTTCGACCGCCCGCCCTTTTTTTGTCATGCAAGAACCTCGATAAGGTCATGGCGAAAATTTACTCTGACGACAAAATGATTTAGGATGGCATTTTCAACGTTGCTTTTTGGACATTTTTGCGATATTTATTTCTGTTTAATATTATTTTATAAGGGTAGGAAAACATAATATATTTTATCGCTGAAATGTGACGACCCGGCTATAAAAAACATGAATCAAAGAGTTTAATTGCCACTTATATAAAAACAGGGTGTATAAATATAATCAATATTAAGATATAATAATACACGTGCAGAATTAATAATTGTATAAATTATTAATGAAAATATTTCTATTGTACTTTATATGAGTAGTAAAGAGAAGAGACAACGGCAATAACAGCCTTAAATTGCTTTTGTAGTGTGCACAAATAAAATAAACAAAGCATCTCTACCCTTTCTATGTCGCTAGATTAGTAGAGATCGTATAAATCATTTTTTTGGTATTAATATTACCATTTTAATTGTTAAAATAATAATGACTACGTAAATATAAATTTACCTGTAAATATTTTTTGTACGCTTATGGTTCATTTATTCTTTTCAGTTACTATAAGAGGTTTATTATAGTTGCAGTGAAATACTTGTCACAAAAATGTTTGCTTTTATGTATAACTATACAGTGCTAGTTGACCTGGAGAAAAATGAGTACAGTACATTGCTCCTACGAAGGGTATATTCTACAAGAAACTGTATATAAACATAAGTGTATGTCACAATTTCTTATCAAAATAAAATAATACTTTCAAAACCTTAATATTTGTTTCTACTAGTTAGAACATTTTTCCATTAATTAATTATTATACTACTCATAAAACTAAGCACTTTTCATTTTATTTTATAATTGTGATAATTGCAACATTTTAGATTAAAAAACTTTTTTCTGGAGCTAAATGTGTGGTGTGGTAAAAGAGACGATGAGTCATCTTTTATCTTGTCACACCATTATATTTTTTGTTTTCTACTCTCTGTATCGTATATTGGTCGCCACACTAATCAGTAAAATAAGTCGATTACTTGTACATATCTTATGTGAATTATAATGTTTTTCAATTTATACTGTGCTTGAGAGATTAGTATTAATGGTTATGATATCATAATAATTATAATAGATCTTTCCAGATTAGTTTTTTTTTAGATTTTTCGAGAAGTCACGGATGAATATAATTAATAACAATTTAAAGAAATATAGATGTCATTAATAGTGACTGCCATGGATTGTAAACTGAAATAATAGTTTATAATTAATAAAATAGATGTCACTGAATTATGTCTGGAGTCTCACGTGTCGACGTCAAAAAAATATAATTTTTAATAATGTGTCTGTCACAAAAACTCTTCCTAAACTGTGATTAGTAGCTACGTGATATTTGCACTATACTCTATTTGCGTTGACACAGTCAGTTCGAGAGCTATCCATATCATCATTATTCATAATTGAGAAAGAGACTATTAGTTCTAAATCACACGATAAGGATATACGTTCAATATACTTATCAGTACTTCTGTTTATATTTTGAACAAATTTATAGAAATTAAAATCAGTAATATATTTTTATATGTATCAATCCGTATATCCGTATCGTGTGCTGTAGAGCTAATAGTAGAGGGTAAACCCTAACTTGCCATCTCTTTCTCAATTATAATAATAAATTTATTTATTATTCATATCGAAATCTAAGTCTATTACTGGTTGCTCAATGAAATATTTTTCTTTTCTTGTAAATTTAACTACAATATACAATGACACTTGCTTTCGTCTCCATTCGAGGATTTGCTGAAAATGCGACTTTGCATTGTCATTGATTAAATAATGGCTCACACTGCTACAGACTTAATCTGATGGTGCTTTTCCATGAAATTTTATACTTTTTTGCACATTTTACAGATGTCCCTAATCTCATTTTAAACGAGGGGTTTCTCAATTTTTTTTTACTTCTCGTCAGACGAGCTCTTCTCTGTAGCCTTGTGCTGTTGCTCCTGATGCACATTTATTAGTTTTTTGAAGGTCAGCTCTTGGGCATGTTCTTCCACTAACTCTTGAATATCATCCTTATTTACATTCAGTCCTATGTTCCTTTTCAAGAACACAATTTTATTCAAACTCTTGGTAATCCCA